>NC_135576.1:20312832-20626354 GCF_965152235.1 Eretmochelys imbricata | reverse complement strand
AAAGTGTGGGCCATTAATGGTGGTTTGGAAGGTTGATGGCTCCCATTAACTAGAACAATTGGTTGTAAATAGCTCTGTTTACTTGCAAACCTCCCTGGGTATGTGCGGGCCAGCCCTGGAAGAAGAAGGAGGAGGTCTTACAGTGACATGTAATCATGTCACCTGAACTGGAATCCATCTTAAACCTGGTACTTTTCCATTTAGAAGGGGGGTGAGGACCCAGAGAGACAAAAGATTCCCGCCTTGTGCCAAAGCTATAAAGGAGGTGGAAGAGAACAAAGAGGGTCCCAGTCATGAGAAATCCCCTGCTTTTCACCCAAGATGCCTGCTGGAACTAACAAGGACTGTACCGGGGGAAAGGATTGGGCCCAGACTAGGAAGGAGTCTAGTCTGTGAAAGAAGCTTATTGGAACATCTCTGAAGGTGAGATTTACCTATAAATAGTTTCTTAATGTATTAGCTTAGACTTGCCTGTTTTGTTTTATTTTGCTTGGGAACTTACTTTGTTCTGTCTTTTATTACTTGAAACCACTTAAATCCTACTTTTATTCTTAATAAATCACTTTTGGTTTATTATTGAATCCAGAGTAAGTGATTAATACCGGGGTAGCTAAAGGCTGTGCATATTTCTCTATCGGTGTTATAGAGGGCATACAATTTATGAGTTTACCCGTATAAGCTTTATAGAGAGTAAAATGGATTTATTTGGGGTTTGGATCCAATTGGGAACTGGGTGTCTGGGTGCTGGAGATAGGTGACCTGCTGAGCAGTTTTTGGTTAAAGTCTACAGCTTTGGGGGCAAGGCCTAGACCCTGGGTCTGTGTTGCAGGCAGGCTAGCGTGTCTGGCTCAACAAGGCAGGGTTCTGGAGTCACAAGCTGGCAGGGAAAACGGGCCTCAAAGGTAATTCTAGCACATCAGATGACAGTCCCAAGGGGGTCTCTGTGACCAAACCCATCACAAATAGGTCATTACACCAGCCAGTTTTTAGCAATGGCAGTGCTGTTAGGATGTCCATTGTGGTTAACTTTGAATAACTACTCCCACCCTAATTATCTGCATAAATACAGCCAACACGAAGGAACACAGAGACAGGAGGTAAAGAACCTGAACTTTGTCTCACTTTCACTGCTAGAAATCAGAAATTGTGCCACTGAAACCAACAGAGTTAGACCAATGTAAAACTTGTGTAAATTTGAAAATCAGGTCAATAGCATCTGAAGAGAGGGTCGAAGATTATATGACTGCCTCCCAGCTGGAAATGGGTTATCATCTTCATGATGAGGAGCAGTGACTTGCCCCTGTGTAGGAGGAAGACTGGATAAAACATTCCCTTGGCGCTTATTGGTCCTTGGTGGTAGATGACTCTCTGCTTATGTGGGGCTGGATTCTGCTTTCTGTTACATGTGTGTTAATCCAAATAACTCCACTGATGTCAATGGGTCTACTCCGGATTTCCACCAGCATACGAGAAAGCGGAGCCTGGCTTTTAAGTTCTGGCTTGGAGTGAAAGGAGTTGTGGGTAGCAGTTACACGCTACCAGTGTAACAGGTACAGTATCTCCTAATAAGGGTATCTCAGTCACATAATAAATATTTAATGGAGTTTAGCACTTCGTTTTTACCTTCAGGCTTTGCTGTCTCCGCCCCTACCCCACATTCTCCTTATTTTTCTTTTCCTTCATGTTCCTCTGACTGTCAACTGGAGATGGCAAGTGAGAAGCTGACTTCCATGGATTGGGCTGGCAAGGCAGGAAGCTGCTATACATTGTGGCTTTCCTTAGAGGTGTACCCCACTATCCAAAAGCAAGTTAAATAGTAGTAACTCTTTTACCTGCAGGTTTTTTCAGGTGTCTCTCTCTCTCTCTCTCTCTCTCTCAGTTGGCTCACAGCAAAGATCAATGTGCCCAAAGGAAATTTTATTTGCTTTGCCTCCTGCATAGGGAGACACTAGTCTGTAGACATCATCCCCAGCAATAAATTAAATTCAGGCACTTGCAAGGGCTGACAGCAAGTCCGAGAGGAGCAGCTCAAAGTGTGAGATCTGGAGGGTTTTCTTTTAACTTTGTCCAGGTTACAGAGGATTGTATCATGGTGTGTGGTTTTACATCACAGCATGCTGGAAATCAGTGTGACATGAGGCAACACAATTGAAGGGAGCACAGGCACATGCAAAATCTTTAATAAAAGAAAAGCAATTTTCTGGAGCTGGCATCTGCTCAGTCCCTTTGGTTACTTCCACTTGCCTTCCCTTTAAAATGAAGTTCTGTTTCTCCGAACACACTCATGCTTCTTGCATCAGGAATGATTTTAATACCAGGTGGCCATGGCCTTTTGTTTAACACTTTTGGGGCCAGACCTTTGGGGCTGGATTGTGGTTTTCCAATCCAGCCCTGCCGTACAGCTGTGCAGACACAGAACGCATGGGATACGTGTTCCTTGCTTCAGGTAGCAGATTACTACCCACCGTGGCATCTCATCTTGGGGGAGGGAGGAAAGGCCAAGGCTCTCCCCTCTGCCCACCTCTCCCCACCCACCTGCAGTGGGGAAGGAGAAGTGGGTATGCAGCACATGTTTACACTGTTTGCCTGGATACAATGTCTGGGAAAGCCATGCAGGGACATTGGGGGCGTGAGGAGGGAGGGAGGGAGGGGAGGGATCTCTTACTCCTCCACATGTCCCTTCTCAGCCATGCAACCCCGGCCACAATCTGGACTTTTCTGATGGCAGTTGCCTTATTTTTGGATTATGTCCCCTTTCCTTCAGAATCCTTCCTGCTTCAAAGAGATAGTTTGGATGAATAGGACCCTCCATATTAGCTATAAACCCTTTTAATTAGTCTGATCCCTAAATTACTTCTCTAATGAGATTAGCCCACCTTTCACAGTGTGTCTTTGTACCTTTTATCTTTAAGACAAGCTGTTGCTCCAGTTGCTATATACACTACATCATCTCAAAGGGTAATTAGCATGCTGACTGCTGACCGGGACGCATATGTAGGTATCCAGAAGGCGCTAACCAATGCTTCACATAAGTGTTATCGCCTCTCATTATTTAAATTGCATTCCAGATGCCAGCATCCTATTTCCTTCTTAAGTCAAACTGCATGAAGGCTTTACAGGTTCTCCTGTAATAACTTGTCTAACTTTCTTTCTAGCCATTGTTCTCTAGCCTCGTCGCTTTTAGCTGATATTCTCTCTTTTGGCTCCTTGCTCCTAGATTTATTATTCTACAGCGATTGTGTTGAATTGCATTTGAAATCAATTAGCACAGGTACTCAAAGATGAATGTTCATGCTCTGAACAAGGTGACGAAAACATACCATTTAAATAGAAATCAATTTCCGTTTCATGTATTTCTTCCTAGCTTTTGCCCCCAAATTAATAGTTTTTAGATTTTTCTGTGTAAAGAGGGGACTTGTCTCTCATAAAGCACTTCTTTCTCCTCCTGCCTACTTGGATTTATAAAGGCATAATCCACTGAGAGTGATATTACTGGATTTTCACTGTAACAGTGAAAATGTTACAAATAGAAAACTAGAACATTTTTGTTTGACTAAGGAAGACTAGCTAGCTCAGGAGTGGGTAGAATCTGCCCTCCTCTCCTCATAATTTAGTGACACCATGGGCTGTATCTCCACAGGAAACAATTTAATTCTAACAGTAATAAACATAAGGATTGCTGCAAATGAACCCCATGTGGCTACAGTAGCTGGCATTGCTCAGTAGGCGTCATCTTTTCCATAAACTTGAACGCACCAATTATGCTCACAATGCAAAGTGAGCCAAAAAGAACGAACAACAGAAGGATTCAACAATTTTGCCATTGGGCCCCAGGACAGCCCAAACATTTCAAAATACTGGAGGCAAACGAGTTGTGGAATCACATTGAGAACGCCCTCACAAAGTCATTGCAAAAGTCCAGAAAGGCTTTTAAAGGTCAGTGTGAAAGACACAGGGCCAGATTCTGAACAACAGAGTTATCTGATTCTAAACAGCATCACCCTGACTAGATTCTAGTCCATGGTTTAGAAAAATGCACCATATCCCTAAAAACATTCTGCTAGCAGAATGGATAGATAATTAGTATACAGGTGCCTCTCCATATGTGAAGACTGGCAAGAAAGTTATCTAGCCTGGCTGGTAGCCTATTGCTGATGAGGTGGGAGCATCCACTTAAATTAAAGGCCTTGATTCTCTCCCAGAGCCAAGTAGACAAAACTGGATTTACAGATAAGGAAGCTGCTTTACTTGCCTTACCCAGGCAAGTAGTCCCATTGGCTGCAGTGGAACTAGTCACCTCAATAAAACGGGCAGGACTGGAGCAGGCATGAATAATGCAAGCACAGAAGTAAAGTGAGCAGGGCCAAAAACTCAGCTGGGGATCAGCAGAGCATAGGGCATTGTAGCCACATCCCTTTTCTTACAGTCCCACCACATACACTGGCACCAAGTAGGGGGTGTGGTGTAGGGGGGCTCTACGCTGGCTCTGTGCCACCAGAGGAGCCTCCCTAGGGCTAGATATGCTGGCTTTAGGGCTATCCTGTACTGGCCGTGTTCCACATGGAACCACGGGACTCCCAAGAATCTGGCCCTTCATCCCCAACTCCTTCATCATTCTTAAATATAATTGTCTTTTTAAATTGCTTGTCAACTTAAAGACCTACATTTTCATAATCATTTCATTTATTATCTTCTTTTGCCAAAGAAATCTAATCCCTGAATTTAAGCAAGCATCTGTCCTCTTCAGGTGCTCCAGAGATGTCACATAATTGTTCAGTCTCCCTGTTATGTCTTGATTCTCTGGTTCTAGTTTTCCTCTGCTACTATTACTAAGCTCCTCCAATCAGTTTTCTTCACCATCCGTTTCAGAGCAGGAGACTTGTATTACAGTGGTTACAGCAAAGACTAGGAACCAGAAAAATCCTTGATTCTAATCCTGGCTAGGCCCAAGATTCATTCTGAACAAGCCAGCAACTTGACTGCCTTGATACTGGTCAAACCTAGATGAAGCCAGCATAAAAGTAGGACATCACTAAAATCAAGATGTTGCATTTGTGGTGCGCTTGCACAGACAAGTGACAAAGGCAGAAAGCTTTTTTGAAGAGTATTTCTGGGACATACTGCACCTATCTCTGTTTAGTCTTTTCATAATTTTTATGGACTTCTACATAACTTGTGTTAATTAAATGTAGAGACCAGCCAACATGGCAAGGTCCAGATCCAGCTCAGAATGTCCCTGAACTCTGGTGTTGTTTGTATTCAGACTTTTGGTTCTGGCTCCCCCCCCCGCCCCGTAATAGTTTATTCCTAACACAGTTCCCTTGTAAAGATAATGCGCCAGATCATGGCTGCTTCTGTGGTCTCTGTGCACTGCTCTATCAGTGCCAGGCACTCTAAATAGACAAGAGACACAAACAAAGTATTAGCATCTCCATTTTACTGACAAGATACAGAAAGATTATTAAGTGATTTGCCTAAGGTCACGGAAGTCTGTAGCAGAGCTGGAGCCTGAACTTTGACCTCCTGACTCCCAGACCAGTGTTTTAATCACAAAACCATGCATTCTCTCTAGTGAAAACATCCAGGCAATGCCATAGGCTCCAGTTAGATGTTGATCATAAATACTGCTCAGTGTACTACTTTCACAGCTCTAGATTTACATCCTCAGTAAGCTCTGTTATAAAAAATCCTTTTCTCATTGTCACCCCATTTACACTGCATTTAAATTTCATTGGCATGAATGTAGATTTTAAGGTAACTGCTTTCTGCATACTCTACTTTCCACTTAGGACAAAAGAAGTAGTAGTTCTAAGAACTAGCTACATCCCATTCCCTACTACTTCATGCTTTTTAACTGATAGCTTTCATGAGAAATGGCAAAAATAATTTCAGTTCTGCTGATAAAACCATCATTAGAAGCATCCACTAGCTATAATATTTGGGCCATTTCAGAAGCTACCAGACAAAATAACCTGAGCCTGTCTGTTACTGCAGCATAAGGGAACGTCTCTGAAGTCCCTGCAAGAATGTACATTTTTTAAAATAATGATTCTTCTATTGTTATCTGAGCCAGTGTCAAAGCCAAAGGTTAGGTTAAATCCTACATGATCAATGCTTTAGTCTTTTCACTAACCTCAGTCTCTATATAAAGCTTTTCTGATTTGTCTAACTGTCCTACTCTGAGAAACCACTTAGAGGATATTAGAGTGCTTTCCTATTATATATTTTCCACCATGTCCATCTTTCATCTCCACTCTTACTGTCTCTACTATGATGCCCATCTACATATCAAACACCTTATTCTGAATATTCATCTACCACATACTTCAAAACTCCTCTCACAATTAGCCAGGAGGAAGCTTTCCCTAGCAAGTTTGGGAGGGTGCAAGAATGATAGGGAAGAAGAAGCAGGAGACAGTTGGGAGAGATGGCTGGCAAAGCCATCAATTTTACATTTTCATTAAAAAATAAGATAAAATCTTCCAGGTCTTACATCCATGAATCTGGCCTTCCAAATGTGAATCAGAGCAGTGCTGTATCCCTCAATCTGCAGACAGTCCAGTGCCTCCAGTGTGTTTCACAGCGGTAGCGTCAGAGTGAAATTAATAGGACTCCAGTGATTTTTCACTGCTTCTATTCAGAACCTTTTGGGCACCAGTAAAACTGAGAACAATTATGTCAGTTTCACTCTGCTGCTACTTGGAAAAGCAATGAGCAGCTGCAGAGACAGGCTGTTTCATGTACCGTGTGCTGGGTGATAACTTGAGAAGATTCCATGTTTCTAAAAGTAAACTGGCTCTTCATTAAGAGACCTATTTACAGAGATACTAGCACCTCTCTTAGCTTTTCCTAAAGTGCCTATCTTTAAATTGAGACTGGAGGTCTTTCTGACGCTGCTCTGGTTCAGCCACAAGTTACCGAGCTTGATATTGTGTTTGCTTACATAGTAGAAAAGAATAATTTTCTCCGCTACAGGAGTTACTGGGTGAAATTCTTTGGCTTGTGTTTGGCAGGAGATCAGACATAGTGGTCCTTTCTGGTATTCAAATCTATGGTCCAGATCATCAGCTCGTGCAAATCAGCATAACTCTATTAATTTCTGTTAGCTGTGGCTGAGATTTTCAGACGTCTAAGGGATTTAGATGCCCAACTTCCATTCAATTTAAATAGTCAGGCACCTAACACCATCAGTTTCTATTGAAAATCCGAGTCTAAGTTGATTTACACCAGCTGAGCCCCACAAATCTACAGCTGTGGTATCTAAGGGTAAGCAAGGAGTAATGAAAATTCTAACCAGACTCCTAGGCTTTTGCACCACCTTGACAGTCAGGGGACAAGTTCCTTCAGGAGAGAGTGAGATCCTATCTCCTGGAATTTCCTCAAAGTTTTCTCTCTCTTTCCTACCAGCATTACTTCTCTCCTACTTTGGAGCAAGAGAGAGGACCAGTCCGAGGTCTGCAGGACTCTGTAGGTGGGAGATCTCAAACAGGAGTAGCAGAAGCACAAGTCCTTCATTAACTTGTGGGACTTATCCAAGAGGAATGAGCAAAACCTGCTAATGTAACTCTATTCGCATCTGCCAGGTCTTGTAAGTGCACAAGTAGCACTTGACGGTTAACTGTATCCAAGGGTGTTGGTAGACCTAAGAGCACGAACATCGATTTGTGTCCTCTGTCCAGAGCTGTTAAAGAGATTATCCACCAATGCTGCCAGCACTGTTTGCATGCATGCCATACTTTGGTTTGAAGCTTAACTCAGGAAGGCCTTGATTATAGAATGAGACGGGGTGTTGAAGTTGACTTGCTACCAGCATCTCACTAACTTTGCCCAAACGGGGAGGATAGAGACCGAGGGATAACTGGCAAGATCATTTACCCTGAGTGGTTTTTTTTTTTTAAACAAACACTGCTCTATCGCATAATATGAATACCCTCATTGAGATGATCTCAGTTAAGAATGGGTCAAAGTGTTATCCATGGACTTTTATCTTTCACAGAATGGGAGGGGTCCATTTTACATGTGGATGTTCAGACTCCCTAAGTATGTCCAGTTGCATTATTACCCAGCCTCTGTCAAGGAAGATGTCATGTTTGCAATCGTCTGCAATGATTCCTTTTCTTTGGACCTGGAGAAGTTGTCATGAATTCTGGTGATCTTTCCTATTAAGTATGAGATCCTCTCTTCTTAAACAGGCTCAAGACACTAGCCCAGCTAACCAGAAAAATTCTGCTGATGGAGATTTTTCTGACATTACAGCATCTCATAAGTGTACATACCCTGTTTTATTTACTATTCTACAATTATTCTGATTCCAGTCCAAGCAGATCAGGGACTGGAAGTCAGAGCCATCTGACAGTGGTTTGCTGGCTATGTTCCATGGATCATCTGCCATGTCAGTTGGAAGCATGGGATACTGTTGTCCGTGGGGTGCATCTATAGATGCATAGAATCTAGGGCCAGAAGGTACCATTGTGATCATCTCCAGGTGTTCTCAACCTTCTTCTTTCTGAGGCCCCCCCAACATGCTATAAAAACTCCATTGCCCACCTGTGCCACAACTGTTTTTCTGCAGATAAAAGCCAGGGCTGGTGTTACAGGTTAGCAAGCAGGGCAATTGCCGAGGGCCCCGTGCCACAGGGGACCTGCAAAGCTAAGTTGCTCAAGTTTTGGCTTCAGCCCTGGGTGGCGAGACTCAGAGTCCGGGGCTTTGGCTTTCTGTCCTAGCCCCAGTGAGTCTAATACCAGTCCTGCTTGATAGACCCTCTAAAACTTGCTCACGACCCCACAAGGGGCCCCGGATCCCTGGTTGAGAACCGCTGATCTAGCAGGACCTACTGTCTAACACAGGCCATAGAACTTCCCCAAAATAATTCCTAGAGCAGATCTTTTATAAAAATCACCTACTCTTAATTTAAAAATGGTCAGTGATAGAGATTCTACCACGACCCTTGGTAAATTGTTCCAATGGTTAATTACTCTCACGGTTAAAAATGCATGCTTTATTTTCAGTCTGAATTAGTCTAACTTCAAGATCCAGCCATTGCATCATGTTATATCTTTCTCTGCCAAATTGAAGAGCACATAATTAATACTTGTTCCCTACATAGGTACTTATAAATTGTAATCAAGTCACCCCCTTAACCTTCTGTTTGTTACACTAAACAGACTGAGCTCCTTGAGTCTATTACTATGAGGCATGTTTTGTAATCCTTTAATCATGCTCATGGCTCTTCTCTGAACCCTCTCCAATTTATCGTCATCCTTCTTGAATTGTAGCCACCAGAACTGGACACAGTATTCCAGCAGTGGTTGCACTGTGCCAAAATACAGAGGTAAAATAACCTCTCTATTCCTTCTCTACTCCAGAGATTTCCCCTGTCTGTGCATTCCAGGATCACATTAGGTCTTTTGGCCACAGCATCACAATGTGGGGGCTCAGGTTCAGTTGATTATCTGTCATGACCCCCAAATCATTTTCAGAGTCACTGCCTACATTTAGCTATATTAAAATGCATGTTGTTTGCTTGTGCCTTGTACCAAGCGACCTATAGACTTCCATTTTCAAGACTTGTCATTGTGAGCTTTTCAGGAGTGCTAAATCCACATTAAAGATGCTTCAGTGAAAGCCCACATTTAAATACATCTTGTTTTCTTTCTTTATTTATTTTTTACTATCACTACTCTTTTGCTAGGAGAAAATAGATTGGTAGTTTAGTCTCCTTGCAGTACACATTTCATGGATCGGTAATAAAAATTGTTCACCGGTTCTCTTTTTGTTTCTTTTCTTCGAGTATTGATCATCTCTCCCATTTTTCCCATTCTCCTCTTTATTCCTGACACTGTTTATTTTGGTTTATGTTGCTTGCCAGAAGCTGCTTCTAAAGCTTTTCTCAGGTCCCTTTATTTGTCTTCCAGACTCACTACACATTATAATAACCCTATACAACGGCTCTGTTTGTATACTGCACAGCCCATAGCTCCAGCCAATTTGGTTTATTCCCAAAACTGTACCAATTATCCACTAATAATGCAATTTTATGTTGACTGACCTATTCACAATTCTGTTGGATATCTCATGTTCCTACTTAACGTATATCAGCAAAGTAGAAAACTCTTTTAGATCACATTTCTGCATTCACAGTTAATGTTTGAGCCACATACTTTAGCCTTAGATTGCTATTTAGTTCTTTTAAACCTTTCTTTGTTCGTCAGTCTCTCCAACTCTAATATGTTTATTGCTCAGACCTGGATTCCTTCGTTTGTTTTTATAGCTGTTTAATTTCCAAAATATAAGCAATTTTACCTCTGGTCATCATACAAGCACCAAAGATACCATGATCACACACTTATAAAAATGACTGTTTCACTTTTTGGTTAGAGGATTTTAATAAAGAATAGTTTTTGAAACTTTGTATGTGGCTGGATATTACCAAGTTAAAGAATAAACTTGTTTCATAACCCAGAATATATTATTTCTGGGGATTTTCTTACAAAACTTAAAAACAATATGCTCTACACCTATATTAACAAACCAAAGCTAGTCTATTATATGAAATAATAAAAAAGAGTCAAATGTCATATTTTTGCAGGCAAGTCCCCTTTGTCTAAATAATAAATAAATGGTAACCAAATATCTAAATATCTATTTGTCGTCTGCCTATTTTGCTCAGTGATGCAGTCACTTTTCCATAACAATAACCACTCATATTTTTTGGATCCACTAATTTTTCCTTCTGCATTCTGTTGACATCTTCCAGATATTGATGCGGTCAGAACTGAATGCAGTATTCGAATTACAGTCTCACAAGAGCTGCATGGGTAACGGCTGCCACTTTCCTGGTCTAATATGTGACAGCATATAAATTATTACAGATTTTTCACTGACATACAGTGTGTCAAGCTGATACTCAGTTTGTGGTCTACCACCATCCTTAGGTTTCCTTCAGCTATGCTGCTATCTCCTTTCCAACTGCATATGAT
Organism: Eretmochelys imbricata; assembly: GCF_965152235.1. Lineage (NCBI taxonomy): Eukaryota > Metazoa > Chordata > Testudines > Cheloniidae > Eretmochelys > Eretmochelys imbricata. Next base: position 20,615,374 of record NC_135576.1, on the reverse strand, counting down.
TTATGTTCTTGGGAACTGACACCAATTGTACATTTCTAATCCTCTCTTGTATAATTTCTCTTTGCTGCATTTCCTTAATTACCCTCTTTCTGACCTTCTCTTTTACCTTCTCATTTCTCCCTCCACCCTACTCTTGCACTTCTGTGCCCTCCACTGACTCATTCTCTCAATTTACGGCCAAGTACATTTCTCCCATCCCAGGCTCTAATTCAGAAAAGCACTTAAGCCTATGTTTAAACCCCATTGAGAGTGAGTCTTAAGTACATGTTTAAGTACCTTGTTGAGTCAAGGCCTAAGTCTCTCTACTCCACTCTCCATTTTCCAAACAATGGCGAAGCAAAAAGAATCCACCATATATAGGAACTGACTGAGCAAACAAACACAGCACACATGAGGCCTGAAAGGAAGGGCTATTCTCGCATAGACATGACTTTATTTCCATCCTACTAGTTCTCCCACCAAAACAAAAAAACTAACAAACCAAGAACAGACTGAGAGAAACCCATAAAAAAAGGGAGAAAAAGAGCATTCACTAGATTGCAGCAGTCTCATTTAGTCTTGAATGGCTGTGTGACCTTTCTCTCTTCTTTCCTTCAGTGATTCCACTTTCAAGGGAATACACTCCTCACTTCTGGAGAGGCATTGCAAGTGAAATCAGTGAGGTAAATGTATGCCAAGCCCAGCCACTGAAGCAAGCACACTTTGAGAGCGGACATAGTGGTGGACACAGAGCATGTGGCCGAAATTCAAAGCAGCAAGAAGCTGAAAACAGAGGCAGCCAGTCTAATGTTTCATAGTGGGTGTCTAAAAATAAAATAAAAGCCCAAGTTTTAAAAATCTGCTCATACAGAAGTTGAGTTTTAGATACCACAGCTTTGCTAAATCTATTAGTTGCTTAGTCTGATTCAGTAGTCCATCTCTATTCAGGAAAGCACTGAAGCATTCACTTCATTTCAAGCATATGCTTACATCCTGTTGAATTCAATTGGGCTTAAGCATGTGCTTAAAGTTATATATCCTGTCTGATTTTGGCTCATCTTCCCTGAAACTGAAAACTCAGGTATTTAGTACAGAATTCAATATGCTTTGTCCACTAGATTCTTTAGCCCAAATGAGCTTTTCTAAGTAAAGCTGTCAGGACAGAGGTAAATTGACAGTATGAACTGGCATAAATCTCATCCTAGATAGACTTTCAAAAATAATCAGGCTTTTCTGATGCTTATAAGGAAAGACTACCAGAGCTAACTATATATAGATTGGCTGAGCAAGGATTAAGGGAGTGCAGAGGCATGATAATGGTCTGTAAATATTTCAGGAGTGTAAACATCAAGTCACTGCCAAAGCCTAAATGTGAGATGCAACGTACGATAGAAACCCAGAATGAAGGGCATCCAAATATCGTCAATCCAGGAAAGTTAAAATACTGTGAGATCCATTCCCTTCGGTGAATGACTCTCTAACCTCAATGTCAGGATTCTTTATTCTGATGTCAGTAATTTTTAACAACAAAAGTGATGGGGACATAAAGTTTGTTTGGTAACTTGGATTAAATGGAGGATCAATCCCCAGAATGAGGGACCCTTGAGAGGTAGACTCTTGAATCCACATTTAGGCTTTTAAATGTTTGTTTTAGGTGCTTAAATCAGCATGTAAGTGTCTGAAATGTGTATTTATTAAGAAGTATGGTCACCAAATAGGAAGTAGAAACAATCTTATGTCATCTGAATGACCAGTTGTTCATGGTGGATAGCTGAAGTGAACAACCCAAAGCATGAAAGTTGTGCATCCAAACTATTTATCAAACAGTAGAGCTGGTCCAAAAATAAAGATTTTTTTATTCCCAAGATTTTTTCAATTTTTTGGCATAAAATAGAAAACTGCCAAAACCAAAACCTGGAAATGTTTCTACAGTGCCTCATGGGAATTGTGGGGGGCATGGATCAGCATTCAAATTGTGTTCCCTGTCAATAACTGGCCCAGATAGGGGAAGCTAATGATCCAACCACCGGACCAAACTTGGTGATGTATCCTGGTCACGGGCCACCTATGGCACGCTGCGCATATGCTAAGAGGAAGATGGGAATTTGTAGGTCAGGTGCCTCATGCTCCCATTCTCCTCTGTGGGCTAGGTTAATGACCAGACAACATCTTCAAGATCTACCACAGCCTTCCCACTTGCTGAGTCACTCCAATTCATCATGGGTGCCCCATGGCTGCAGTGTATCACGGGTCATGTAGTCCATCTGGGAAGTCCAGTCCATAGAGGAGAACTGGAACAAAAGACATCCAAACTACAACTCCTATGAGGCACTGTGGTAACATTTCCAAATCAAAATTTTCAATCTACAGCTTCTAGGTTTCGGACACAAACATTTCAGTTTTCAGATCAAGATTTCAATGAAAAGTGAAAATTTTCAGCAGAAATTGGTCGCTTTTCCCTGAAAAAACACAACCCAACTTTCCACTCAAAAATAGTTTCAACAGAAAAATTTCAACCAGTCCCTAATAAATAGTCATAAAGAACTGACATGAACTACTCCCACTTGAATTTTTTCCAATGAATCCAGTAACATAAATCAAGATTGGTTCACAAAGAGCAAAAAGGGCAAAATTCACAATAAATATTTTTTCCTCAATGATTAATTCAACTAGCTCTAGTGTATATCATTTTAGGGCTTCTGCTACACAACAGGTTCAGATGGAAGATAAATCATTGGGCAATCATCATAAGTCTAGTTTGGATTGTACAGAGCTATCCCACATAGTCCAGAGAAAAAGAGTGAAATAAAAAAGAAAAGAAAAAAAGAATGAGATAAGGAAAAAAATTCAGAGAAACATCAATATAGTAAGGGGTCTTCCACTGAGATTAGATTGCCTTCAAATGGAATTGGCTACAAATAGACCAGGAGAGAACCTCAATACACTGTAATAAATTTGTGCAGAGATGGATGACTATAATGCACGTTATTGCGGAGAGAAAGGACTTGCTAATGGTCAGCTGAAATTGTTGCAGTGAATGCAATATTATTGGTTGGTGATGTCACCTCAATGAAAAGCAAAATGTTTTGTCTGGAAGAGAAATAAGAGGAAGAACAATAATGTTCACTGCATCTATATTTTTGTTCTCTTTTATTAGTGGCATATTAATTTATAATGACTAAAAGGTGTATTTTAATATGTGTTATAAATAGCATTATTAGTTAGGAGTTCTGAAATGTTTGAAAATTTGTGTATGCCCCCCCTCCCACCCATTTTTTTTTCTTTCAAACTTGGGTGCCTAAAATTAAGGCTGGTCAAAAAATTTCTGCCAAAATTCTCAGTGGAAAATTGAACTTTTGACAAAAAAAATTCAGAGAAAGTGTTCACTTTCCACAGAAAATTTCAAGTTTATACTGAAAAAATGATAACAAAAAAGTTATGGCTGAAAACGGAAAACTTTTTTATTTGGGAATTTTTGATTAAAAGTCAAAATTTTTAGCAGAAACAAAAACACATTTTTGAGCAGTTCTAATCCACATCCATATTTAGGCACCTAAATAAATGCCCTGATTTTCATTTACTTCAATAGGAGCTGTGGGTACTCAGGCCACATATTTAGTTGCCTTAATCAGTATTTAGGTACCTAAATTTAGGCAGCGCTATTTGAAACTATTGGCCACATTCAGGGGATGAACATTTTAACCGTTTGGCAATAATATTTTGATAAATCATTCCCTGTAAGACACAAACTGTTCCTAGTGTTTGTTGTAAATATTTTAGGTGTATTGTTTTAGAAGTTATTTAATAATCTATTTGTTTTCATTGTAAATGGCTCCGTTCAGTGATATTTCTGGGTTGCACAAGAGGAGCCAGTCTTGATCGTTAAAAATTACTTGTTTCTTAAATGAGTCAAACAAAATACTCACCACATCCTTTCTCCAAGAATTTGGGGAGCCTTAACTAGGGCCGGTTTGAAATGCTAGAACGTTATTATTCTTCAAAAAATGACTTGTCCTATGCAGCCAATCATAAAGCAAGCCATTTTTTTCAGAATGGTAACTTTGCTGAATGCAGCCTTCTCACAGCATTCCCTAGAGCGAGTCTCTGCACTGAAGTGCGGCCTGACCTACTAAGTAGTTTTTTCAGGAGGGTACGATATTCCCTATTTAACTAACACACTAGCTTTCAGCTGAATAATCTACACACACATGTGCTTGCTTTTAAGGTGCAACAGCACCTCTCCTCGGTCTTCTCCCAGCCCTTATAAACATTTTGAAGAAATGACCCAATACATTGCAGTATCACAATTGCAAGCTATAAGGACAGCACAGTCTAGTGTCTACAGCACTGGACTAGGACTCAGGTGACCTTGGTTCTATTCCTGGCTCTAGTATTGAGCAGCTGCATGATCTTAGGCAAGTCACTTTACTTAGCTTCTGTTGCCCCTCCTACCCTTTGTCTCATGTATTTAGATTCCAAGCTCTTTGGGACAGTGACTGTATCTTACAATGTATCTATAGAAGGCGGCAGGAGAACTCATTTGCATGAGCTCATCAGGTCCGCAGCAGCTTTCCCAAGCAGAGCAGATTTCTGTTTTCTTGAGGAAAGGCTTCCTCAGCAGATAGACCTATTTGCTGCAGAGCCAAGATATTTCAGGGCTTACACAGATATTTGCTGTTTCATGTGGTAGAACGCACACTGCATTTCTGATTGGATGGTGTAGCAGATTGAGCACTCACTGGTGCGGCGCTTCCTGCTGGTCATCCGGGAATTAGCTCAATTCCAGCCTTGGAGCGCCCCCTGCTGGCCGGTGTCTTGCTTGTCTCAGGCCCCCCTGTCCCTCCTGGACCCTGGTGCCCTTTACCTTGGGGTTTGGCCCGTAGCAGTACCCCTACACTCTGGGTCTCTCCTTTCAGGGGAACAAGCAACCCTCTATACCCACCTTGCCTCAGTGGCTACTGCCAGTCATCGTCTAGCCCCCTTTCCCTGGGGCAGACTGCAGTCTGTAATGGCCACTCATCACTGGCGAGGGCGCAGGACCAGCTACCTCTGCAGCCCCAGCACCTCTTTAGGCCTTAAACGAGGCCTCAGGCTGGAGCTCCCCAGCACTGCTCTGCATCAGGTACCCTCTGTTCCCAGTCAGCTAGGCCCTTCTCCCTCCAAGGCTGGAGTGAGAGTGACCCAGCTCCTCCCTTCGCCCTTATATCAGGGCCAGCTGTGGCCTAATTGGGTGTGGCCACAGCTGTGGCTGCCTCTTCAAGCAGCCTACCTCAGCTGCCTTAAACCTTTTCTCCTAGGAGCAGGGTAACTGCCCCACTACAGCTGGCTAGTGTATTTTCTTATGTTTATCTGGAAAATAAATTTAAAATATACACTATTATTATTCTAATGAGATTGAATTGGCTCTGTTTTAGCATAAGCTTTAAGATACCTGGCTTTCACTGATAAATCACAGTATATATTTCCGGTGTCACCCAAAAGCATCCTGAATATGTCCTGATCTTGGATGGCAAACTAAAAACACTGACTTGCCCTCTAACTTCTGATAAACAACACCTCAGACAAAAAGAAGGTGATTTTCTAGGTTCACCAGAGGAAGGTTCACTGGGGGAAGGAGACCAAAGCCCTGAGGTAAGTGGGGAAGTGGGATACAGGGAGGAAGCACGAGCTGGAGCACGTGAGCGGGGAGGGCTCCTGCCTTATACTGAGAAAGAGGGGCAATGAGCAGGTTATCTCAAGAGCCTACACACAAATGCACGAAGCCTGGGAAACAAGCAGGGAGAACTGGAAGTCCTGGCAAAGTCAAGGAATTATGACGTGATTGGAATAACAGAGACTTGGTGAGATAACTCACATGACTGGAGTACTGTCATGGATGGATATAAGCTGCTCAGGAAGGACAGGCAGGGCAGAAAAGGTGGGGGAGTTGCACTGTATGTAAGAGAGCAGTATGACTGCTCAGAGCTCAAGTATGAAACTGCAGAAAAACCTGAGAGTCTCTGGATTAAGTTTAGAAGTGTGAGCAACAAGGGTGATGTCGTGGTGGGAGTCTACTATAGACCGCCGGACCAGGGGGATGAGGTGGACGAGGCTTTCTTCTGGCATCTCGCAGAAGTTACTAGATTGCACGCCCTGGTTCTCATAGGAGACTTCAATCACCCTGATATCCCCTGGGAGAGCAATACAGTGGTGCACAGACAATCCAGGAAGTTTTTGGAAAATGTAGGGGACAATTTCCTGGTGCAAGTGCTGGAGGAACCAACTAGGGGCAGAGCTCTTCTTGACCTGCTGCTCACAAACTGGGAAGAATTAGTAGGGGAAGCTAAAGTGGATGGGAACCTGGGAGGCAGTGACCATGAGATGGTCAAGTTCAGGATCCTGACACAAGGAAGAAAGGAAAGCAGCAGAATACGGACCCTGGACTTCAGAAAAGCAGACTTTGACTCCCTCAGGGAACTGATGGGCAAGATCCCCTGGGAGAATAACATGAGGGGGAAAGGAGTCCAGGAGAGCTGGCTGTATTTTAAAGAATCCTTATTGAGGTTACAGGGACAAACCATCCCGATGTGTAGAAAAAATAGTAAATATGGCAGGCGACCAGCTTGGCTTAACAGTGAAATCCTTGTTGATCTTAAATACAAAAAAGAAGCTTACAAGAAGTGGAAGATTGGACAAATGACCAGGGATGAATATAAAAATATTGCTCGGGGATGCAGGAGTGAAATCAGGAAGGCCAAATCACACCTGGAGTTGCAGCTAGCAAGAGATGTTAAGAGTAACAAGAAGGGTTTCTTCAGGTATGTTAGCAACAAGAAGAAAGTCAAGGAAAGTGTGGGCCCCTTACTGAATGAGGGAGGCAACCTAGTGACAGAGGATGTGGAAAAAGCTAATGTACTCAATGCTTTTTTTGCCTCTGTCTTCACAAGCAAGGTCAGCTCCCAGACTACAAGGGCAGCACAGCATGTGGAGGAGGTGACCAGCCCTCTGTGGAGAAAGAAGTGGTTCGGGACTATTTAGAAAAGCTGGATGAGCACACATCCATGGGGCCGGATGCGTTGTATCCGAGAGTGCTAAAGGAGTTGGCGGATGTGATTACAGAGCCATTGGCCATTATCTTTGAAAACTCATGGCGATCGGGGGAAGTCCCAAACGACTGGAAAAAGGCTAATGTAGTGCCCATCTTTAAAAAAGGGAAGAAGGAGGATCCTGGGAACTACAGGCCAGTCAGCCTCACCTCAGTCCCTGGAAAAATCATGGAGCAGGTCCTCAAGGAATCAATTCTGAAGCACTTAGAGGAGAGGAAAGTAATCAGGAATAGTCAGCATGGATTCACCAAGGGCAAGTCCTGCCTGACTAATCTAATTGCCTTCTATGACGAGATAACTGGTTCTGTGGATGAAGGGAAAGCAGTGGACGTGTTGTTCCTTGACTTTAGCAAAGCTTTTGACACAGTCTCCCACAGTATTCTTGCCAGCAAGTTAAAGAAGTATGGGCTGGATGAATGGACTATAAGGTGGATAGAAGGCTGGCTAGATTGTCGGGCTCAATGGGTAGTGATCAATGGCTCCATGTCTAGTTGGCAGCCGGTATCAAGTGGAGTGCCCCAAGGGTCGGTCCTGGGGCCGGTTTTGTTCAATATCTTCATAAATGATCTGGAGGATGGTGTGGATTGCACCGTCAGCAAGTTTGCAGATGACACTAAACTGGGAGGAGAGATAGATACGCTGGAGTATAGGGATAGGATACAGAGGGACCTAGACAAATTGGAGGATTGGGCCAAAAGAAATCTGATGAGGTTCAACAAAGACAAGTGCAGAGTTCTGCACTTAGGACGGAAGAATCCCATGCACTGCTACAGACTAGGGACCGAATGGCTCGGCAGCAGTTCTGCAGAAAAGGACCTAGGGTTACAGTGGACGAGAAGCTGGATATGAGTCAACAGTGTGCCCTTGTTGCCAAGAAGGCCAATGGCATTTTGGGATGTATAAGTAGGGGAATTGCCAGCAGATCAAGAGACATGATCATTCCCCTCTATTCGACACTGGTGAGGCCTCATCTGGAGTACTGTGTCCAGTTTTGGGCCCCACACTACAAGAAGGATGTGGAAAAATTGGAAAGAGTCCAGTGGAGGGCAACAAGGAAAAGTGTGGGACCCTTACTGAATGAGGGAGGCAACCTAGTGACAGAGGATGTGGAAAAAGCTAATGTACTCAATGCTTTTTTTGCCTCTGTTTTCACTAACAAGGTCAGCTCCCAGACTGCTACGCTGGGCATCACAAAATGGGGAAGAGATGGCCAGCCCTCTGTGGAGATAGAGGTGGTTAGGGACTATTTAGAAAAGCTGGACGTGCACAAGTCCATGGGGCCGGATGAGTTGCATCCGAGAGTGCTGAAGGAATTGGCGGCTGTGATTGCAGAGCCATTGGCCATTATCTTTGAAAACTCGTGGCGAACCAGGGAAGTCCCGGATGACTGGAAAAAGGCTAATGTAGTGCCAATCTTTAAAAAAGGGAAGAAGGAGGATCCTGGGAACTACAGGCCAGTCAGCCTCACCTCAGTCCCTGGAAAAATCATGGAGCAGGTCCTCAAAGAATCAATCTTGAAGTACTTGCATGAGAGGAAAGTGATCAGGAACAGCCAGCATGGATTCACCAAGGGAAGGTCATGCCTGACTAATCTAATCGCCTTTTATCATGAGATTACTGGTTCTGTGGATGAAGGGAAAGCAGTGGATGTATTGTTTCTTGACTTTAGCAAAGCTTTTGACACGGTCTCCCACAGTATTCTTGTCAGCAAGTTAAGGAAGTATGGGCTGGATGAATGCACTATAGGGTGGGTAGAAAGCTGGCTAGATTGTCGGGCTCAACGGGTAGTGATCAATGGCTCCATGTCTAGTTGGCAGCCGGTGTCAAGTGGAGTGCCCCAGGGGTCGGTCCCGGGGCCGGTTTTGTTCAATATCTTCATAAATGATCTGGAGGATGGTGTGGATTGCACTCTCAGCAAATTTGCGGACGATACTAAACTGGGAGGAGTGGTAGATACGCTGGAGGGGAGGGATAGGATACAGAAGGACCTAGACAAATTGGAGGATTGGGCCAAAAGAAATCTGATGAGGTTCAATAAGGATAAGTGCAGGGTCCTGCACTTAGGACGGAAGAATCCAATGCACCGCTACAGACTAGGGACCGAATGGCTAGGTAGCAGTTCTGCGGAAAAGGACCTAGGGGTGACAGTGGACGAGAAGCTGGATATGAGTCAGCAGTGTGCCCTTGTTGCCAAGAAGGCCAATGGCATTTTGGGATGTATAAGTAGGGGCATAGCGAGCAGATCGAGGGACGTGATCGTCCCCCTCTATTCGACATTGGTGAGGCCTCATCTGGAGTACTGTGTCCAGTTTTGGGCCCCACACTACAAGAAGGATGTGGATAAATTGGAGAGAGTCCAGCGAAGGGCAACAAAAATGATTAGGGGTCTAGAACACATGACTGATGAGGAGAGGCTGAGGGAGCTGGGATTGTTTAGCCTGCAGAAGAGAAGAATGAGGGGGGATTTGATAGCTGCTTTCAACTACCTGAAAGGGGGTTCCAAAGAGGATGGCTCTAGACTGTTCTCAATGGTAGCAGATGACAGAACGAGGAGTAATGGCCTCAAGTTGCAGTGGGGGAGGTTTAGATTGGATATTAGGAAAAACTTTTTCACTAAGAGGGTGGTGAAACACTGGAATGCGTTGCCTAGGGAGGTGGTGGAATCTCCTTCCTTAGAAGTTTTTAAGGTCAGGCTTGACAAAGCCCTGGCTGGGATGATTTAACTGGGAATTGGTCCTGCTTCGAGCAGGGGGTTGGACTAGATGACCTTCAGGGGTCCCTTCCAACCCTGATATTCTATGATTCTATGATTCTATGAACAAAAATGATTAGGGGACTGAAACACATGAGTTATGAGGAGAGGCTGAGGGAACTGGGGATGTTTAGTCTGTGGAAGAGAAGAATGAGGGGGGATTTGATAGCTTCTTTCAACTACCTGAAAGGGGGTTCCAAAGAGGATGGCTCTAGACTGTTCTCAGTGGTAGCAGATGACAGAACAAGGAGTAATGGTCTCAAGTTGCAGTGGGGGAGATTTAGGTTGGATATTAGGAAAAACTTTTTCACTAGGAGGGCGGTGAAACACTGGAATGCGTTACCTAGGGAGGTGGTGCAATCTCCTTTCTTAGAAGTTTTTAAGGTCAGGCTTGACAAAGCCCTGGCTGGGATGATTTAATTGGGGATCGGTCCTGCTTTGAGCAGGGGGTTGGACTAGATGACCTCCTGAGGTCCCTTCCAACCCTGATATTCTATGATTCTGTTTCTTTTGAACACTAATTTTACTGCTTGTGAAAAGTGCCTGAGTGGCAACACTGGAAACTAAAGTCATCCACAGGACAGGTACAGCACACAGAGGAGTGCAAGTTCCACCGAACTCTCCCCTGCCCCTCAACATACAACACCAGAACAGACCATGAGCCCATTGAGTCTTATCTCTAGCAGTGGTATGTAACTGATACTTCAGATGAAGGTGCAGTCCCTTCTGCTACCTGACTCCCTCATTTCAATAATACACCCACCCAAATTATGCAGTGACTTTACAAAGAAAGAGCAATTCCCAACCCCCAGTCAACCACATGGTAATCAGGGTGAAGCTGAAAGCACAAGGTCTGATATTGTACTTCTACACTGATATGGTGGCACCCCCTCTAGGAGGAAAGGGTAGTTGAAATCTCCATGCCCATCAAAAGCTTAGACTTTCTACTGATTCTGCCAACAAACGTTTTAACTGGTGCAAGGTCTGAGGGTGTTTTTTGTTCTATACAGCGGTTGAGATATTTTTTTCTTCCATAAGGAGGATTATGCTCACTATTGATTAGTCCAAATTTTGGAAGTGACTGAAATACTTTCAGACAGGACTCTGAGGCATCCCACATCTGTATGTATACTCAACTCACATTACTGTTAATGTTGTATATGTGAGTAAACAAGAGACTAGATCCCAGCCATAAGGTTGAATAAAATGCAAAACTCTTACGTGCTTGAAAAAACAGATGTACGCACCTCCTAGGAGAGAGAGAGAGAGTATGACTCAGTGAATGGGGTGGTTAAATGTTTAACATTCATGTGATGAGTTACAAATTAGGTAAATCACAGGATTATTCAATGACCTTTCAGATTATGGCTCATATCCAGCCATTATCAAAAAGAAGAAAAAATGGATGGATTAAATGACTGTAGAAGGTTCTAACTGTAATGTGATTTATGTTCTAAGCACATTCCCCGGCAAAAAACAAAAAAAAGGTTAAACTCAATTCTACACTGCTTTCCCCATTCAGTCATATTCCTCTGTCTAAGGTATAATAGTTACTAAGGCCATACTGAACCGTAAGGGGGAGATTTTTCCAAGGCACAATGGGCAATTCTTGATTTTTCAAAGGGATCTCTGGGATCTCTTCTTAAATGCATGAGACGTGATTTTAAGGTGCAGTGGTTTTGGGGAAGGCCATTTTGGAGAGTTGCCAAGAAAGCAAGAACAAGGGGAAACTAGAAGTAGCTATTTTTCTGGGACATATTTATCTTCTGCTGCTGTGTTGATGGGCCTAAACAAGGAGCTGCAGGGGGCATGCCAGCCAACAAAGATGGGAGTGAAGACACAGGTCTAAGGATTGGGGGAATAAAGAGGATGGGGCAGAGGGAGAAGCTCCAGAGACAGTGAAGACAAGCTGTTGCAGCATGGAAGTGATGCAACCATTTGCTCCATGAGCTGCTCCTGACTCAGCACTGAACCGGCACATCAAGGATAAAAAAATCTGGGGTTCACACAATTTTTGAGCCTATTGCACTTAGTGAGGCCTTGTAATAACCAGATAACAACTTTCAGAGTAACAGCTGTGTTAGTCTGTATTCGCAAAAAGAAAAGGAGTACTTGTGGCACCTTAGAGACTAACCAATTTATTTGAGCATAAGCTTTCATGAGCTACAGCTCACTTCATCGGATGCATACTGTGGAAAGTGTAGAAGATCTTTTTATACACACAAAGCATGAAAAAATACCTCCCCCCACCCCACTCTCCTGCTGGTAATAGCTTATCTAAAGTGATCACTCTCCTTACAATGTGTATGATAATCAAGTTGGGCCATTTCCAGCACAAATCCAGGGTTTAACAAGAACGTCTGGGGATGGGGGGGGGGGGGTAGGAAAAAACAAGGGGAAATAGGTTACCTTGCATAATGACTTAGTCACTCCCAGTCTCTATTCAAGAAAAAGGACACTAAACTTTCTAAACTACTATATGCCACAAGGGGCCACAGCAATGGTTCCCTCAACCCACCCAGCAATATTGTTAACCTAGCCAACTATACTCTCAGCCCAGCAGAAGCAGCTGTCCTATCTCGGGGCCTCTTCTTCTGCCCCTCCACCCCCACGAACATGATACAGTTCTGTGGTGACCTAGAATCCTATTTTTGACGTCTCCGACTCAAGGGATATTTCCAACATACCTCTGAACAACATACTAATCCACACAGACCTCCCTACCAACACTACAAAAAGAAGGAATCTAGGTGGACTCCTCCTGAAGGTCAAAACAGCAGACTGGACTTCTACATAGAGTGCTTCCGCTGACGTGCACGGGCCGAAATTGTGGAAAAGCAGCATCACTTGCCCCATAACCTCAGCCGTGCAGAACACAATGCCATCCACAGCCTCAGAAACAACTCTGACATCATAATCAAAAAGGCTGACAAAGGAGGTGCTGTTGTCATCATGAATAGGTCGGAATATGAACAAGAGGCTGCTCGGCAGCTCTCCAACACCACTTTCTCCAAGCCATTACCCTCTGATCTCACTGAGAGTTACCAAAAGAAACTACAGCATTTGCTCAAGAAACTCCCTGAAAAAGCACAAGATCAAATCCGCACAGACACACCCCTGGAACCCCGACCTGGGATATTCTATCTACTACCAAAGATCCATAAACCTGGAAATCCTGGGCGCCCCATCATCTCAGGCATTGGCACCCTGACAGCAGGATTGTCTAGCTATGTAGACTCCCTCCTCAGGCCCTACGCTACCAGCACTCCCAGCTACCTTCGAGACACCACTGACTTCCTGAGGAAACTACAATCCATCGGTGATCTTCCTGATAACACCATCCTGGCCACTATGGATGTAGAAGCCCTCTACACCAACATTCCACACAAAGATGGACTACAAGCCGTCAAGAACACTATCCCCAATAATGTCACGGCTAACCTGGTGGCTGAACTTTGTGACTTTGTCCTTACCTATAACTATTTTACATTTGGGGACAATGTATACCTTCAGATCAGTGGCACTGCTATGGGTACCCGCATGGCCCCACAGTATGCCAACATTTTTATGGCTGACTTAGAACAACGCTTCCTCAGCTCTCGTCCCCTAACGCCCCTACTCTACTTGCGCTATATTGATGACATCTTCATCATCTGGACCCATGGAAAAGACGCCCTTGAGGAATTCCACCATGATTTCAACAATTTCCATCCCACCATCAACCTCAGCCTGGTCCAGTCCACACAAGAGATCCACTTCCTGGACACTACAGTGCTAATAAACGATGGTCACATAAACACCACCCTATACCGGAAACCTACTGACCGCTGTTCCTACCTACATGCCTCCAGCTTTCACCCTGACCACACCAGACGATCTATCGTCTACAGCCAAGCTCTGCGATACAACCGCATTTGCTCCAACCCCTCAGACAGAGACAAACACCTATAAGATCTCTATCAAGCATTCTTACAACTACAATACCCACCTGCGGAAGTGAAGAAACAGATTGATAGAGCCAGAAGAGTTCCCAGAAGTCACCTACTACAGGACAGGCCTAACAAAGAAAATAACAGAATGCCACTAGCCGTCACCTTCAGCCCCCAACTAAAACCCCTCCAACGCATTATTAAGGATCTACAACCTATCCTGAAGGATGACCCAACACTCTCACAAATCTTGGGAGACAGGCCGGTACTTGCCTACAGACAGCCCCCCAACCTGAAGCAAATACTCACCAGCAACCACATACCACACAACAGAACCACTAACTCAGGAACCTACCCTTGCAACAAAGCCCATTGCCAACTGTGCCCACATATCTATTCAGGGGACACCATCACAAGGCCTAATAACATCAGCCACACTATCAGAGGCTTGTTCACCTGCACATCCACCAATGTGATATATGCCATCATGCACCAGCAATGCCCCTCTGCCATGTACATTGGTCAAACTGGACAGTCTCTACGTAAAAGAATAAATGGACACAAATCAGATGTCAAGAATTATAACACTCATAAACCAGTCGGAGAACACTTCAATCTCTCTAGTCACTTGATTACAGACCTAAAGGTCGCAATATTACAACAAAAAGATTTCAAAAACAGACTCCAACGAGAGAGTGCTGAATTGGAATTAATTTGCAAACTGGACACAATTAACTTGGGCTTGAATAGAGACTGGGAGTGGCTAAGTCATTATGCAGGGTAACCTATCTCCCCTTGTTTTTTCCTACCCCCCCCCCCCAAGATGTTCTTGTTAAACCCTGGATTTGTGCTGGAAATGGCCCACCTTGATTATCATACACATTGTAAGGAGAGTGATCACTTTAGATAAGCTATTACCAGCAGGAGAGTGGGTTTGTTTGTGTGGGGCGAGGTGGTGAGAAAACCTGGATTTGTGCTGGAAATGGCCCAACTTGATTATCATACACATTGTAAGGAGAGTGATCACTTTAGATAAGCTATTACCAGCAGGAGAGTGGGGTGGGGCGAGGTATTTTTTCATGCTTTGTGTGTATAAAAAGATCTTCTACACTTTCCACAGTATGCATCCAATGAAGTGAGCTGTAGCTCACGAAAGCTTATGCTCAAATAAATTGGTTAGTCTCTAAGGTGCCACAAGTACTCCTTTTCTTTTTGCAGATAACAACTGTGAAAAAACGGGACGGGGGTGGGGGATAATAGGCGCCTATATAAGAAAAAGTCCCAAAAAACGGGACTGTCCCTATAAAAATGGGACATCTGGTCACCCTACTTGTAGAGAACAATGCAAAGGCCTTTTCAAATCTGGGAGCCCAGAGTAAGACATACCAATCCATATAAATATAAGTGGCCTTGATTTTCAGAGGTGTTGAGGGCCCAAGTCACAGAAATATTTCAAGTGTATTGAACAAAATTGCAGACAGAAGCCAATGGGAGATCAGGTGCTTGGTCCCTTTGGAAAACAGGCCACTTTTATTTGGATGCCTACAGTGGTCTTGGGACACCCACATTTGAAATTTTTGACTTGAATATCTATAACCCAAACACTTTCCAGTCATTTCACTCACTGCTAATGCTATGTCTGGGTAGGAGGGTACTAACTGGCCAGAACATCCTAATCAAAAGACCCTATACATAATCAATGGCATAAAACTCACTACCTTGGAAGAATGAAGAGTTAAGTCTGGCCTGCTGGGAATTAAACCTGTGGTTGCACAGGACACATAAAGCCTCAGTTCAGCAAAGCAGTTAAGCATGTGCTTAAATTCAAGCATTTGCTTAATTCTGTCCTTATTCAGCAAAGCACTTATGCATGAGTTTAAAGTTAAACAATTATGCTTAAGTCTTTTGCTGAACCGGCCTGCATAGTCTATTCTCCTGACAGTGTGTGTATAATGCATGTGCATATACATTAACAGTATTTTTTTAGATGCCCACCTTGAGAGAAAAATAAGCCAAATGAATACATTCAGCTTCCATTCCATTAGTTCAGAAAAGCAATAAAACCCACAACTGAGTTAAATATTACTAACAGTGTGAAAGACAAAAAGTCCTATCAGAGGTTTTGAACCACTGTGTCTCCCTCTTTTTTCTCTCTGCTGTTGTTCAATGTGCAAGCACGAGACAACCCACCGCAAGCATGAAATTAGAAATATTGAGGGCTATTCAACTCTGTGGATTTTCACAGTGGTTCAACATAAAGTTCTCCAGCCCAGGTGTTTCTGTAATTGTAATACACTTTGAAAATTAACAGTGTTCAGTGGCCCACAAACTCACACTGCTTTCTCCATGGTGTGCTGGTTTAGCATTAGCTGTGATATAGAACAGGTGAGGATTCTTGCTGGCTTCATATTGCCTGAATATGTTCAGTTCCCTTAATGCTGGCTGGGCTGCTTTGTTTATCGAGATGAGTTTCTTTCCTTCTGTGTTTATACAGTGAAATATCTTTATAGTAACGGAGAAAAATGGGTTTATAAGGTTGAGGAAGAATGGTCTTGTTTTTAAGGCACTGACTGGCTTGGAGAACTTGCTGGCTTTAATTTGCAGCTCTCCCACAGACTACCTATAGCCAATTCCATTACTCTCTCTGTGTTCCCACTATAAAATGGGGAATGATTTATAAAATGGGGGACGTCTGTCTCTCTTGTTCATTTAGATTTTAAGTTTTTCAGGACAAGGCCTGAGTTTTACTCTGTGTTTGTACAGAGCCTGGCAAAACGTGGCCCTGATATTGGCTGGAGCCTTCAGGCATGACCATACCACAAAAAAAGAAAAAAAGAAAAAAAAAAGGAATAGTAGTAATAATAAGACTAGCCCTGCAACTGGGAGTCTCCCATATGGTGTATTGGTGGTTTCCTAAAAGGACATGGTCACAGGCTATGAGAACAAGAAGACAGGACTGGAAGGGACCACGATAAAGTTTCTGTAACCATAAACAGTCTGATCTTGTTATTGAAGTAAATGCGTGTCAATGAGCAGGATGAGGTCCAGAACATTTTATCTCTAGGTGTATCTGTGTTTATCCCAGGGATGAGCAAATCAGCTCTGGTAAAACACAAACCAATGGGTTCCTTTGCACAAAATCTGGACTAGACCTTTTTTTGAGGTTCTAAAACACTGTGATAACTTTGTTCCCTGTTATTTTTAATTTTCACTCACCTCTTGGTTCCAACCAGGATTGGAAGCATCAGGCAGCAGAGACAATCCCCGGGCAACTGACGAGTGCAGCTGGCTTGTAGTAGGCTGCCTGATTGGTTGGAAAAGTCAGCAGACCAGCTCTTAAACCCAGCAACAGTAGCAGTTCAATGGCTGCTCAAAGCATTCACCCAAGCTGGGATAGCTCCTCCTTATTCCAGCCTCAGCTCACTCCAGGTAACCCAGTACTGACTGTTGGCCCCAATTCCTGACCTCTGACTTTGGCGCAGCCCCCTGGCTCAGGCACCTTGCCTCTGACTCCAGCTCTGAGCCTAGGCTCTGATTCCTGGCTTCCAATTCCTGCTCCAACCACTAGCCACAACTGCTGATGTCCCAGTCAGGTGACAGCAAGCACAAATGCCAGATTACCATGAGAGATGCTGATCTCCTGGTGCTATCCTCCCAGAAAAACTGACAGCAGAGATTGCTGAAGTCTCCTGGGAGCCTGTTCTCGCAATATTTGCAGCCCAGGTTTGGAAAGACAACAAATTTGATAATCCATGTGAGGCTGGGAAAAGGAACTGAAACTTTGGTTGTCTTTCTGATCTCAGTTGTTTGAGGCCCATCACTAAAGAGTTACATGGCCTTTTTCACTAGCAGCTTTGGAGACATTTAAGCAAACACAGATTCATATCTGAAGGACAGCAAGGGCTTAGGCGATTGCTGGATAAGGGGCTGGAGGGTGCAGAGCAAGGGCAGCAAGAAACACTAATATTAAATAAAAGTGCTGAACCATGTAGAAATATAAAAAGCAAAGGTAAAAATCTTTCAGTGAGAAAAAAGTCTCTCCTCTCCTCCATCTTTCCAAGGAAGGTCTGAAAACACTCCATCAACACGAGCTGGTTAGTACTGCATAGGACTGCAGGAAGGAATCATCATAGATCCATAAAGGTTAAGGTCAGATGGGACCAGTGATGGCTTGAGGTTTCTGAACCAATTTAGATTATTTTACTGCATTGGATCCACTTTTGGCCCTATTGCATGAGGTAGAAAACTCTGTAAGGCTGCGCGTGGCAGAGAAAAGGGGTTGATGAAGATTTATTGTCATGGTCTCCCCATCTCCAAGCAGCTCCCGTGTTGTGGGAAGCATCACGGAACCAGCTGGTGACAGTTACTTGGAAGGGGGAGGTGGAAGCCAGATCCGTGACCTTCAGTGGATTTCCACAGCACAGGAAGCCATGGGATCTTTTCTGCTGAGTAAAGCTCAGCTGCTAGAATTCAGAAAGGTCAGTGCCCTGTTCAGTAATAGCAAACAGCTTGTCCTTCAGCTCCCGTCATAAAGTTTCCTTCAAGACATTACTTAAACTAATGTTAATGCATGCAAAATTGTGTTGGATTTCATATTGTTTTACTGGTGGCAATTAAAGAATTATTTGAATATCCACTACCTTAGACATAATAATGGGATGATAGTTTCACACTAGCATATTATTGAAAAGTGCAGCCCGTATTTTTCAAACAATCAGTTCCTCAGACTAATTTTATGTGGCCCAAAATGAAGATTCTGACTACCGGATAAAACCAGAGAAACGTAAATAGACCTCCTCTAAATTACTAATAATACCTTCATTGAGAACTAACTGCAGCCATGTTACTACAAGGGGAGGGAAAATCACAATGGTTATCTTTAAGAAATCCCTGGAACATCTTCTTCATAATTAATAAATGAAAAATGTTACTGCAGCTAATCAATAAAATTGTTAGAGAGAATTGATCGGATGGGGAACTCTTTTTGTGGGTACAATTTTTCACCTATTCAGAACAAAAGACTCCCTAGGGTGCCATGAAACTGATAGACACTTAAGAGTCTGACCCAAAAGGGGAAAGGGAAAAAAAATTGAGAGACAATTAATTAAAACCTTGGAGAGTGACGTCTGCTTTGAGTTTTGCAGAAAGGATGCAGACTCCAGTGTGGAGATTGTTAATATGCTGTTCTTGCGGGTCAGTGTGAAATGACAGTGGATAGCAAGCACTGGGAGGTACTGGACCACTACTTCCCTTTCTGTTTTGTCCTGTGCTTTCACTAGACCAAGGGGGGTGGGGAGTGGAGGAGAGAAGGGGAAAGCAAATCTAACCCTGGTGTAACTCCACTGAGTTCACTGATGATTTCAGTGCTCTACCTCAGGGATCAGTTTGGCTCAGTGTGGCCTCTGATATTGCTATGAGAAAGAAATGGCTACATCTGATTTATTGTGATCTGGCACCTGGTTGCTTACACTGATGGTTAAGAGCTAGTTTATTCTATAATATTGGAAGCATGGACGTGATATTGCAAGCTGATCTGCAAAAGCAGACACCTACACAAAAGTGGAATCTACCTGACTTCACTGGGGCTTAGCACAAATGGAAGCCCATGCACCGCTATGTGGCTGCAAAGGTCCATCTGCCTGGATCAGCTAGCAGGACTGAGATCTGCCACCAGGTTAGAAAACAATTTACCATTGTTATGTATACGCATCTAGAGGCTCCTTTAGAGATCCAAACCCCACTGTGCTAGGCCCTGTACATAGTAAGAGAGAGGCCCTGCCCAAAGGGCTTACAGTCAAAATAGGCACAGCAGACCAAGGACAGAAAAACAGAAGTGGTAACATTAACTACAACTTAACTTTAACTATCACTGTGCTGTTGCCAGATTCCCCAACATGAATACATTTGGCATGTAGACAAAGCCTTACAAATGTTTTGCATACAACTTGCAAAAAGGATCGTGGGGTTGTATTGTTAAAATGTACCTGCTTTTAAATAAGCACAGATATCTGAGGCAGGACTAATGCCTTTTACCTCATTTCAAACCCACTTGAATATTGTGGGTTCAAAAGTTCAGCATGCTCTCACTCCTGTGCCACCGAGTGTGTGTTCTGCTTAGATAAGGGTGTGAAAGAAAGGCTCACAGAGAGGAGAGCCATTGAAATGGGAAGAGTGAAGGGGGGGAGGGTTGAATGTTTGGAGGGGGGATTTGTAAAAACTTTTTAAAAAAACAATAGTTTTAGTTTTGTTTGAAACTTTTCACATTTACTTCATTTTTTTAAACAAAACAGTTATAAAACATTTTTTAAACATGTGAAAATTTTATTCTCATTATGAAAGATTTCATTTTGAATTTTTGTGGGGGGTTTCCCCTCTCCTTTCACTTTTTTAGCCTTTCCTCCCTTTTTGGTGTGGGGGAGTAAAACAAGTAAGAAAAAGCTAGAAAAAATCCCCCCCGCCCACACTCTCTTTCCACCATTTCAAAGACAAAAATTCAAAACAAACTTAAAAAAAAATCTTGTAAATTTCATTGAAAAGTATTGACAATGGGGCAATTTTTCTAGGGAAAAAATGCATCAAACCCCTATTTTTTATTGAAAAAGCTTTTAATTCAAAATTTTGAGCAGCTCTAATGAGTGCTTAGTTCATGGCAAGCAGGGCATGAGTCTACTCTGCATTAGTCTGCTGCTCACTAAGTGTCTGTGTGGACTGGCTGCCATGCGCTAACAGTTCCCTAGTGCGCTTTGACCTACTTCCCTTTCAGAGTGAGGGAAAGTAGATCAAAAAACACTAGGGAACTTTTAGTGTGCATTAGCAGGGTCCATATGGCCACAGCCCAGGACAGGCTAGTGGGGGGTAGATTTACACCCCAGCTTGCTGTGACCTAATTGTTCATGTGGACAAGCCCTGAGTGTGGCTTCCCAGGGTCTGGGACAGACAAGGGGGGCAGTGCGGTGCAGGGTGTGCTGTTCTTTGTATTAAAGCATGAGAGTTTGTATTTAACAGATATTATTTTTATTCCAACAGAACAGAAACTGGGGCTGCCATGGTTAGATCTGCCCTTTGCATTCTAGGCCCCCTGCCTTTGAAAATGGAGCCTTGCACAATGACAGCTAATCCACACACCAGGCAGAGGAAAGAAGCAGTGGGGAGTGGGTGTGACAGTTTTCATTATAGATACATAACTTCTTAAATATTACCCATGTGTACATTTCACAATCATTATAATGACTAGTGGGCTCTGGGCTCTTGGTAGAGACCTCACATGCCAGCCTTTGGTGAATTATTGGGCATATACTTCACCCAGGGGATCCCTGTAAAACTTTGCACCCTCTGCAAGCAGGCACAAAGAGGTTCCTGGGTCACAGTGGGGACAGCTGCCTCTTGGATCTGCTCTGACTCCACCCCAGTTTCAAATGAGTTGCCTGTGGATAAAGTGCAGGCAGCTCCTTAAACCCCTTCAGCTCCAGAGAACCTACCTACTAGAACCTAAGTGGTTCCCCAGCTCCCTGCAATGCTGGCCCTCTCCCATCCACCATAACCCTAAACCTGGGCGGAGGAGGGGAGGAGTTCTTTCACTGGCCTCTAGGGGATTGAGTCGTATTAGCAAAAAAGGAAACCTGAGATTAAAGTAGATTGAGGGTGGGCTAGGGCATGTACCCATGAACCCTGAAGGTCCTGGGGGCATCCAAAGGCTTTACACAGTCAGGGGTTTGGATAACCAGAAGCTCCTACCCTGAAAAGTACAGAAGCAAAGATGTTGTGGAGATTCTAAGTGTCACAGGAGTGAAGCTTCTGCACTCAGGATAGGGCAGGATAGTAGAGAAGGATGGTGGGGGAACAGCAGCTGGGAAGGAAAGCGAGTCGGAAGATGTGCAGTGTTACCCTGCAGCTGGATGATGGATGTCCCTAGAGCAGGCATCCCCGGGGGCAGCAATGCACAACTCTACCTCTTCCTGTTCCCCCAACCTGCTCAAGTTCTAGCTTGCCCCCTCCAGCTCTCAAATGCTCCCTTACCATACTATTCACTCTCCCTCCTCCACAGCTCCACTGAGGTGCTCCTTCATATACACATAGCCCCAGGAAAAATAACCAACTTCTGATTGACTGGAATTTAGTTATTTGGGGTTTATCTGCACTTGAATGAGATCTGGCTATTGGGTTATGGATAAAAGCTCAAGGGTCTTTCAGAGCCACTGGATACCACAATAAGCAGGGAGGAGAAAGCAGGCAGTGCATCCTCCATATGCATACTGACCCTTCAGAGGAAAAGCATTCTGAATCCTACACTTAATGCTATCTACAACTTCTTAATCATGTTGGGTATTTACTGGATGGGACTTTGGGTGGACTAACCTGGTGTAGTTAGAGGCTGTTTCCTGATTCAAGAGCTGAGTGTATAAGGGTCCAAGCACAAACCTAGACTAGTTCCCTGTGAATTACTGCACTTAATTGTACTTTCTCCTGGGAAGGGCTGAAGGAAGGTGAAGTTCTGTGTTTCACACTGCACCAGTACAGTATGACTGTGGATTTAGTATTACATCACGGTCCATGGAAGGCAGGGAAAGGTTTAGGATCTTGAGAGGTTGTGTGCAAAAAAACCCTAGTGAGTTCAGCCTGTGATGTGTTACCTGTCTTTTAGGGACTTACATTGCTGATTAACTGTTAAATTAACGAATTATTTGTTTGCACCAGAAACCAGTGTGTGGATGTAAAAAGAAAAGGAGTACCTGTGGCACCTTAGAGACTAACCAATTTATCTGAGCATAAGCTTTCGTGAGCTACAGCTCACTTCATCGGATGCATACTGTGGAAAACACAGAAGATGTTTTTATACACACAAACCATGAAAAAATGGGTGTTTATCACTACGAAGGGTTTTCTCTCTCCCCACCCCACTCTCCTGCTGGTAATAGCTTATCTAAAGTGATCACTCTCCTTACAATGTGTATGATAATCAAGGTGGGCCATTTCCAGCACAAATCCAGGTTTTCTAAGGTGTATGTATGCAACAGAAACTCCCCTGATGGCATTGTAGGGAAAAGGGCAGGCATTTACTCTGCTGCTGGAATAGACAAGCTACTTACACCCTTCTCCCTGTACTGTGTAAGTGGTGATACAATCTTTCAGTCTAAAGGATAAGGGGCTTGTCAGGGTTCCTTCCCCACTCTGAACTCTAGGGTACAGACGCCCCCCAAATCACAGATAAGGTGAAACACTGGCTGTGATTTCTTCCTGGAGCTCTAGGAGAAAACAGAGTTAATAAGACACGTGCATCTCTAAATATACTACTAACTGTATAAAGACTAACAATGTTTCCCACATCTTAAGGATGATTTGGACCAGTTGATTCTGGGAAACTTTCACGGGAGAGTGCATCAGCCACTTTGTTAGAAGCTCCTGAGATGTGTTGTATGTCAAAATCAAAATCTTGGAGAGCTAAACTCCACTGAATAAGTTTTTTGTTATTTCCCTTGGCGGTATGAAGCCACTGTAGTGCAGCATGGTCAGTTTGCAGGTGGAAACGCCATCCCCAAACATATGGACATAGCTTTTCCAGAGCGTAGACAATGGCATAACACTTCTTTTCACTGATTGACCAGTGGCTTTCCCTCTCAGACAGCTTCTTGCTGAGAAACACAACAGGCTGGAACTCCTGATTTGGTCCTTCCTGCATTAAGACTGCTCCCACACCACGCTCGGACGCATCTGTGGTTACTAGGAACGGTTTGTCAAAGTCTGGGGCCCTTAGCACAGGGTCAGACATGAGTGTCGCTTTAAGCTGGTTAAAGGCCTTCTGACACTCTTCAGTCCACTGAACTGCATTTGGCTGTTTCTTTTTGGTTAGGTCTGTCAGAGGGGCGGCAATTTGGCTGTATTGTGGTACAAATCACCTGTAATATCCGGCCAAGCCTAAGAAGGATTGGACCTGTTTCTTTGACTTTGGGACAGGCCACTTTTGGATAGCATTCACTTTGGCTGTAGGGGGTTGATAGTTCCTTGATCTACCTGGTGTCCAAGGTAAGTCACTCTGTTTAGGCCTATTTTACACTTCTTAGCCTTAACAGTTAGACCTGCCTTCCTTATGTGCTCGAAGACTTTTTGCAGATGCTCCAGGTGTTCTGCCCATGAATCTGAAAAAATGGCCACATCATCAAGGTAGGCAAGTGCATATTCTCCCAACCCTCCAGGGGACCATCTACAAGTTTTTGGAAGGTGGCGGGTGCATTCCGCAGCCCGAAAGGGAGCACATTAAATTCATACAGCCCAACATGTGTGACTGTTCATATGTTCCTTAGGCATTTCAGCCGCCACCTCTGCTAAAGGTCCATTGAGCTGCGGCCTCAACTCTACCATGTACTGGTCTGTAGAGCTGCTGTACCCAAGGCAGGCCCTTTTGAAGTTTTCTAAGAAGGCCTTGGTATCATCGCCTGCCTTGTAGGTGGGGAACTTTCTGGGATGGGGAGCGGTACCTGGAGAAGGATTGCTAGGGTTGGTTGGTATATTCTGCTGAGCCCTTGCCTTCTCCATCTCTAGTGCATGCTTCCTCTCTTTTTCTTTCTCCTCCATAGCTCTCTTGTGGGCAGCTTCCTCTGCCTCCACCCTGGCTTTTTCTGCCTCCATAGCTCTCCTATGGGCAGCTTCCTCTGCCTTCACCCTGGCTTTTTCTGCCTCCATCTCCAAGCGCCTTAAGGCCATCTATCTATTATGCGCTTTTTGTTTCTCTTCAGCTTCAAATTTGGCCAGCTCTAGTTTACTAGCTGCTTCACTGGTCGTCATTTTCCTGCTTCCTTGTGCTTAACTCTAGCTATACCCGAGAGTTAGGAAAAAAAAAAACTTGTGAATTTCCCTGCAGGAGGTTAAATACCCTGCCTTTAGGTAGAGAAAACTCCAGCTCAAAAAAGAAAAATCCCTTTGTAAAAAAACTAAGACCTCTGTCTCCAGGCAAATAGACAGAAAACCCTCTAGCTGCTCTCAGCTTAAAAAAAAACCTCTTCAGGTCTGTGCTTTTGGTTCAAAATGATCTCTGGTTCAAAATGATCCCTGGTTCAAAATGATCCCACCGCTTTGCCACCATGTCAGGGTTCCTTCCCCACTCTGAACTCTCGGGTACAGATGTGGGGACCCGCATGAAAGACCCCCTAAGCTTATTCTTATCAGCTTAGGTTAAAAACTTCCCCAAGGTACAAACTTTGCCTTGTCCTTGAACAGTATGCTGCCACCACCAAGCGTTTTAAACAAACAGGGAAAGACACCATTTGGAGATGTCTTCCCCCAAAATATCCCCCCAAGCTCTACACACCCCCTTTCCTGGGGAGGCTTGAGAATAATATCCTAACCAATTTGTTACAAAATCATCAAAGACCCAAACCCCATGATCCTGGAACAATGGAAAAATCAGTCAGATTCTTAAAAGAAGGATTTTATTTTAAAAAAAGAAAGGTAAAAATCATCTCTGTAAAATCAGGATGGAAAATACTTTACAGGGTATTCAGATTCAAAACACAGAGGATCCCCATCTGGGAAAAACCTTAAAGTTACAGAAAACAGGAATAAACCTCTCTCTTAACACAGGTAAAATTCACATAAAACAAAAGATAAACTAATCCGCCTTGCCTTGCTTACCTATACTGGTTGCAATATTGGAGACTTGGAGTAGGATGGGTTGGAGAAGATGGATTTCTGTCTGGCCTCTCTCAGTCCCAAGAGAGAACAACCACGTAAACAAAGAGCACAAATAAAAGCAAGATTTGAAAGTATCTTGTCCCCTTATTGGTCCTCTGGGTCAGGTGCCAGCCAGGTTAGCTGAGCTTCTTAACTCTTTATAGGTAACAGGATGTTGCCTCTGGCCAGGAGGGATTTTATAGCACTTTATACTGAAAGGTGGTTACCCTTCCCTTTATATTTATGACTGGGCTAGATCTCTGCTGCTGTAAACTGGAGTCAGTAGAACTGCACCAGTTTACACCAGATGAGAATTTGGCCTTAGATCATCTAAAGAATGTGAACCCTTCCCTTTTCACCCTCCCACCCCCACCCTGCAACAGCTTCTTTAGTGTCCGTTCAGTTTTTTTCATCAGGATGTGCTTGAGGCAATATCACATTTCACCAGATCAGCTGCAAAAGGGTGGGGGACACAATCAGACTCCCAATTTCATTTCTGTGTCACAGAAGAGAAACACATCTCTCTCTCTCACACACACACTCACTTTTGCTCTCAGCATCATTGCTTCTTATCTTCAAAATACCAATAGTGACATACTAGTGTAATTAAGGAAGGGTTAATGGGCAGCAAAAATAGAGATTTTTTTAAAATGTTATACCATTTCCTACAACATTAACTTTATATTATGCTTTTATGCATGTGCAATTAATTAAACTGGGGGTCATGTAAGTAATTTCAGACAGACTGCAGTGCCTGATGAAGAAGGTCTTATGTGAGTCACATTGCCATGGGAGTCACAGAAATGGTGGTGTTAAGCCATCTTCCATGATTGATGCAGTTTCAGCACGTTTACTGCCAGTGCTGGGGTCAACTTGGAGCACATTTTGGTTGGTTGTGGGCAGGTCCAATACCTGGAAGGACTGGAAGGGTCACATCAGGCTAAGCAGCTCGGTGGCGTATGGTCAGAGAAAAGGAGGGGATCACACTCAGTTTCTTGGGAGATCTGGGTTAGGGTTCTTGCTAATGGGTTTGGAGCAAGTAAAACACCTAGGAGCGGGAGTTTGGTTGGGTGATCTGAGGGAGGAGGGATGCTGCAGGCAGCGTTAGCAGATGGTTGAGGAGCATGGTTTGGCTGTTTTCAAGTGGCTGTTGGCAGGAGTTACAGCTAGGTTCAGCAGGCAGGTAAGGTTACCAGAGGGGGATTCAGCAACACCTGGAAAACACCTGGTTTGGGGTAGTTAGCATGGAAGGACTGCAGATGGGTTCAGCAGCTAGTCAAAGTATTTGTTGTTGGGGTGTTTATTGTAGGTTCACACAACAATGTGTGGTTGTCTGTGTGCGTGTGTGTGCATGCATGTCAAGGTTTCTGCTCCCTACTCCTTTGCATACATCTCTCCAGATTTGGGGGAGGGAATGGGCGGGGCAGGTTATGGGAGGAGTCATGCCTGCATGTCTTTCAGTGCTCCCCAGTTTTCTGGCGTGTGGGTTTCAGGAATGTTTCCTTGGCCATTAGCCTGCTTTGGGGAAATGTTCACACTGTAATGAATCCATGGCTAGAGAGAACAGAGAACAGAACAGCTAAGCTGGTACATGCAGCACTGAGGGCAGAACCCAGAGCTAATGAAGAATTCCTAGTAGCGGCCAGCTTGCTAGAAATTATATTGATCTGTAGGCTGCAGATCACAGATGGTGATATCATCTGTCATGCTTAGCAGCTAGAGGGCACTAAAGGGCACACTCCGAACACTAGCATTACAAAGAACCTCCTCACTTTTCTCAAACTGTTGAGGCAAAGCCCCAAGAACAAGAAATTTGGGTCTGCATTTCATGACTGCTTTCCTGGGTGGGGCTTTCCCACTGTGCCCCCTTTTGAGTCTCAGGAGAGTCTGAGTACACAGCCCTGGCTTGGCTCCTCTTTGGTGTAAATTATGCCATTTCTGAGTGGGGGGCTCTCACACAGTGACCACTCAGGATTCACTTTGGGGGCAGAGGAGTGCTGGTGTTGTCCTAGAGCAGGGGTGGGCAAACTTTTTGGCCTGAGGGCCACATTGGGGTGCAAAAGTGTATGGAGGGCCGTGTAGGGAAAGCTGTGCCCCCCAAACAGCTTGGCCCCTGCCTCCTATCCGACCCTCCCACTTCCTGCCCCCTGACTGGCCCCCTCAGAATCCCACACCCATCCAACCCCCCCTGCTCCCTGTCCCCTGACTGCCCTGCCCCCGTCCACACCCCTGCCCCCTGACAGGCCCCCCGAGACCCTACCCCTATCCAATCCCCCCTGTTCCCCATCCCCCCCAAACCTCTGCCCCATCCAGCCGCCCCCTGCTCCCTGTCCCCTGACTGCCCCCTGGGTCCCCTTGCCCCATATCCAACCCCCCGGCCCCCTTACCATGCCACTCAGAGCATCATGTCTGGAGCCACGGCCCCTGGCTGGAGCCAGACATGCTGCCATGCTGCCCTGCAGGAGCAAGCAGCCCCGCCACCCAGAGTGCTGCCCGGGCGGCAGCGTGGCTGCAGGGGAGGGGCACAGTGGGGGAGGGGCTGGGGGTAGCCTCCCCGGCCAGGAGCTCAGGGGCTGGGCAGGACAGTCCCATGAGCCGGAAGTAGCCCACGGGCCGTAGTTTGCCCACCTCAGTCCTAGAGTGTTTCACTCTCTTGAGGAGCATCTCTCTTGCTAGATTTCTGCTCCTATCTCACTCTTGTGGATGGGTACTGCTTGGGCACAGCTATTGGGGAAGACGTGGCAAGCGGCAATTTGGTCTCTGGCGAGACAGCTTACGTTGGCACTGGGCACTACAGGGTGGAGTTTGGAGTGACAGGACCTTAGTTGCTCTATTTCCTCTTACTAAACAAAAATCAACATTTCTGTTAAATCAGACTGGAGACAACACTGGGATTCTTATCAATATCCCCCAAAAGCTGGGAGGGTAGCCCTGGCTGTTCAGTAGCATAGCTGGTTTCCTCCAACAGCCCTGACACTGTCTTGTATGGAGACCTTGCAGAAGGGGGCAGTTTCCCAGGAACAGTGGGCAGAGCTACAGTTGCAGCTGTAGCAGAGG
Organism: Eretmochelys imbricata; assembly: GCF_965152235.1. Lineage (NCBI taxonomy): Eukaryota > Metazoa > Chordata > Testudines > Cheloniidae > Eretmochelys > Eretmochelys imbricata. The sequence continues at coordinate 20,586,908 of NC_135576.1, read as the reverse complement.
TGGTGCTCTTCTAATTCAGGTTTGCTTAATGAACAGGAACATCCAGAAGATCCTCAGCGAGCGGAGCCCATAGCAATGGCTCCAATCAAATTTTTTCCTCACCCGCTCCTTTCTTTCCCACTACTTCTGACATTTCTGAGGCTGAACTTTGTTACAGATGATTATTGAATGTCAGTGGACTGGGGAAATGAGAGCTGGACTAAGTTATGGTACCCAAAAAGATAGCATGACAAATGTGAACCATGACATATGGGTAAGAGCTCTGAAAAACTTGGCAGTTCCTCACAACAGAATTTCATGCAAACATTTTCTTTCCCATCAGTCCACACAGTCCACAAGCCAAAAGCTCCAGGGTTTCATAATACAGGTAAAACAAGAACTACAAAAAACAGCTGGCATTCTGACAACATTGCCTATCATGCTGACAATACTGCCTCATTGGTTCCTTGTCCTCCCCCTATGTCTGCCTGCATCCACCTGTCTCTTGTCTTACACTTATATTGTCGGCTCTTCGGTGAAGGGACTGTCCTTTTGGTCTGTGTTTTTACAGCCACAAGCACATTGGAGTCCAGGTCCATAACTAGGGCTTCTAGGTGCTACCACAGTACAAGCAGTGAACAGTAATAATGGGATTTTGATGCAAAACCAACAATCATCCTAAACTTATGAATCTTCTGATGAATCTGGTCTGAGTTTTCAGCTTGTAACAAGACCCAGATCTACGGTCAATAAACCAAGAAAGGAAATAATAAAATAAGCAAGGAATTGCTGAAAGTTACATTGTCTGGCACTGCAAAGACAGATATTAACACATGTGAGCAGTTCAAAGCACTAATCACCCTTTGTAAAGTACTGGACCTGATTCACCGTGCATTATTCCAGTTTTATACCGGTCTAACTCCACTGTCATCCAAGGAGCTACACTGTCTTAAAACAGGAGCCATGCAGTGGTGAATCAGGTCCAGTGCATTTTAAAATGAAGCCAAATCTACTTTCAGTAAATGACTAACCATGGGCTTTCATGGGTAGGATGACCAGATATCCCAATTTTGGGGGCTTTTTCTTACATAAGCACTTATTACCCACCACCCCCATCCCGATTTTTTACACTTGCTATGGGGTCATCCTATTCATGGGTGTGACTCACCAGGCCATCTAAGCACTCAAATGGAAAGGAAGTGCTGGCATTTGTGTACATAGTTACATGCTACAAAGTGCAGAATGGTGATTACATATATCAAATTACAACATGCAAGGTTTGAAATCCTAGAGGTTCTGATCACTGATAAGAGACCTTCAGTTCTCAAGTGAGGAATTTCAGGTGTTAGCTGAGACCTACCAAACTGAGCACATTCTCACTTCAACATACTGCCACAGAGCAACAGGATGGTTGAGAAATCATTGGGGTATACTTGAAACATCTCTCATATCTGTGGATACTGAAGAGCAAGGTGAAAAAATGACTGCTCCAGGAAGAGATAAGGGAATGGCAGAATCTGTATCAGAGGTAGCATAATCATTGCAGCCTCCCCCCCCCCGCAGCAGTTACAAACCTCAAAATCATTATACACACCAATATACCAAGGTGGTCAAGTTACATTAAAGCCACGACAGGTTTCAGAGTAGCAGCCGTGTTAGTCTGTATTTGCAAAAAGAAAAGGAGGACTTGTGGCACCTTAGAGACTAACTAAGGTGCCACAAGTACTCCTTTTCTTTTTATTAAAGCCACAATGTAAACCAGCCAAGAAAGAGTCATATGTGGGAAATCCAGAAAGATTCATGCATACAAGATGGAAAGGCAGCACAAGGTTAACTAAGTGATTCTGAGAAGTATTTCACAATCTACTTACTAGCTATATGTACTGTTATTTCAAAATTAAGAAAGGAATTAAAGCAGCTAAAAACAGTATATGTAAGGGTAATATCTCACACTAGTCTGTCAGTCTATGCTAGTGTCTGTACTGAGCATGTCCAGTGGGAGCTAGAGGTCTGCAGAAGTCCGAGTGGAGGCAGACTGAGCGGAAGCATTGGCCTGCTAAACCCAGGGTTGTGAGTTCAATCCTTGAGGGGGCCATATAGGGATCTGGGGCAAAAATTGGGGATTGGTCCTGCTTTGAGCAGGGGATTGGACTAGATGACCTCCTGAGGTCCCTTCCAACCCTGATATTCTATGATTCTATGAATACTCATGGCAGCAAATAAATATGCTGGGTCTGACTGAATCTCACCCCACCCCATCTGACTGCTCTGGGAATACTAAGCAGTCATAAAATTGTCCTAGCTGCTTTCCCTTTTTGCAGGGGAATACTCATGTGACAGGCTGGCATAGCTGGTTCTACTCCACCTACTCCTGCCCCCATCCCCCACAAGCACACATGGAGTTCCAAGGTGGGTTGGGAGTGCGTTTCCGGGATCCTGGAGGGCCATAAAGCCAATGCAACATAGAGCATCCCTGAGATCCCAGCAGCCCTAAGGATCAAGGGAGTGCAAATGTGGCAGAAATCCCACGTGGCCCCTGCCCAAGATGCATGGCTCAAAGCTCTTGTGCTCCTGAGAATCTAGCTCTCTTTCCTCCCACCTGCCCCCACTTTCCCCAGTAAACCTGAGTTTGATCATAACAATAACTGCGCCATACAATAATTTTGACTGCTCTTCCCCTAGTCACTATGAATGAAAATACAAAAGGGTTGGTTTGTTCTACTGTATGTGACAGGAGAGCATGGAGGGAAAAATCTATTTTCTTACATGAACTGAGCTGTGCACATTTAATCCTGGGAAGGGGACTCAGTGGCCGATGGTGAACAGCTCCCCTTTACATTCAATGCATGGATTGCAGTCTGTAACAGTGACAGAATACAAATGATAAAGACCTATCCCTGAATTTTTTGAAGGCTGTCACAATCTATAAAAGTCCTTTTAGAAATGACAGCATTAACCCTTCTGTGCCTTTGCACAGACCTTCCCCGATCAATTACAGACCCATGTAAATTTGCTTGTGAAATAACACACAAGGTATTTTCCCATAACAGAATAATTTGCATTACAGAGGCATGTCTGTGCTGCTACTGTAAAGGCTGGATAAGCTTTTCCATAACAAACCAGTTATTCCTGGTGGGAAATTAGTCCTGTTTTAGGAAGTTTATAGGGTGATAAAACATCATAAAAGGGCACTTGAAACACATACTTGCCATGCAAGTATTTGCTCTGGGACACATTTTTTAAACCAATTTTATTTTATTTTTTAAAGTGGTTTGATTGTTGTACCCTGCTTGGGAAAAGTGTGTTTGGGTTATGCTGAGCTGCAAGTCCATTCTGAGTACCATGTTTCAGGGCCCATTTCTTCTCCAGTTTTAGCCAAAGACAAAATCTGCATTGACTTCAATAGGAGCAAGATTAAATCCTCCCTTTGTAAAATCTTTCTTCTATACTGTGCATGTTATACCAAACTCAGGTCCTGATCCAGCGAATACTTAAGTATGTGAGTAACTCTACGCAAGTGAGTAGTCACTTTAACTTCAGTGGTCACATATAAAGTTAAGCATGTGCCTACATTTTTGCTTGATCGGGGCTTTAATCATCCTTTGTACTAGGGCAGTTAATTTTGCACATGATCTAAATCAAAAAATAAATATTGAATTTGTATTGTTTTAATATATTTAAAGATTAAAAATAGTTAAAATAAATTCACTGTTTTAAGCATTCTGATAACAAGAAGGTTTTGAAGTGCATTATATGGCTCAGCTGTGGGTTTATTATTTTGCTATTATTATTTTCCAGGGGAAATTAAGTGGTGGAGAGATTTAACTTTCAAGAGTGATGGCTACTATGCACATACAGTGTAATCTTACTGTCTGTGTTACTATGGCTGGAATATCTGGAAGGACTCAGCACCCACAACTGAGGCCAGATATTTTTTTTAAAGAATTCAGGCTTGCATTTAGGCACCCAATAAGTGGCCGGATTTTCAAAAGAGCGCACTGGGTGCTGAGTTCTTTGAAATTCTGGCTGTAATTGTTGCAATGGGAGTTCCTAGGAGCTGGGCATTTTTTAAAATCTGGCACCAGTTGAGGGTGCTGACACTTGAAAAATCAGCCTCACGCTTTTTGGAACTCCGGATTATATATGCCTTCCTGGGTAGAGCTTAATTCCCATAAGGGCTGAGAATACACAGCTTCACATGGTAAAGACCTGCTCTTGAAAAGATTTACGCACACGCTTAACTTGGTGCCTGTGAGGAGTCTAAGTCTTTGTGGAATCAAGGCTTAACTATGCTTACCATTCCTAATACATACTCATGACAGTGTCTACTTCAGTGTCTCCAACCCAAGAGGAGTCTCAAAGGGTCTCTGAAAATTGTCTGTTTGCTCCAACCTCTCATAATCTCTCATAATCTCACTCCAGGCTTTCCCCGCCTACCTTGTTCCCCTTCCTCTTTTCTTCTGCCTTGTCTCCTTCACTCTTTTTCCTTCCCTTGTCTTTCTATTTAGCTCATCCCCTGCTAATGACCTCCCCACCCCCAATAAAAAATCATGTAACTAAGATGACGTTTGCTGCCATCACATTGGTTGCTCTGTCTATATGTTCTCCTCCTGTCCTCTATTCTTCATCTGCCTTCTCTATTTACAGAGTAGGCTCTTTGGGACAGGTTCTGCTGCTACTCTGTGTTTGTACAGTGCTGAGCAAAATGGGGTCCTGATTTTGGCTGGCCCCTAGGCTCTCCCCTAATAAACATTTATTTCTGTCTTTCTTTTCTTAAGTGAAAACACCACAGTTTTCACCACAGTACTGTTTGTACCCATGACACATTCTCTTACATGGCTACTGGAAGTTCCAGAATTAAACATCACAATGTTTCAAAAATATTAAAATACTTGTGCCGCAAAATGAAAACAGAAAATCAGAAAATGTGGAATAAAGATTCACATCCATCTTCAACATGCGGGATAGTTGTGTTATAACAGCATGAGTCAAAGCAGTGGGTGAGCTGATGTCAGTGTATTTACTCTTGATTGGCCGTGGTGGAGCAGAATGTGCCTCGATGATTGTAAAATGTGCTGGGTTTTTTTATGGTCCTACATTTACAGTAAAAACCAGTGCAGCATGTCACTTTCTCAAGAAGTTTGGAGACTTAGGAACACTCCCACCAGCTGCTCCAACCAACAACATTCACCTCAATCTGCAAACATGAAAGGCACTGGTAACTGAGCAGACCTCAGGTCAACCTGTGGGAATCAATGAACAATTAATTACTATCATCAAGTGGTACTCTACTCAGGGAAGACAGCACACTTATATTTATCAATTACTAATTAGTAGCTCTTGCCTGGCTGACAGTTGTCTGTCAGCCAAGAGAAAAGCCTCAGTGTGTGGCTTTCAAAGAGGTCAGTTTCTTTGTGGTAATTAGGGATGGGCCAGCTTGTCTGGAAAAAGATATGAAGCCTGATCTACAGCTCAGGTTTTTTAAAGGCTATGATCTTTAAAGGAGCCTTTGGGTGCCCAAATCCCCTTGCAGGTCAATGAGTGTTGGATGCCTAACTCCCTTAAGATCCTGAAAATTCCAGCCCCAAATCAGTTTTACAGATTTGCCTTGGTTCAGAACTGAGATTTTTCTTTTATTGCTCTTTGGTGCTTGTAGCTGCCCTGCACAGGGAGTCTACTAATGGTGACAGTGGTGGTGTGCATATGAGAACCCTTCCTGCTGACACAAAAGCAACAGGCCCAACACTGTTCTCAGGTGTATCCCGCTCTTGTTTTGTTTTGTAATAGATTGGTTTTGTAAAACAAAACAAACCTGACCAATGAGGTTTAGCGAAATCAAATCCACTTGTATATTTTCCCCAATTCAATATATTACTATTTATTACATACCTAGTGCCATTCACATTCATGGCACTTTATGCTACAGAATAAGATAGAAAGCCTGTCGTGAAGAACTTACCATCTATGTTCAGACAAGAACAAGACAGGGGAAGGATATGGGACAGGGCAACTTTACAATGCAGTTACTTAGGAAGTTTAAAACAAATGCCTAAGGGTAACAGAGAATTTTTTCATGTCTTATTTTTATTGTTTAGATTTAAGAAGCTCTAGTTTGAGGCAGATTTTGAGAGGGCATTTAAAATAAAAGATGGGAAAGAGGAGGGCCAGAACAGGAAGTGTTCATCCAAATGCCACAATCTCCCACAGTTCAGCCTGAATAGGACTCCAATCAGGAACACACATAGTAATAGTTCTAGAACACCAAATCCACCCCCAGGTTTACCAGGATTGCCAATTCTCATAATTTCATCACATCTCATGATATTTGGTGTTTTTCTTAATGCACCAACTCCTGGAGTCATGTGTTTATGTGCAAATCTCAGTTTTCAGGTAAAAGAATAAGTTTCTAGTCCTCATGGTAATGGTGAAAAGCTTGAAAAAGTGGATGCTAAAGGCTCACAAATGATCAGGGAAATAAAAAAAACCTCCCAAATTTATTATTTTTTAAATCATGATTTTAAGAAAATCTCATGATGTTTTGAGGGGGTGACTCACGATTTTTTTAATTCTTGGGGTTCACAACATTTCTGACTAGAGATCATCCCAAGAAGAAAAGTCCAGAATAAGTTCTGGATTTTGAATACCTCCCAAATATACACCCGAGAAACTATATAGATGTCAATGGAACTACTCATTTAGGTCCTAAATCTGCAAAGCGTTTAAACACTTGCTTAACTGTAATCAAGCATTTGAATCCATACATAATCAGTAAAATACTAAAAAAGATCATTAAGCCCCACTGACTTTGGGGTGTTAAACCTGGTGTATGTGAGATCAGCATTAGTCTCAATATTTCAAAGTACTCTTGAATGTGTCCTCTGACTTAACCATCTGATTAAGAAGCTCAAAAATGCAGAGAAGCCTTAACTAATGGTTTGTTTTAAATACATGTTGATGACATTTTTTATAAGGTGTGGAGAGGTGCTGTGTCCCTTCTAAGGGCTGCATTCTTGTCATTAGATCTATCATTTACAATTGTTTTTTACTGGACAACGTTCTAAGGTTGTATTTGGCATTAACAAGCTCTTATTCACTTTGCAGGCAAAGCTACCCACCTTGCTTCCCATTTTTATTTTTATTTCCCAAAAATAAAGTTTGTGCTTATATAATGGACTATGCTTCTGTTCTGATAAAATGTCATTTTTTCTTAATTTAATATTTATGAAGGACTTTTTTTCTTGTGAAGTACAATAGCTTTTGAGTTTTATTTAATTTTTCTTGGTAGAATTATGAATAAGTTACCATTTAAACATCTTTTTTTTCAGAGTTTGAACATTAGTGAATTGATTTACCCTAGTCATAAGGAAATAACACTTTCAATTTGGCTTTGCTAAAACTTCTGGCTCCGTGTCAAGTAGATTATTGATGGTGGTAACCATTTTATCTCCCAAAGGTAAGTGATCCAAAAGCACACTGTTGATCTAGACCCATGTCAACATGTTATCACTGCAACAGCATATCACTCTCAAGAACAATGGGGAAACATTCCCCTGACTGCCAGGCCTTCCAAAAAGCAAAGAGGTATCGTAAGTTATCCTTTGTAATTAACTTGATCAACCAAAACTTCCATAAATCAATCATGCCTTGGCTAATAAATAAATCTTTGAGCAATTACTATCTGGTAAATATGTAGACAAGGGTCAGTACCCCAACTTTACAACTTTTCTTGTGCTGAATTGTAAGATCAAAGATGAATAATGTCAAAAGTGAATGAGTGGCATTATTTAAAATTTCAGTGAAAATAAAGGGTTCAGAAGACTGCCCCATTAGTTCTGCATTCCTACTGACATTTCTTCCACTATATTAGGAGTTTCGTTAATGATTTTTATATTCCCTCTGTCTTCCTTTTTCATTTTTTTTTAAACTGGTACCTTAGGATCTGTTCTCACAGTGTCACCCTTTAGAAGCCAGGAGACTCTGATGACTAAAAGCTTCTCCATCCAGCAGAGTACTCACAATTAATCTAACCAGTGTCATGCACTTGCTTAATGGCACACAGTTGCTAAGTCATTTCCTCCTTTTTGTTTTCTCTTGGTGCCGTGGAGAATAATTGCACTGATATGTGGTCCCACCTTGGCATCATACAGACCTTTGCTAATTCCAGAGCTGTAGTTCTTAATCTAAGTCCTAATTCCAGGAATCTAACCATTCACTTTAATGGGCTACTGTCATTAGAGACTGTCTAAACACTCACATTTTTATTTTATCAGGCGCTGAGACACAGAACAGCAGGGTATACCTCCAGAGGAGGGTAATGCCTGGCTTTCAAATGCTGAAAGCAGCCACTCAGTTGCCTCATTATCCTACCACCTAATAACGTGTGTCTTGGGATGTCTGATCAGGCCCAGACAACGTTCTGAAAGTACATTATTTTGGAAATAAAGGGAAAGATTCAATGTAGGGGTTTCTCTTCTTCCTACCACCCACCATAGGAAAACTGTCTGAGGGGAGATTACTGGCTCCCAACTGTCTTAAACCCAAAAGTCATTTCTTCCTTGATACACTACATTATAACGAGTGATGGGCAAACCTCCAAAAGCTCAGAGCTTGGATCAGCATCCAAAAGCTAGGCTTCTTCATATCCAAAATGCATGGCTGTTCTCCAGACATTGCAGGCCACCCAGGGTCGCATTTCTGTTACAAAAGAGATCAGTGTCTGCCCCTATGTAAACAGTGAGCTGAGGGAGCTCCAGGATAAGGGGGCCCACATTTGTTGTTGCAGTGCATTGTAACTTGTTTCCTTTGTTCAGCTGTTTACATGAATCTTAATACTTTCCACTCAGGACAGTCCTCTCCCTGGAGGTCAATACCCCCCAACAGATTTATTCTCAGCCCAGAGTGTTCTGGGCTCTTTCTCAGCCCTTGAGCAGGGGCTCTTCTTGTGCTGTGGAATCCCATGTAAATGGGGGTCCCTAGGGCTGCTTCTCAGAAGGAAAGCCCTGTCAGCATGGCTCCTCTGAAACCGTGCTAATGGGGAGCTAGGGGAAAGGAGCAGGGTGGGTCTGCACAAAGCAGCTGTGAAGATCTTAGCCTTCAGCTGATCCCTGAGACCCATGCCTGGAGCAGAACTTCATGCTTATTCCAGGGTGAGGAAAGGGCAAACCTCACCCTGCCCCGGATGGTGGAATGTGCACGAATCTCTGCTAGGGGAGTTTTCCCTCTCCCCTGCTCCCTTCCCACAGCAGGGGAGTCAGTCTGGGCCTCCCTCAAGAACACTGATATACATATGTGCTGCATACCTGCCATTTAAATCCCATTCCCTGTGTCTCGAAGGCTGACTGAGTACACTACACTGACCAAATGTCCTGGAAGATGCAAACCACCTTCCTCCCTGCTAGAATGTGACACTGAATAAAACCGAGCTGAGGTTCCTGAGGTTTTGTTATTCTAAAGCAGGAATGAAATGGTAAGTGTTCTGAGGTTTCATTAATATGTTTATTAACTTTATCTGACTCATTCCCATGACTGCATTTTCTTTGCAAATAAAGCCCCATGGGATAGCAAACATATCCTTGGACTTTACCTTTTAACCTCCTAGTAACCTTTGTCTTTGTGCTCCTAGCAACTTTCAGGATCTAAAAGCATTAAGAGAAGGCAAAGTAATGATTAATGGTGTTGGTCGTAATCATTGTGAACTGGTCACAAAGCAGACTTAACTCCAGCATATCTGAGTAGTGGAGGACCCCTGGCACGGTGAAATTCCCCAGGTGGCACAGCGGGCGTTTCCCAGGGAAAAAGGAATGTGGGTGGAGAACCCTTGTTCTCTGAAGAAGAGCCTCCGCAGGCTGTGGGCAGACAGGAGTAATTTAGAGCCGCTCCATGGTTTAGCCTTGTTATGGACCTACAGCCATCTTTCACCCCTCCCTCACCAAGCTGCAGCAAGGACAGAGGATAAGGGTAAAAGAAAAAGATCATTCTGTGTAATACGGGCAAGCAGTCTCACCACGGCTCTGCCTCCCTCCCAGAGTATGCTTTTTTTTTAGACAGATCATGACAATGGGCCAACTCAGGGTACTAAGGACTATCAGTGCCAATGACTCCCTATGAGACCTTGCTTGGCCAAGTCATTTAAGCCCACAGTGGCTCAGTTTACCGATCAGCAAAATGGGTTTGTACCTCACAAAAGAATTCATCCTTTAAGGCAGGCAAAGTACTTTGAGAGCCACAAATAAAAGGTGCTATCTAGGTGCAAACTATTGTAATGAACAATGAGAGAGAGAGAGAGAGAGAGAGAGAGAGAGAGCGAGCAAGCACATATATCATTGCCATCCACGGCTGGAATCAGAATTGCTTAACTGTGTGCCATTGGCCCTACACTACCAATGGTCATTCTTCTTTAGATCAAGTGCAAAGGCTGCACTTTTCAGAGGGGAGATCTCAGTTCTATCCCTGCTACTGCTGTCTTGAAACTCCAGGTGGTCAGGGACTGTAGCACAGTGACACGCAGAAAGCCCTAAGTGGCTGTGGATCTGTTCAAATACCACTGCTACTCAAACTAAAAGAATAAATCTTTGGGGTTTGAGTGTTACAAACAAAATAGTTCGGGCTTAATATAGATCTGAAGTTCTCCAGTGCTGATTGAGCTATCGACAACCTCATTGGTAGAAAAGCAAAAAAAGCCGAACAATCCCATCAGCATCAGTGATCTCTTTTTTCAAACAAAGCAGTCGTAGCTCATATATATATTTCATTCCAGCCGAAGGTACAGTGCCAGCTGATGACCTCTGTCACACCCTAGCGCTTTCTGGGATGTAAATTAAGGGCTTTTTCCCCCAGCTGGACAGATAATATGTACCGTACTTGTATATCCTGAAGTAGATATTTATTGTAAGCCCAGTGCTACTCTCAGCAGGGTGGATGAAGATAATAGTGTCATTATATGCTCAGAAAATGCTTTGTAAAATTTGGTCAAGTATGCAGAAGACGCCGAATCAGATAACGTGCCTGAAAGGACGGTATAGCTGTAAACAAGGTTTAGAAAATAGCACCCACTACTTCTCCACAGGAGTATTGATTTTTGGTGTTGGAAGAGATCAAATTCAAATCTCTGGCACAAAGAGAGGCTGCATCTCCTCCACTGTAGGTCTTTTAACAAAGAACAAAGTCAGGAAATGTTAGGAAGACAGAAAGGAAGATGCAGGCAGAGACCGGTCAGACCCCTTCATACATATCCTATGGGAATGGCCAGCTGCTGCACTCTAGAAAGTGTCACCCAGTTTTTGTTCATACTTAAGGAGCCTGAGAGCAGACAAAAAGAAAAGGAACACTTGTGCCACCTTAGAGACTAACAAATTTATCTGAGCATAAGCTTTCGTGAGCTACAGCTCACTTCATCGGATACATGCAGTGGAAAATACAGCGCGGAGATTTTATATACACAGAGAACACAAAACAATGGGTGTTATCATACACACTGTAATGGGAGTGATCAGGTAAGGTGAGCTATTATCAGCAGGAGAGGGGAAATAAAAAACACAACCTTTTGTAGTGATAATCAAGGTGGGCCATTTCCAGCAGTTGACAAGAACATCTGAGGAACAATAGGGGGGGAAATAAACATGGGGAAATAGTTTTACTTTGTGTAATGACATGTCCACTCCCAGTCTTTATTCAAGTCTAATGTAATGGTGTCCAGTTTGCAAATTAATTCCAATTCAGCAGTCTCTCGTTGGAGTCTGTTTTCAAGTTTTTTTGTTGAAGAATTGCCACTTTTAGGTCTATAATCGAGTGACCAGAGAGACCGAAATATTCTCTGACTGGTTTTTGAATGTTATAATTCTTGACGTCTGATTTGTGTCCATTTATTCTTTTACGTAGAGACTGTCCAGTTTGACCAATGTACATGGCAGAGATGGCATATATCACATTGGTAGATGTGCAGGTGAACGAGCCTCTGATAGTGTGGTTGATGTGATTAGGCCCTTTGATGGTGTCCCTTGAATAGATATGTGGACACAGTTGGCAATGGCTTTGTTGCAAGGATAGGTTCCTTGGGTAGTGTTTTTGTTGTGTGGTGTGTGGTTGCTGGTGAGTATCTGCTTCAGGTTGGGGGGTTGTCTGTGAGCAAGGATTGGCCTGTCTCCCAAGATCTGTGAGAGTGATGGGTCATCCTTCAGGACAGGTTGTGGATCCTTGATGATGCGCTGGAGAGGTTTTAGTTGGGGGTTGAAGGCTAGTGGCGTTCTGTTATTTTCTTTGTTGGGCCTGTCCCGTAGTAGGTAAATTCTGGGTACTCTTCTGGCTCTGTCAATCTGTTTCTTCACTTCAGCAGTGGGTATTGTAGCTGTAGGAATGCTTGATAGAGATCATGTAGGTGTTTGTCTCTGTCTGAGGGGTTGGAGCAAATGCGGTTGTATCGTAGAGCTTGGCTGTAGACAATGGATTGTGTAGTGTGGTCTGGATGAAAGCTGGAGGCATGCAGGTAAGCATAGCGGTCAGTAGGTTTCCGGTATAGGGTGATGTTTATGTGACCATCGCTTATTAGCATCGTAGTGTCCAGGAAGTGGATCTCTCGTGTGGACTGGTCCAGGCTGAGGTTGATGGTGAGATAGAAATTGTTGAAATCATGGTGAAATTCCTCAAGGGCTTCTTTTCCATGGGTCCAGATGATGAATATGTTATCAATGTAGCGCAAGTAGAGTAGGGGCATTAGGGGACGAAAGCTGAGGAAACGTTGTTCTAAGTCAGCCATAAAAATGTTGGCATACTGTGGGGCCATGCGGGTACCCATAGCAGTGCCGCTGATTTGAAGGTATACATGGTCCCCAAATTTAAAATAGTTGTGGGTGAGGATGAAGTCACAAAGTTCAGCCACCAGGTTTGCCGTGACATTATCAGGGATACTGTTCCTGACGGCTTGTAGAGGGCTTCTACATCCATAGTGGCTAGGATGCTGTTTTCAGGAAGATCACCGATGGATTGTAGTTTCCTCCGGAAGTCAGTGGTTTACAGACACTGCTCTGTAAAAAATTACAAGAGCTTCCTATGGGTCCCAAGCTACAGCCCCTATTCACATTGAAGAGTCTCAGTGACATCACGAGGCAGTGTGTCCTAGTGACTAGACCATTGAGCTGGGATTCAGGAGATGTGAGTTCTATTCCTAGCTCTGCTGCTGGGTGACCTTGCATAACCTTCCCCTCGATCCATAAAACAAGGATAATAATACTAACCTCCTTTGTAAAGCACTGTAAGATCTACAGATGAAAAGCCCTATATGGGGGCTAGGTATTATTTTTACTACTCATTGGATTTGATACCTCACCTACAAGTGAGGGCAGCTGCGTCGGACACTGTGACAGCATTCAGAGTAGCAGCCATGTTAGTCTGTATTTGCAAAAAGAAAAGGAGTACTTGTGGCACCTTAGAGACTATCCAATTTATTTGAGCATAAGCTTTTGTGAGCTACAGCTCACTTCATCAGATACAATTCATTCATTCTGTAGCTCACGAAAGATTATGTTTAAATAAATTGGTTAGTCTCTAAGGTGCCACAAGTCCTCCTTTTCTTTTTGTGATAGAATTGGTAAATATAGCCCTTTATTAGCTGCACCTGAGAAACAAGTTTTTTTAATGCACCTGGCAAATAAGTTCCCCCCACCCCACCATACCCTATCCTATCTTTAAAGTGCACGTGGGAGCTGGGACCTGTCCACAACCTCTGTGGAGCCACTGGCCACAGCCGCTCAACACGCTGGGAATGAAGCACTCTTGGATGAAAACAATGAAGCAATAGTTTATCTTTCTCCTCCTTTCTATTTCCTTCTAACTCACAGCGTCCCCAATCCTGCTCCCACAGAAGCCCCTGGGAGCAGGTTGAGGATCTGGTACTTCTCTTCTCTAACTATCCCTCATTCTACACGTTTTGGGGGTCAGTCCTGCCTGCTTCCACTGAAATCTCCAGATTTAATTCAAATGAAGCAGGATCGTTGGGTACGCGATACCTAGGGTGACCATATTTCCCTACGCTGAATACGGGGCACCTGGTAAAATTACTCGTATTCAAGCAAATTCAATGGCAATCAATCAGAACTATACAGTACAAACGTTCAAATTAACATCAAGTTGACTGAGCCCCCGTTAAAAAGAAATACTGCGTAATACCTTCTTATCTTTAAGGCTTTGGAGTTCACATGAAGAGGGGTGACACTCCCATGCACCTCTCTCACACAGGGAGGGTGACCGACCGACCCCAGCTTCCCTGCCTGGCACTCTCTGCCCTCCATGCTTGGCTGGACCCCTAGGACGGACCCACCTCTCCTGGTACCTGGCATCGCATCTTCCCAAGGCAATATGTGAGGGGAAGGGATATGCAGGATCATATGACCCTCCTCCCCAGATTTCTGCCAGAGTTCACACCAGAAGCTGGCCAGCCTTTCGGCACTGTGCAAGAGAGAAGGGACAGCAGCTGCTTCCAGCTGCAGGGGAGGAGGAGCGAGGGAAGGGACTTGGCCCGTGCCTTTGCAGAGCTCATCCCTTCCTGCCCACACAGTGTCAAAAGGCAGCTAACACCTCCAGGCTGCTTCTCGCCACTGACATAACCCAGCCGCCTCCTGTCCCGTCCCGGCTACAGCCAGGGCCGCCCAAAGGATTCAGAGGCCTGGGGTCTTCGGAGCACTTCGCCGAAGACATGGAGCGGAAGGACCCCCGTTGCCGAATTGCCACCGAAGACCCGGAGCGGAAGAAGCGGCAGCGGGTCCTTCACTCCAGGTGTGTTCGGTGGCACTGAAGGACCTGCTGCCGAAGTGCCACCGAAAACTCTCCTGGGGGGCCTGAAAACTCTTGTGGGGGTCCCTGCGGGGCCCGGGACAAATTGCCCCACTTGCCCCCCCCCTCTAGGCAGCCCTGGCTATAGCACGGGCAGGAAGAGGTTAAGCCCTAAGGATGCATTGTGCACCAGGGCCCAGGGAACCTGGCTGCAGGAGCTTCAGCGAACCTGGCCAGAGAGGTGGCTCAGCAGAGGAGGGTGCCTAGGGGACAGAGCATCCCCATGTTCTCTGGGGGCAGGACCCAGGGCGGCGGGGAGGGGGCAGGCGAAGAGGGTGCTGTGCAGCCTGCAGGTTTGGGTAGGAACAGGCTGGAAATCCCTTCTCCTCCCCCACGCCCGCACTCCAGAGCCAGCATGCAGCGGTGGCTGCGCTGATGGCCCAGCAGAGAGGGACGGCCCGGCCCTGCATGCTGCGCCTTTGCCCCACCACTAGCTTTGCACACCCAACCCCATCGTCAGCCACTGGACCCCCTCCCCCACTCACTGCTGGTGGGCAGGTCGTCTGGTGAGCAGGGATCTGGCCAGCAGCAGGACACACCAGTACTGATGGGAGGGAGGCAGAAAATACTGGACAATTTGCCTAGTTTTAAGAAAAATTCAGGACACCTGGAGGAGGGCTTAAATATGGGACTGTCCCTTTAAAAATGGGACATCTGGTCACCCTAGCAATACCCAAACCAACTTTGCAGTCCAATATAAACCAGGGCCCACATCCCGTGCTGGAGCAATCCTCAGCTCACGTGGAGGCAGGGGCATACATGGCTTTACACCACTTCCCCCCCGCCCATCCTGGGGGCCAACTGACCCCCCACCACCAGAGCACGTCAGAGAGCCCTCAGAGGAATGATTAACAGCAGGGATTAAAGTAGGTTGTGGCAGGAGGAGGAGCTCTTGCAGTGCTAGCCTAGGGAGAGTGAGGGTTGTGGGGGAACACTGCTTGCCTAAGGCAGGATGGGGCTGTGACATCCTATACCTTGGGGGAGCATCCTGTAACCCCACATAGTCCTAATTTCCATATAACTGTGATCTTACATATAAAGCTTGCCTTGTAAGGTATCAGGAGAAAGGTCATGATCTGCTGAAAGTTATTTCTCTATCCATATTTGCATATCATTAATGCATATGAAGTTATGAGAATTGTGTTGTATGGTTGTCATTAAATCATGCTGTAAATTAGGGAATCAGCCAGATATTAGCTCCCCAGAGGCAACTGCAAAGAAAGTATCCAATACTCGGGTAGGGTGTCAAACAGTCCATCAACAACCATTGTCCAGCAAGGGAGCTACAATGCAATGACTCACCCGCATGAGGCCACACCAGAGCAATTGCTCAACCTTGCCTGGAGACTCAGCAATGTTCCAAGACATGCCTGGACTTGTGCTCCCCAAGCACATGGGATTGAGGTTATAAAACAGACACAGGGGCCACATGCAGGGCCCTTCTCCTGCCCCCACCTACGCTGAAAGCAACTAAGACACTGAGAAGAAGACAAGACTCCAACAGAGGAGATTGGCCCAGGTTTAAGGAACAAACCTGTATATTAAGGACTTCAATATCCAGTGGGGTGAGAAAAACTGGTTAATCTAAATGTTGCCCAGTCTAGTAGGGTTGAGAGTTTAGACTGCATGCTTATATTTTGTTTTCTTTTGGTAACTAACTCTGACTTTTTGCCTATCACTTAAAATCTATCTTTTATAGTCAATAAATTTGTTTAACTGTTTATCTTTACCAGTGAGTTTGTATGAAGTGTGTGGCAAATCTGCTCAGGTTTTGCAACGGCTAGCGTACATCCTCTTTCCATTGCTGAAGTGGTGAACCAATTAATAAATCTGCCCTGCCCATCTTGAGCAGTGCAAGATGGTGTATTCCTGAGGTACAGTGTTGGGAGCTGGGGGGATTTCGCTTTGGCGCCTTTCCTTGTGTGATTCTTGAGTGGCTCTGGGAACATTCATGAAATCTAGCTGGATGTGTAGGGCTCCACATGTGGTTGTGCTGAGTGATCACAGTGCCTGGAGGGGCTTGGTGCTGGTCACTAGCAAGGCATTGTGAGAGACAGCCCAACTGGAGAGAGTTAAGGGGACACAACAGTCACACAGTCCCAGGCTGCACCCAGGGGATCCCGTCACAGGGGCCACCCCCTCTCACTCTAACAGAGGAGTTGGAGCTGCGCTCCCATGCTCTAGCCCCTGGTTACGAAGGTGATCCCTTCAGGGTTGCAATCCTGGATTTGACTGTGTGGCTATTTGTTTAGGTTACACTCTTATTATGAACATGCTCTAGGCAGCGACTTGGACGATACGCCCTGCAAGGCAGTAGGAACCCTCCCCCATGCAAACCTGGCCCTTCCATTGTGCACATAAGGTGCTGCCTGCCTGTTTGCTCCCCCACCCCAGCAGAGGTGGGTGGGGAGAGGCAGACTTAGCCCCACTGCCTGAGAAGAGTACCTGCGCTAGCCTGGCGGTAGGGGAAGGCTGGTGTTGCCAGCACAGGCCAGCAGCAATTTACTGCCCTTCCCTTCCAAGAGCCAAGCTGAAGCCACGGAGGAATTGTAACTCACCATGAGTCATGATACCTGATGGAGGCTTGCTCCAAGTGACAATCTAGCCCTATAGCACTTGGCAGCCACAGTGACAAGTGAACATACCACCCTCCCTGACTGAAATGGAGCCCCAAGTGCTGTGTGGCTGCACGCGCTGCCTATCAACCTCAGGCACGTCTTTTTTTTTTTTTTTTTTTTAAGGTTGCAGTTTTATTTTCTTGCACACACAAGAAAACAACCATATAGGAACAGACCATTTATCGCAGCAACGGCCATTGCACTAAGTACCAGCATCCTCACTGGCATGTAAAATGAGACTGAAGTGAGCTGTAGCTCACGAAAGCTCATGCTCAAATAAATTGGTTAGTCTCTAAGGTGCCACAAAGAGCCCCTAACCAAACATTTTCAGGTGAGGTCCCCATCACGCCAAGCAGTCAGCTATCCAGCCCTGCTGAGATGCTTAGGCTATTGTCAGAATCTCTAGTGTCCTCTATTGTTTCACAATTGTGGAAATAGGTAAGAAAACTTTCACTCTCCCACAAGTTGCTGCCGTATTGCTAGAAAACTACATCCAGTTCATGAGCACCATGCCCTGACAGATGCACCCTCTTCCCTCACGTCCACTGGGGCAGGTAGTCACAGCTCCTCCAGCCATATCCTTGGTCTGTCTCCACACTTACCATTCCGTGCTTCTGCAACCGGAGCTCTGGGGAGGACAGCTTTGCTGTAGGCAGGGGTGCTGATTCTACCCGGTAGCCTCCTAAAATGCCATTCCCACCTACCCCATGCACCAGCTCCCACATGCATGGGGGCAGGGAGAGCAACAGACCAAGGGAATGACTTGCCCCATAACAGCAAAATCTTTGACACTCAAGAACA
Source organism: Eretmochelys imbricata (assembly GCF_965152235.1). Classification (NCBI taxonomy): domain Eukaryota; kingdom Metazoa; phylum Chordata; order Testudines; family Cheloniidae; genus Eretmochelys; species Eretmochelys imbricata. Next base: position 20,568,687 of record NC_135576.1, on the reverse strand, counting down.
CCCTTACAGTGCGCACGCCCCTAATAAAATGGTTTCATCTACAGTCACAATATCCTGCTTGAATTAGTCCCCATAATCCAGTATGTGAGCGGAGAGAGGGTGAAGGATGAAGAGTGAAGCACACAAAATTGAGCTACATTGCATTAAAGGCCTCAGTGATCAGATGAAAGCCCAGGTTAAAGAAGATAACACAGGTGACTGTTAAGGCTTAGACAGCAAACAAAGTGGTGATCATTCTATGGTACTAATCGTTTCGATATGTCCGTTTCCAGCCATGGATGTCATGCTGGGAAAACCCAACTTCTGGCTTGAAGGGACTGGAATCTGATAAATAAATATATAAATGTGCACACACACACCATCTCCAGCACACCTAGGCAGTTGCAATAATCATTAGGTATTCAGCAATGAGATAAAATCTCAAGTAGCAGGACTGCCACTTACTCCTTCTCATTGTTCTTGTGACAAGTCTGAGATTAACCTGTATTTCCATTGCACTTCCAAGTCCTCTTTCTTATTCACCCTTTATCTGTTCTCCAGAGAAGGCAACAGTGCCACAAAAAGTAAACCAAAGTTTGTAGCACATGGGAAGACTTTGCACACTTTTCTTAGGGGCTGTTGCAGGTCACTATCAGAGCTGTCTTGTCGAGCTAGCCGTATATTGCTGGAATGCTGCCAAAAGCCATATTCAGCGACACATCTGGTAGTGTGGTGTGGTGTATTAATGGTTTGTTTTTGCACAGAAGGTATAAACTATGGGGCAAATTCTGCCCTTGGAGATATTCCGCCAACCCTTATTCTAGATTTGAGCTCTAAGGGCCTAATCCTGACAGGTGTTCAGTCTTTGTTGTCAGTGGAAGTTACCTCTGCTGAGCACCAGTCAGGATCAGGCCCCAAGACTCAATAAAGAGTTCAAAGACATAGGCAAACAATGTTTCCCTTTGCAACTGACCTAGCTGTGCGCACACAGCACAATGGAGTTGAAAGCCTCTCTGGTTTCTTGTGCGGTGTATGCATTCTCATCTCAGCTGCAAAGCAAAACTTACCAGCGAGTCTGTTCTCCATTCACTGCACAGACAGCAGAATAGCTGTGGCTGGCTGGCTGGAGACACCGAGGTGTATTATAGAGAATCTAATTGTCCTGGCCTTTTCTGGTTATAAAAAGTGCCTTCCCATTTGGAACTAATACACTCCTGCTGTACTTGCTCTGTGGCAAGAAAGGGTGAAGTAATGCAGCACTCTACAGAAGTGGGAACTTCCCCCATTCGTTTCAACAGTGCATGAACATCAGAGTCTGGTTTTGCCCTTTATAATTTTTACAGTTTTCATGACGTTTGGAAGGTGGACCTATGCCACAAATTTTGACCCAAACCTAGATCTGCAGTTTCCCAGGCTGCAAGGGTGTTTGGATCTGGCCTGGTATAGAGCCAGAGTCCAGCAAAGACATTTGGATCCTGACCTGAATTTCTTCATAATTTTCAGGGGTTAATATCTCAGGTTTTGGGTCAGGTCTTTATCTAAAGAGTGAGGCCAAGAGAATATGAAAGCAGCAAGAGAAGAAAAACAAATCAAAAACAAAAAAGACCAATCCTGCCCACACTCTACAGAGAAAACCCCTGCAGTTCAGTGGGGGAAATCTTGTTCCTTTAGGATCTTGGACATGGATACACCCATGTCTGGTGAACTGGTTCAGTCTTTATTTTTACTAAAAATAAATAATCCCTGAGCATTTGTCAATTCTTACATCCAACTTTTTTCTGAAGGTTAGACATGGTCCATTTAAGCAAAAAACCAGAGGATCCCAACCTCATCCCTCCACCATTTTTCTTGTCCTCCTCCACCCCTTCATATGTGTGTTAACGAGTTTTGAAGGCAGCCTTGTGTACTGCCACTCATTTCTATCACAGTCTCCTCTCCAGTAGTAGACGAACCATCCCATCTCCCCTCCAATCTCTCATCTGCTAATAGGGCGGGCTGGGACCTTGTAAATCTTCCAGTGAGCTTCAATGAATATGCCCTTCTCAAATTTAGAAAGCTTTCTTCATCTCTTACCTCAAAGTACACCTCCAGTCATGCATGGCAACACAGCTTCACTTGAAGCATTGAGAGGGTTAATACAAACATTCAGGGCCTGATTTAAAGAAGTAGAAACCAGCACATAACCACATGCCTAATTTGTGCACACTTACCACAACTGCTTATACAAGTTACGTTGTTGCCCAGGCAGATGACCAGTGACACACACAGCTGGCCATTTGTATGATCAGTCATGATAACTGTGCCTAAATTAGCCTCACAGATACAAACATATGCTTTCAGTGTTTTAAAAATTAGTCCCTTAGTAATGAAAGGTTACCAAGCGGATGGCTATATATCATCAGTTACACGTGACCATATTTTAGAATGCATGGTGTACGTGATACTCTTCCTGTAGTATTTTATATATATAACTTTTTAAGCAATACCACATTGGCGCTATTAGTTTCTGTACTGAATAAAATTCCACGTAAGCAGACAGATATCTGTAGCCGTGGTTACAGTAAAGCAAATGAAGATCAGCCTGCAGGTCCTGGAGCACTTATTTCATAATGTCAGTTGTGGAAATTCACCATCCAAGTTATTGTCCCACAGGAATGCCTTGAAAATGTTTCCTCACAGTCTAACGGGAAACAATATTCTCAGCAGCAGAAAATAAAATGCAAAAGTGGCACACACAAAGGCTAATGTTTAAAATAAAAAATGTTATCCAAACAGCACGCTGCAGATCCAAATCCTGTCCATCAACAATTCATTATTTATTCATATTCACATTGTACATACTGTTGATTTTAAGAGAGAGACAATCAATAACCTGTGCAGTGGTACCTCTCATAAGCACAAAAAAGGCAAATTGCGACCAACACCTGGGTTTAAAGCTAAGAAGAAATGAGCCCAGAATGCCAAAATCTAGTTGCAAATAATATCCAAAATTTAAAAAAATATTTAAAAAGAATTGTTCCCCAAAAGAAAGATTTTTAACTAGCCCTACTGTTTTATAATCCTAAATAAAATACAAATCATAAAGGATCATTGTTATTATTATTATTCTAGCATTGCACTTATTTAGCACCTTTCATTCTATATACTTTACAAACTTAATGATGTAGAGATCACTTGTCCTATCAGTGAAGCACTCCTTCTGGGGAAGAACACATTAACTGTTTAACAGCCTGTGCTAACATTACACAAAAATTGAGGACTGGAAGTGAAGACAAATACCACATCCAGTTAAATGTCCAGGGGAAATGTAGGTAGACAGAATGCAATTACCTAAATTGTAATTTAGCCAAGTTATAGTGTTGAATATCCTCATTCTAGCAGAAAGTGCCCTGTGATCTTGAGTGACCACAATTTTTCTGTATTAAGTCTCCTGGCTCCTTACTGTGGTATTGGCACATCACAGAGGCAGGTAACTTCCTCCCACTGCCCAGTAAGTGCCACCTATCAAATTATCAACACCACTGAAAATAACATTTTAATCATCTAAAAAGTGCATTTGCCAAGAACTGACCCATCCTGACTGTTCTTTGACTGCATCCCAGCAGAAGACATGGTTGTAGGCACCAGCGCTATTTGCTGCAGTACAGAAAACCTAATTTGGGCAATAACTTAAGGACCCTCATTCTCTAGATGGGGAAACCTCAGGTGTATTGCAGATGTGACACACTTGAGTCCAAGAGATGGGATGAAAGCCATCTGAGGTGGGCTTCCCCAAAGTGTTCAGCATTGGCCTAACTCTGCTTCTATGGAAGTAAGTGGTGGCCACATCCTCAGCTGGTGGAAATAAGATTATCTCCATTGACCAGCTGACAGGTGCTGGGAGTTTTACCATGGACTTCAATGGAAGCAGAGTTCAGTCAACATGGAGTGCTTTAGAAAATCCTTCTGTATCAGCATCTCCTTCCCAATGGCTTTTGGTGGAATGGGGATCAGCAGCAGAACAGCCCCTCATATTCCTCCCTGAAGAATGAGCATGACATTTACAGGTCTTTGGAAGGGAGAGTGTTGATGGTTACAAAAGAAAAATGATCACGCTGTGATGATGATCAAGTGGTAGAGCTGTGATAAACGCCTTTATTAAAAAAAAATACAACAGTATTCTGCCCTAATGGTCCAAAACATAACTGTGAGCTGAGAGGTTAATGCAGAATAATCTTGTATTTGTTTTAACAGAGATAAGCAGTTCAAATGACAACATTCAGGTAACATCCACTTGCAGGTTTTTTAAACTACCTAGCAAAGGAGAGCTCTTCTGGCTCCACACTGTGTAACTGCCCCCTGGGCCCCAGTGGCTCTCAGGGCTTCCTCTCCATACAAGAAATAAAACGTACTGAGATTTTTCTAAGCAGCAGCAAGAGGGGCACATTTAATAATGGATGCAGCAAATTTATGATTTGGTGGCATTGTGCTCATCCATCCACATCAATTGGGACCCCATGCATCGTAAAAGTAAAATGGAAGTCGGACGCAGTATAAATGTGAGCAAGGAAATATTATTAGATCATTTCAAACTAAATACTATGTTGTGGTCTTCTCCTTGACAGATACATCTGCTGGACGAGGGGGAGGAGGGCAGGGTATGTCCCTGCTGGCTCACCTGCCTCTGCAGCACACTAGCAAGAAGGATAGCTGTGAAATATGCTGAAAGAGCAAGACTCAGCCAAAGAATGGAGGCCCCGTCTTGCACAAAAAGACACAGAGATGATGCTTTTTTTGTGGTTATGCACAGAAGGGATTTGGCATCTTTTGAGGGGGAAAAATAAATGTCTTTTCCCACTCAATTAAATATAACTGAAGGCACTGGAAAAGAAAATGGGCTTCCATTTATGGATTCAGGATGGCAGGAGGGCAACCATTTGATAACAAAATTGTGACAGGAGCCCATTTGAACAGAGAGAGATTTGTTTGTTTAGCTTATTGATCGACTTTTATCATGCAAGTAATTAACGCACATTCTTCAAACGGCGCATTTTTCTAAAATGAGCCTTTTAAATGATACTTCCAAACAAAGCACGTCGGGTACATTTAACAACTGACAGCACAAATACAACCTCAGGAGGAAAACAAAAAAATTAGGAAAATGCAGGCAAATCTTAAACAGAATGAGCAACAGCATGGCATAAAGGAATGCTGAGCAGAGAGAATGACAGCGATGGGATTTTCAAAGGGGCTTAAGGGAGGTAGGCACCCAACTTCCATTCACTTTCCACTCTCTTAGGACAAATCCCAGCCTTGCGATGAATCTCAGCCAGAAGTCTTAGCGCTAGGGAGGGATGATCCACCTATTTACAGGAGTCACTGATATGTGCTACAAGGCTTGCCATGGATGCAACTTTGTACAGAGCAACGAACAATGCCATACTAGAGATGATTAATAACAGCAACATAAGGAAGGTACAGTTTTACGTACAGTGGTAAGTTCACTCTAAGCAAAAGAAATGATGATCCAGTGGCTAGGGTATTAGGCTGGGACCTGGGAAAGGCAGATTCAAATCCCTCCTCTGCCAGAGACTTCCTGTGTGAGCTTGGCCAAGTCACTTAGCCTCTGAGTCTCACTACCCCATCTGTAAAATGAGGATAACAGTATCTCCCCTCTACTGAGGAGTGTTGTGATGAAAGTGTTGTAAGTACCAAGTATCGATAGTCTGATTGTCCACTTCCCTGAGCACAGTGAGGAGAAAACGCTACTGGTCTGAGTTGGCCATATTTTGCACTCGCAGGTGTAAATGGCTTCACTAAAGGCAGTATTGGATCAGAGCCATAATGCTACAGCTTGAAGACTCCCTAAATACTGTCTGACAGTGCTCATTTAATCAAAGGTCTGTTTAATACTTTATCCTTGTAGCAAACCAGAGTAGACATTTCAACAGTTCAGGTGTGTCTCTCTCTACTGGGAGGAATGTCAGACCTGCTCAAGTCTCTGTGACTATGTTGCCCTCTATTACCCAGGATATGAGCTCTAATATTACTACAGCTAACAGAGATTCTCCTTTAGCTCTGCAGTAGGTTGCGTTTTCAGAGTGGAAAACACTGAATTTTAGCCCCAACTCAGAACAGCATAAGGTCACTCCTTGGACCGCATCATCCAGGACACCAAGCCCCCTCCTCTCCATCAGATGGGCTGGAGCAGAAAAATGGACTACCTGGGTGGAGCTTGCCCAGGCAAATGGAAGCCCATCCTCTGGCAGGAGCTGGGAGCCAAGGCAACAGTGGCAGGGCAGGAGTGAAGCCATTTAGACACAATGACTCCATGAATTATGATTGGGAAGTCCTGTATGGCCATAGAATCATTACAACACAGAGACTAATTTACAGAGTTCTCACTGTATCGGTGTAGTCAGAGTAATCAGGAAGCTTTCAGCAGGGAGTACTGCAATAACAACATGGGAGTGAATAGAAAAGCTGTGGACCATCTTGACTTTCACATCTATGGCAACAAAGGAACCTTTATGCTTTGCAAGGAACAGTCATCCTTCCGAGATGTGAAAGCAGGAGTCAAACCAACAGGATACCAACTTTGAAAGAGACTGCAGGGTGAAACCCTATTGTTACAATGGAAAACCAGGATACGTACTCTGGTGGGAGTGGGCTGTGGGATAAGAGGGTTCACTGTTCACAAATGTTGACCTTTTAATGCTAAACCTGGGAAGTCTGTTGTTGCAGGCTCGCCAACCTGTGGTTTTTCAGATATAACCTTTCTTCCTCTTGCCAGGTAATTAGACCCACACCATCAAAATGGCAGCACTTTTTACTCCGGTGCATCATACATACAGCAATCAGTGGGGTGGAATCTGGTGTCTGTAGAACATCACACACAACACAGGCAGTGACAAATACCATCTTCAGTTGAAACCGCAGGGGGAATTTAGGTATTTAGAATGCCTGACCTCTCTTGCAGATATTGCTACAGTACAGTAGCTAAGCACAAAGAAAGGAGTTAAAACAGGGCAGCAGCCTTAAGTGAATCTTCCTGCTGTGGTGGTTTTACATTAGCCCCCTTGCTGTCATTGTAACACTCCTTTCCTATTTGTTATTTCTTTTTTTTTTCTTTTTCCTTTTTTAAGTTTCACAGACATACAAAGATTAGGTTTCATTCTGATCATTACATTACCTCATACCTGTATCATATGCCATATAATCTATTGCTGCTGGATTAATGTAATCCTTCCTATGACATCCCAGATCATATCTCATTACCGTGACTGGGTGGCAGACTTCATCCTGTTTGCTGAGTATGAACTGTATTTGATTGAATCTAAAAAGTATAATATGCAGTATGGCCTATTGTTCATGAGGAATTTCACAGTACAGTACTTGGCTCTATCACTCCTACGCGATAGCTCAAAGCTAAGCCTAAATTTGCATGTATCTCACTAACCTGCTATTTCTTACTGTCATTTTGGATAAGAAACACAGTGGGAGAAAACAAAACGTGCTGACAATCACCTGGAGAAGAAAGAGTGATAGTCTGCCTTTATAAACCAAATCCCAGCAAGAAGATTGCCTTAAATTCCACACAGTATAGCAATATCGGTGAAGAGCAGTTTTAAGCCTTTTAAAAATTTATCTCCGGACTGATTATTATGCAGACCAATTTTTCATCCATCTTGAATCTACAGCAGCATTTTAATGTAAGAAGCTCCCTACTCTGTTTCTCTTCCCCTGAAGAAAAATAGCTTAATTTCTTCAGCTTGATAGATTTTCCTGATCCTTCAAACAGTAGAAAAAGACTCTTGAAAATCGTTCGTTGAACTATCCACAGGCATTTTATAATAGCCGTAAATAGGTCTATACTGAATAGCTCTCCAGGCATCAGCTTGAATGGTGTCCTTGACACTATTATTATTATCCTACTGCAAAAAAATAAAATAAAAAAGGATCCGAGCTGCAAGCAGGTTAGAACTAAATTCCCCCCAGCATATATATAATGCCTCAGAGCAATGCAAACTATCCATTTTTCAATTCACAGCATTGTAATAAATGTCATGGAATTTCATGCATAAATAAAAATCAATGTACATGAGAAATTTTCAAATATTTGAGTAAATTAATTGTAGGGAAGAGTAGTTGGGTTCATTTTTCCCCCTCACTTTTGTCCCTTTGTCCTCTTTTTCTTGTCTAAATTCCCCTTCTAGTTTCCATTAGAAAAAATGTATTCTTCACTTCTTGCCCTGTTAAAGTGTTGCATGTTGCTGTTTGCTGCTAAACAGCTACTGTATTTCCGCTCAGAGGTGGCTGTACTTCAGTGGTGGACTAAGTAATTACATTTTACAGAATTATAGTAACAACTCCAAAGTTAAAGGTTGTAAGATGTCTTTAGTTCTAAACTAGTCTCTTGCATAACGTTAAGACATATTGTATAATGTTTTCAGCTCTTGGAGACTAACTTTTCTTTGTCTCCTGTACCACGCCTGGTATGCCTCTTGACTGTCGCCTGTATAGTAGCTCGAATAGTGAAAAGGCTGTCAAAAACTTTGCGGTACTTCCCTACTGGTAAAGAGCAGTGCCAGGATTAGTAGGTCCCAGTATCAAAGGTCCTGGGTTAAGAATTTCTTGGGCATTCTCTTTAGCATCTGATTGAATTTTTCCACTAGGCCATCCATCTGTGGATGGTACACAAATGCATAACGCTTTGACTTTCAGTAGGCCACAGACCTCTCTCATCAGCTGGGATGTGAAATTTGTTCCTAGGTCAATCAGGATCTCTTTGAGAATCCCTGCCTACATGATGACCTTCAGCAGCTCATTTGCGATAGTCTTCGCATTCGTTGACTGGAGCGGTATAGTTTCCACGATAGCACATATATGCTGGTGTCCAGAGGCGCTCTTCTCTAAAAGGCCTAGAAGGTCAATTCCTAGTAATTCAAAGGTGATCTCTACCAAGAGAAGTGGTGCTAATGGAGTCCATAGGACTCTTCTGGAGACCAGTAATTGGCATTCGAGACATAATGCACAGATATTCTTAACTTCTTTATGGACACCTGGCCAAAAGTATTGGGCCAGGATCTTAGACTGTGTCTTATCATTTCCAAGGTGTCCTGCACATGGCACTGTGCATGCTAGATGCATGTGTTCGCTCTAATACACCTGGGGAACTAGTAATTGCACCCGCATCTCCTGCATCTGTTTGTCCTGGTTTACACGGTATAACAAGTCCATCTTATGGACAAAATGAAGATATTGCTCCCTCTCTGGTCTCCTTCCTTTATAGCTGGGCCTGATTTTGTTGCTGGTGCATGATTGGAAGTTGTGGCAGCTATGCTGGGGTGTGGTAAGCCTGACTGCCTGAAAGACTCTCCTCTCCCTCCTGCCTATAGTTTGTAAGGCTCCATTCAGGCAGACTACCTTCTATTGTCAACATATAAATATATAACCATCTATTTAGGTGCTTCACAGCAGGCATCCACATGTCTCACCTATTGATCAGTGTCTACTAAGAAGCTCCTTTCCTGGGAGCTTCACCTTGATGGGATGGGGTAGCTTGTGAGTTCCAGTGACCCTCAGAGCTGTGCCAGCAGAAATTTAACTCCTGGTAAGGGCACCCCAGCCAGAAATGTCAAAGGGTAGGGACCAGACATAAAACAGTTCATTGTTGGGGTAAGACTAGACTCCTTAGCCTCTCTAGAAGAAGGCTATGCATTCAAACCAGGCCTGTCCGACCCACTAGCCACTCACAGACTTTGTTGGAGCAGCCACTTTCTGCTTCACTCTGCATTTGCATTAGTGAGTAAACTTCAGCACTGCTGCACAGCCCAGGCACTGGGCTATGGTCACCTTGGCTTTCAATGGGTTCTGCTTGCGGTTGTCTCGATTGTCTCTCCTGCACCTCACAAAGTGCTGCATCTTTGTTTGTCAGCCCCCTCACTGCAAGCTTCTGAAATCAGTGGACAAAATGGCCAACAAGGAGAAGAGAGTGTGACTAGTCACGCACAACCTAGTACCGCTTAAAACAACACTCTGTGCAGGTCTACAGTTCTTATTCCTCACGATGGGAGATTCCATCATCACCATTAAGAAGCCATATTCTTTGGAGGCAATGCTAGATTGTTGTTATCCTCTGTTTGAGCCAGAGGCATCATCCAAAGAAAGTGGAAGGTGCAGGCAAAGAAAATGGCTTGGTTTAAAAAGATCTATACCCATGAAAATGAGAGCTTAGAATATAAATGCCATTAGATCCTTAACTATAGCAGTCCGGCCACAAGCCTACAACATAGTATAAGTAATTCCTTGACATGGTCTCCAATCCTCTTTCTCTTGCTTCTAAATAATAACAATACTTAATTATTCATTAACCTATTTCACAGGAGAGAAGGACTAAATTGGGGTTTGTCTACACTACCACTTAAGTTGATGTAACTTATGTCGCTCTGGGGTGTGAAAAAGGCACAGCCCTGACCGATGTAAGTTACCTTGACTTATAGCGGTGTCCAAACTGCACTATGTCAGCAGAAGACACTCTCCTGCTGACATAGCTTCTGCCTCTTGTTGAGGTGCAGTAATTATACTGATGGGAGAGTGATCTCCCATTGGCATAGCACGTTTTCACCGGATGTGCTACAATGGCACAGCTGCGCCGATGTAATGCAGTAATTAGACTGGCCCTAAGTATTATCCCCATATAACAGATGGAGAAACAGCAAGAAAATAGTTCTCCAAGACCATACATAGTATGTCTCTGGCAGAGCCAGGATTAGAACAGAGAAATTCCTGTCTTCTGCTCTGCCAATTCACACACAAACACAAACACACACAAATTTAAAATCATTTTTTGGAAAACACAGACAAACATACACACACCTACCTTGTTTTAATCATGGAAGAGATTTCTAACTGTATAGGCTTTTTCCCAAACCTCATTCAGCCCCTTCCAAAGTGAGGCCTCTAGGAAAACATTCTAGAGCTAGGCATCAAGGTACAACAACGTGAATCTGAGCGGTCCCCCAAAATTCTACTCTCACACTTCTGCTTTTGACTTTGGGCCTGATTCAAAGACCTATTAACTCTTTCTATTCACTTCAGTAGTTTTTGGATCTGTTCCTTTCAGATCAATATGTAAAACTACATCAAACCAAGAGCTTCCTTTGCCTCTTCATGGAAGTAACACAAAGGCAAATTTTGCTGGATTCGTTTTGTGTGTTGATTTTCTCCTCTCCCAATCACTCTTTAGCATTGGCTGTATTCTCTTCTATGCAATTCACTCAAAGACCAAGACCAGCATTTGCATCTCTGTGCTCGGTAGTTTTTCTCCCCAAGCAGAATATTGTATTACTTTTAAACTGCTGAAAATATTTCCCCCGCCCCACAGTAAACTGGCACATGTACTGACATGTCTGTCCCACTTTCCGCAGGAGTGACAGACCTTACTGCAGAGATGAGGCTGTGAAAGCCAGCATTCACGGCAGAATTCTGGAGCCACTGTGTCTTCATATTTTCCAGGTGAACCATTTAGAAACAAAACCAAAAAGCAAACACAAATCAATTCAATTGGCCTAGTATATGACAGGTTGACTTGCGACCTGTCTCATCTGGTACATGACAATGTTGTTTGCATCCTATTAAAGCAGGTGACTGGTGCAATATTTATACAGAGCAGAGGTTCCTTTTGATGACAGCTTTTGAATCATAGCTCTTTCTTCATCATACAATTCACTACAAAACACCTCAACCAATTGACATTGTAACATGAGCGTCACTATACAAAGCAGTTTATCCTTCAACACCAACAATGCCATTGTAATTTTTTTCTATACCCTTTTACACTTGCTAGTCTGCTCAGCTCCTTGTAAGAGCAACATTTCACAGTTATAGACAATTCATTATTTTCTGTCACAAGCTGTATATTTCTGGTTCCCTTTCTTAGCAATGGCAACTATAACAAGCACCTTTGCAAAAGTTTTTATGAGCTCTTCATAGGATTTTGTGTTTCATCTGACATCACTGTGAACATGTTATAATTCCACTATATAAATCCATGATATGCACACACCTTGCATACTCCATGCAGTTCGGATAGCCCATTCTCAAAAATGATATATTAGAACGGGGAAAAGTACAGACAGACAAAGGAAGGCAACAAAAATGATTAGGGGTATAGAACATCTTCCATCTGAGGAGAGATTAAAAAGAGTGGGACTGTTCATCTTAGAAAAGAGATGACTAAGGGGGTTATGATAGAAGTCTATAAAATCATGAATGGTGTGGAGAAAGTAAAGAGGAATAAAGAAGTTTTATTTACCCCTTTAAATACCACAAGAACCCAGGGTCACCTGATGAAATTAATAGGTTTAAAACAGCAAGTTTAAAACAAACATAAGGAAGTATTTCTTCACACAACGCACAGTCAACCTGTGGAACTTGTTGCCAGGGGATGTCGTGAAGGCCAAAAGTGTAACTGGGTTAAAAAAAGAATTAGATAAGTTCCTGGAGGATACGTCCATCAATGGCTATCAGCCAAGGTGGCCAGGGATGCAACCCCATGCTCTGGGTATCCCTAAAATCCCAATTGCCAGAAGGTCGGACTGGACGACAGGGGCTGGATCACTCGATAACTGCCCTGTTCTGTTCATTCCCTATGAAGCATCTGACACTGGCCACTGTTGGAAGACAGGACACTGGACTACATGGACTATTGGTCTGACTCAGTAGAGTAGTTTAAGTGTGTTAGGTCTTGTCAACTTAATAGCCCAGTGACAGTGCTCTACTGGGCCACACTGGCAGTTTTCAGTCTTGGACACTGATGACAGAAGGTGAGACTGCTGTGGAGATAACACACCCAGCCTCTTGACAAAGGGGGAAAGGCCCATGTAACTTAATAGTGGCCCCTTTTGGGCGAGAGGAGAAAGATCTTATGAGAGTCTTGTCTTCCTCTCCTTGGATGGAGAACAATGACTGTGACATGGGGCCTTTAAAGTGTGGGATCTTAAGAAAGGAACACGCAAGCAGATTCTCAGAGTTCTGACTGGGGGTTTTGTATGGCTGAGCTCTAAAACGCCAACCTTACAGGTTACTATGTTTAGACAGACCCACTGCAAGGAGCCCCATTAAAGTCTGACACTCCTCATGGGTGCAAGGGCCTATGGAGCAGCTTGCAGAGTTAGGGCCAAATAACATTTGTCTAGAGAGAAAACTCCTTAAAAGCCTTATATTCCTACTCATAGAGAAAACATGAGAAAAATATATAACTATTGTATGTAACTGGCTCTATGCATACTGACTCTCCCTGTACCATGGACAAAGCATGTGCACCTTGATGCATTCCCTTGTTTTAATCTCTTTTTATTTACTGCGGGTTGTTTTGTTATTTTTAAATTTCAAACTGTTTTTTCCCTTAAATCCATTAGTTGGGCATGAGCTGTTCTGAAAAGGGCTGGTATTTTCTTTGCCTTCTGGCTGTAATTTTCTCATCCAGTCACAGTCCACAACCCTAGAGTTCACCAGCATGCTTAACAAAGCAAAGTGAATAATTCATAATTGCCGATTTATCTGATGAATTTGGAGTTCTCCTCTGTTAACAGAGTGTCCATGAACTCACCATGATTTTTGCTATTGGAGATTATTCAGCTACAGTTTTTGAACGTCATGTGGTGTTTGAAATTTGAGTGTGTTGCTGAAATAAGCATCTAAATCAATGGGAGCAAAACATGTGAGAGATTCTGACCCCTCACTCAGATATTCCCACTGCTTCAGAATCTGCTCCTAAGTGAGGACTTCTGGATTTAATTCAGACTGACCTGCCATCTTTTGCAGCAGGATGCCTCTCTTTAAAAATAACAATCAGCATATTTCCACACTTGTATCATAACATCTTAAAACTCATTGGGGGACAGGTGATTTTCCTATTAGACTATTATTATTCAGTGAGGCTTAGATTGTGCATTAGGCTCAACCCTGTGTAATGACCCTCTGTGTGAGCAGGATTCTCTAATCCACCATTCCTTCCCTGCTCCACACTGCCCCAGGAGGAAATAGTCTGTTACTGCCCATTACATTAGTAATTTGCCCATTAGTAGCAAATTACCCCCCCCCCCACACACACACACACAAAGGCCCAGCTGTGTTGGCTTGTACATATTAGGGTGGGGAGAAGGACCAGTGTGAGAGCTTTGCCCACTCCCAGTCCATTCCCACTCACTTCCCTCTTACCTGCTTGGATGAGTAATCTCAGAGTCTAAGGAGTGGTGGTCCCATGGGACCTGCTTTCACATCCCCATACTTGGTCTCATGATCTAGACTGATTCCTCCATATGTCCCGATGCATCTGCATACAGCCAGGCTGTATTTTGGCTCTGAATAGCTCTGTTCATCTGCTGATACACAAATCTCAACTTTGTAGACTGAGACTGTTTCTAATTAGGGCTGAGCAGGTGTGCCAATCTTTCAACCCATCCCCACATAAAGCCAAAACACACTTTGTTTCCAGCTAACAAACCAGCACCCAGAGAGTGTACGCTGCTCATTTAATGCCTGGTACTTGCTCCCACATTAATTGTTCAAAAAATGAAGAATCAGGTGATATTAACTGGGGCATTAAAGAATTATATTAAAGTTGTAATAGATCACAAATCAAGATTCTATCTTGTAGAACAACTCAAGCATAAAATGAAATGAATATAGACACTAGGGGGTTCTCCTACTGAAATTTTCTCCCCTCCATTATTTTAATGTATGTATTGACTGATACAGACGAGGTGCAAGGTATGCAAAAGAAGATTTGAACACACATGGTAAAAGCTACCCTAATAACAGCTTTCTAATGGTCACTGCTGTGCCGCCCACATGCCTCAACAGAGCAAAAATTAATCTAAAAAGAACCAAATTAAGAGTTTGGCCTGCCAGCTCTTACTCACCTGAGTAAACATGATAGAAAAATTAAATATTTCCAAAACAAACTATCCACCAACCAAATACTAAACCAAAATCAAGCCTTACTCCAAACCTAGGCTCAGGAGGAACACCAAGGGGAGTGGATTTCAAAAGTGTCCATGGGGGGGGGGGAGGGGGGAAACGGACTCAACAGAGGAAGCCCTGCTGCCAGCATTAGAAAAATTCACCCTACGAACAGATCTAAATAGAATTTCAGCCAATGCAAACCCAATCCTCCCAGGCAATAGCCGGTCTCTCTGATAACGAGGTCTCACATTGGTGAGGGCTTTGAAAGACCCTTGCTTAGATTGCACGCTCTTCGGGGGGGGGGGGGGGGGAGACTGTCTTTTCAATAGCATGTGTGTGTTCAGTATTAAGCAAATGGGGCCCTGATTGTTGATGGGACCTCTATGTGCGACCATCGTACAAATAAATGATAATAATTGCCGACACCTTGACTCGCACTCACAAGTTGAGTGGGAAACCAGGGCAGAGCTCTGAGCAATGATGTTTGTTGAGGGGTGAATGAGGGAGTTTCAAGCACTTCACCTTCTTTAGTATCCTTTGTCACATGGCTGGAGATGTGCCAGACTGCTCAGTGTATGGTGCACACTAGCTGCCTCTTTGTTTGGACTTGAGAAAAATGGGTAGTTCAATAGCAGAAGCTCTAACTGAGCCAAACCCTTCCCTCTCTTTCACTGAAGTAAACGGGGCTGCACCATGTAATGCAGAGATGAATCTGGCCTGTTAGTTGTAAAACATTGGATTAGCTGATCCCAGACTCAGGGGAGATCGCAGTAATCAAAAATGCTTTTCTTAACTTTGGGATTTATTTCCTCATGTCCTTCCCTCCCCCTCAGCTTGCTGTGCCATCGCTCTGCATTATTACTTCCCACATGTGGGATTTTCATGTGCCGTATCAGTGTACAATTACATGCTACATCATAATGAAACAAATACATACAAACAAACCTGAGCAAGTTATACCCTGCTTTCCAGCTCCAAAGGTCTCTACAAACATTAACCAATTAATCACCAATTGGTTAATTCATTGATGGAGGGGGAAGGGAACAGGGTCTTCTTAATATAGTCCTTTAAAAGTAAACAGGTTAATTTAAACATCATTACTTACAAATGGTTTGGGGTTGGAGTTCTTCAAACCCTGCTGGTTACATCTGAGCTGCATTGGCCATAAAGGAGGCACGTTTCCAGATGTTTGCAATCCTGGGAAAGGAATGTGCATCTCCACTCTTGGGTTGCATTATCCAACCAAATCCCCTTCTTCTGCTGCTTTATAAACACTTTGTCTTTATCCTGCTCTTTATCTGTGCTCACTTGCCTCTGCCTTTTTACTGTTTGACTCCTTAGCCTCAATATTTTTTTCTTTTGCCTTTTACTCTCGGCAGGATATCTGGATCTCATATTTCGTCTCTCACTGAAGTCTGACATCTCTTCAGTGCTTAATAACACAAGAGAATTCTCTGGACTCCAGTTTCCATCCTGTTGTCCTCCAACACAGTATGTCTGTAAACAGAGAAGTTGAAGGGCAACCCAGCCTAGTGATCTCCACTACAGACCGTTTTAAATTATAGATGTATTGTGTCCCTGAACCAAACTGACCCTTCCGAGGTTAAACCAACACTAAGTACAGATTTTCTATGTGCAGCTCAAGATTAAAATAATAACTAACTAACAACAAAGTACCTAGCTTTTGGGAAAGAACAGGAAATTGTCAGAAATGGTGCCTATGTTGGGCTAGATTCTGGGATGCATTTCCTCAGAGGTGCAGCCCCCGGAAGTAGAGTGTAAGCTCCTTGGCACACGGAGCATTTATTTGTTCTGTGCCTAGCATAGTGGGGTCCTGGCCCATGACTGGGACTTGCAGGCACTATGGTAATACAAACAAATAATAATAGGAGCAAACTACTCTTGCGGTACCGTGAGGAGTACCTTCCTCTCTAAACAGCCATTGATTTTAGTGGGACTGCTCAGAGAACAAGGTACTGTACAACATGAGTAAGGGTGTCAAAATTGGGTCATATTTCCTCTTTCTCTCATACACACATGCACTATTTCCAGCAGTGGCTTGCACAACCAAGGTATTAGTGATGGGCTGTGCAATTCTGTGTGGCCGTCCCTGCTGGTCTGTCTCTGAGGGAGGCCACACCTCCTCGCTGTTGGGCCCTTAGCACTGCAATTAATTAGTGGGGAATTAGCAGTCTTTAGAGCTCAGTCCACTTGATCCAAGCTGGGCAACAGTGAGTCTATGAACCCCAGCCCTTAGTCAGGGTGCAGCAGCGAGCAGTTACTGCAATCAGGACACAGTAACATTGTCTATAAGCCCAGGCCTCAGTCAGGGTAGGGCAGCAAGCAGTTAGGGGCTCAGGCCGGGCTGAGCACTCAGCAGGCTAGGGCTCAGGCAGGGATGAGCATCAAACACAGGCCTTCTGGCCTAATCCAGGGAGGCTGACACCCCAAGAATGGGGTGACAGGGGGTGGAGGGACCTGGGCACACCCTACTCCACCGGGTCCCAGCCCCAGGCCCTAACAGTGGTGGAATGGTCTGCCACTGGGTCAGCAGGGATCCGCCTGCAATATGCTGACCTAGTATCAGGCTAAGGCCCAACCAAACTGTTGTCTAATTTGCCCTGAGCTACTTCCTACCTCCCCAGGGTTTGGTACCTCCATGCAGTAGTGGTCCTCCGTCTCCCCAGGATCAGTGATCACCAGTAGCCCCAGCCACTCGTCAGTGTCTCGGTCAGGTGGCAGCCCTGGAAGCTCTGTCCAGTCCTCAGGCAGCAGCCCCAAAAGCTTCCTCGACATCCCGCTCCAGCAGTTGCAGAGAAATGTCTGTCTCCCTCAATAGCTCCAGCCCAACTGAGCTACAGGACCCGCCTTTTGTACTTCTGCTTCCTGTCCCACCCCTTGGCTTCCAGCAAGGTGGGTGTGGCTTTCCTGACTCTGCAACCCAAAGGGTGGGTTGTGGTCCCTCCTGGTCTGTCTCTGAGGAAGGCCATGCCTCCTCACTACAGGCCTGAATGAAAACCTCCAGATCCGAACACCATGAACTTTGTAGAAGTTTGGAATCACATCTTTGTGTCTCAGGCCACAGGTGCCGACTTTCCAAACTGCTGGGGTGTGCTCGACCCCTGGCTCTGATCCATGAGGCATTTTCCAAATACTCAGGAAGGCACAGCCACTGTCCCAAAAAGCACACAATCTATTGTACACAGACAAAGGCGATGCCTATAAAGGCTGTGTCTAGTCTGTGCTGCTTCTCACTGTCAAAATAATAATAAATCATTTGAATTGTGGAGAGAGGGTGGAGAAAGGGAATTTAGCTTTTAATGCTAAACACAGTAACAAACATACCTAATAAACTATGTGCCTACCATTGCCCTGATCACTCATCCTGTATGTGACCTCCCATTCCGTGAGCCTTTGGCTACATCTACACCATGAGCTCGGGGTGTGATTCTCCTTCTCATGTGAACATGCTAGTGCTAGCTCTCAATGAGCTAGCAGGAGCATAAAAGCAGCGTAGCTGGTGTAGGCTGGGTAGCAGCATCAAAGGCATGGCTGAGCCAGGCAGAGAACCTATCCAATGGTTTCAGGTGAGTTCGTACTCTGCCTGGCTCAGCCGTGCGACTGCCACCACTGCCCAGGCTACCTGACCTACAGTGCTCTCTAAAAAACCCAAACCACCACATCCCCTTTCTCCACCCTCCCTCACAGTTCAAGTGATTTATTCTTATTTTGATACCAAATGCACAAAATAGGTTTTTAATTAGAAATGGATAACCTCAAACTCAGGGTTCCATTGGGCCTGGGTTGGGTACTTTTTGGGTACTCCATCAGAAACGTGGTTAGAGTTGCCCTTTGAACAGAATCCTGGAGGAATTCAGAGACTGCAAAGAGCTAACAGGCTTTGTCTCTGACCACTGTGGTCCTCTGTAGGCTCCAGTATGGGCTCCAAAGGTGCCTGCCTTAGGACCTCTAAACCCATCTCATGACAGCAGCCAAGGAGGCAAATCATACCCTCAGGGCCTTCTCCAAGACCAGAGGTAGCCAGGCTCTGATCCTATCTAACTGCCAAACCCCTCCCACTCCCAAGGAGTCCATGTCTTTACTTATGGCACTTGGAAACCTCTGGGATGAGATCCCAATAACGCAAGGGCTGAGTTACTTTCCAGGTGACTGGCAGCTAGGAAGACTGAATGGGTTGTGAGTCCCGATGTGACATTGGCCAAGGCCAACAGCTCCAAAATGCACCTGCTATCCAGAGACGGCCATCTGACTAAAGCTACTACTCTCCAAACCCCATGACAATTCAGATGTAGAAGAGGGGACCTGACCCACCCAGGCAGTTGATGGCTAGGACTCCTCAGCACTGATGGTGAAGGGTAACTGCAGGCCTAGAACCCTAACCTTCATGCGAAGGGAAGGTCAGACTCTACAGATCTGTCCAGGGCGCAGAGCAAAGAACTCAATTGTGTGAGCTGTCCTGGAACACCCAATTGTATAGCCTCTCTGTTTTTTAACACACAAGAACCAATCGTCCTGAAGATCTGTTGGCTCATCGCAAAAGGTAATTTATGCAGCCATTTTATGTTCCCCTTAAAACTGGGTTAGGATGTGTCCCTCAGCTTCCAATACCCAGAATTAAAATGGTACCCTGGCAGTTGATTTGTTTTTTAAACATTTTCTCAAGGGGATTTCTTCTTTCCATAAAACAGTAAATCCTATTACTGGGGAGTCTGTTATAGGCCACATGAAAGAACCAAACAGTGCAACCCAGATTTCTCATTTTCACTGAAATGCCTGAGCACATCTTTGGAGTGGGATGGACATTCTGTCTTGTACTGTATCCCATAATGCAGTCTGCTTTTTCATCTGCAGTGAGCCTGATTCTCTTCACGTACAGTGCTGTGAATCCAGAGTAGCTTTATTGAAGTCAGTGGAGTACAGCTGGCATAAAAGACTGGAGAATCAGGCCACAAAACAGCTTGTTACCAGGGTATATAAGTGGTGCAAACAGAGGTGAGTTTCCTAGAGGAGTCCTTTGAAGATAATACTTGGGCCCAAGGGAAGGCTCTGATGTTTGTGGTAAGAAAAGCGTTGCCATAATTGCAAAATGCTGCATTAAATATTGTGTAAGACCATGTGTTATAATTACAATGTTCCATAACACTTTGTCTGGGATTTTCAATACATCCTTTAATGAGTGGAAATGGCATAACAGCAAAGCACAACAAAAAACATAAAAACATTACTAGCTGGCACCTACAGCTTTATGTCAATGATAAATCTTGAATTCCACCTTTCCAAGAGCCCCTCACTTCCGATCACTCAAGAATCCACTGAAAGTTTTCCCAAGGGTAGGGATATCTCCCTCAGTGTCCTCGCCAAATTCTAATTGGAATAACTACATCCTGCCTAATTAAAATTCTCCTGTTACTTTAAATGGATACAAAAATCCTTCACTTCCTGTGTTATGTGGCTGCTGAGCTTACAGTGTCTACGCGTTTTACTACCAGAGAGATGGCTGCATTTCAGGGATGGGAAAAGTCAAGCTATTCCTTTGTGCGGTGTAAAGAGCTTATACGCACTTGAAAACGACACTGAAAACTCAACAAATGATAATAACAGGGTAGAGGGAGAACAAACATTAAGCTATGAGGGCCAATAGCATTTTCTGCCCCTTGGGTATTATAGCTGGGAAAGGATGACCCTATTTTTTTCCTCTGCTGAACAGTTCTGGATTATATGCATATATGCACACAGCTGATTGCAACTATAGCAGCTGTGTTTTATTTTGTCAATTCCAGTTTCCACATTGTCAACAGTTAGCTTCATTTTTCTGCACACGCAAGATGTTACTTTTAATGTTCTCTTTCTCTCTCTCTCAAACAGATGTTAAAATGTTAAGAGACGTCCCTCTGAAACTGCGACAGTAATTGCAGTGTATTCCATTAGTCATACAGATGAGTCAAACCCACCACAGTAGTAATTTGTGCTTTGTGCAAGTTGTTTTTCCTCCATACAGTATTCTTCTAATGTAGCACCCCTGGTATATAGCATCAAAGAGAAAGCCTGTCACAAACTGAAAAGGAGAGATGTAGGGCGAGGAATGAAGCTAAAGATGGCTTGCCCATCCCTGGGGATCTTCTGTTTGTATTAGTCTTAATATTTGGGCTTATTTGTATTCGTGTTTATGTTTTTATGGGTTTTTTAATGCTGTAGGGATCTGGTTTCCTCATGAAATTTCAATTCCTGGTTCACAGAATTACAATGAGGATCTCAGACTTCATGGGGTTTTGGCCCCATAAATGGTTCACTGGTGCATTAAAAAGTCAGTGAAAAGTGTGAACACAAATACAAATAGAAGGATAGGTTTCAGAGTAGCAGCCATGTTAGTCTGACTTTATTTGGGTTCTCCCAAGCACTGCTATTTTTGGTGTTGTTTGAATGCATGGCTATAGAGCTGGTCAGGAATTTTTTGGTAAAATATTTTTTTGTCTGAAAATCCAGATTCACTGAAACCAAAACTTTTTGCAGAAACATACCAGTTTTGACAAAATTTTTTTAGGAAGCTTGCTCAGGTTTCAGATGGAATTTCTGGTCAAAAACAGAGAGAGATCCATCCCACAATAACCAGTGGCTCAGTGGTTAGGGCCTTCAGATCCCAGGTGAGGGCCCTAATCATGGGCTGTTGGCTATTCTGGTGTGGCTCTCTCACACTTCCTTGACCTCATTTTTCATGAAATTTTTGAGAGGTCTTGGTTGCATTCCAATGCAGAATGGGAAACATTTTTGAAATTTCAAAAACCATTTCCCATCCCACTCTGATAGTGAGATCAGAAACTGGGAGGGACAAAAGGTCCACTCAACACTAATTCCTGTTGTATCTCCCTCAAAACATGGTAGGATCCTCCATGGAGAAAGGAGGAAAAGCAGGGCAAAGAATTCCAGGGAGTTGGAGCAGCGCAACAAAACAACAAACCCCCAACTGCAAAGAATTGCAGAGAAAGTTTAGACAGGAGGCAGAGAGTGAAAGAGGAGGAGGATATGAACTCGGGACAGTGGTCTGAGCCTCTAAGATGTTACCTTGTTATTTAGTGGGAAAAGGTCCTGGATCCAACTCCATGCAGTACGGAAGCTCTGTGGCAATCTGGGACAGTGTCTCTTGAGCCCCTTTAGATACCTGTGAGAAAATAACATAAATGAAGGTGCTCTGAAGTCACGACCTCTACTTGCAGTTATGTGAGGAGGTCTCCTTTGCTTCAGTCCTTCCCGTGCTCCACACTCTGTAGAATGCATATGGCAAGAGTGGGCAACCAAGCAATTCAAAAGAGGACCTGATGACGTATGTGCAACAAGTGGATGAGAAATGTAGCCTTTTCTTTTTACGCAGTCCCTTCATTGTTGAGATACTCCCCATGAGTTAAGAGAGGACAAGGGAGAAGGCAAAGCAGAAACATGTATGTGAGAAGTAGTTTGTTCCCTGCAGCGTACACAGATAATTACTAGACTTCCCTGGAAGTGGAGAGGAGATGAGGAAAGGGATGTTTTCCAGCACAATTCCCTTCCTTCTATTAAAAAAAAAAAAGCAGCTAGAATCAGAGAGAAAGTCTGTAGCACCCCTTTGATCACTGGATTAGGTCTGATGTATGGATCTCCTAAGAACTGCAACATGTACTGGGTAAAGAATCTCACAATGACTATTGATTTGTCAGCTCTGACAGTGGGTTCTGCCTCAGTGTGGCTAAGGAGATATTGCAATTATCACTTCAAGGGAAAAGAGCAGAATTTCTAACAGAACGGAAACAGGTAAGCAGAATTTGAAGAAGGGGGTGAGGATGTTACAGCAGCAGGAAGCATGAGCTTCAGCTGTGATTACAACAGGGAAACACAGGAAGCTTTGGGATGTGAATTCAGACACTTTTCACAAGGTAAGAGGCCTTGAGTCTGGCCAGCGCTTGGGTGGCAGACTGCCAAGGAAAATCCAAGGCTGCTGTTCTAGTGATTCATCAGGTCACTCGTTGGTTCAGTACTTAGTCAGAGCAAAGCCCCTGTTGCTGGGAGAACTAAGCTTCTGGAAGTGCCAGGTTTTAGATTAGACAACAAATAAAGGGCATTGACTTTTGTGCGTTCCTGTGCTAGGAGAAAAAACATGCTTCCAGTATACTTTTGAAGTTAGAGAAAACAACAAGAAGAATAAGAGAAAAAGCCCACAGAGAGAATACAGTGCGTGTTTCTCCTGTGTTACAGACTGCAGCCACTCTGAGAACAAAATGGCTGCCGGACTCTGCACACAGGGAGAAACGTCAAGGTGTGTGCAGCACACACAAAAAAGACATTGCAATTTTATAGCTACATATACCAGCTGGTTACCTATCCCTATCTAAAGATCCTATGCTACTTTTTGCACAAGTAGGAGTGGTAGCCCTAATGCCCAGGCTAAAATCCAGGTTGGGTAATCACATTCCACCTACAGGTGTGGTATTCTCCTTCATCTCTTCTCCTAAACCTGTTGCATGACGTCACTGCATGTTTTTAGGGTTTTAGAGGTATTTAGGTATGCCTGTGCTTAGAGTTGCAATGCCTAAATACCTTTAAAAGTCTGGGCCTATATTAGCCCCTTTCCACTAATAGGTTGCTGATGTTACTCCTGTGTGTATATAGAGATAACTCTTGCAGACTTTACACATTACTCAATAAGGGCTGCAGTTTTGATTGAACAAGCACTGCCCTGTCATGCCATGAACATGCTGGGGGTTGAAGGCACCCACCACACCCCAGGGGATGCTCAGTACCTCAGACAATAGAGTCCATAGCTTCCAAAGTGCCCTCGGATCTTTCATGACAACAAGCGTTACACACTGTCAATGTAAAAACATTCAGCCACTGCCACTCCAGCCATCCTGCACTCTCAGGGCCGTTCCTGAGGAGACTTTTTACCGCCACTACAGAAAGGTACACATTCAAACTGATTCCTCTTCAGCGGCTCTGAGTGCCGAACCGTCCTTTGCATCCCTTGTATCTGATGTTGGCTCTACACGGCTCGAAGAGTTTTCAACTTTGGCTGTCAGCTTAACAAAAAACACGAGTGCAAACATCCTGGCAGCAGCGGCGCACTCCTGAGCCCTCTAGAGGAATTGTCTTCAAAGGGGTTCTCGCCCCAAAAGCTCTGAATTTCCTGAACGAAGGACTCCTTCATGTAAAACAATGACACCCTCTCTTTTGCTTTTAAGAGGAGCTGTAAGTTCTACATCTACAACTTACCAGGGAGCTGGGGTTAATGGATAATTTAAAATGATTCACAGTGAGATTTTTTTTTCTGTATTTGAAGCTCAGGAGTAAAATGTTCAAGAGGAAAACCCCCCCAGACGGTTTGGACATGCAGGGAAAACGAACCCTATGTTTATTTTTAATGTATTATCCTAACAATAAACCACCCCAAACTCTGCAAGTGAAATCGTAGCCCCATTGAAGTCAATGGCTAACGTCTCACTGAGTGAAAGAGCCCAGGATTTTGCCCTCAGCCTACCCCCTTCTTGAGCAACACTGTCAATAACCCTGAAACAGTTTATTTTCCACAGGGAATTTGTGCTCATCAGAGTCATCAGTCACAGAACTTCCAGAAAGCAAAAGAAGCCGTTGTGCCCTAAAGGCTGTTTGAGGCTTTGATTTTAAAGCTAAGACTGGAGCGAGCACAGTGGTAGCGGTTACACTCCATCACTGCCCTCAAAGTTACACTTCAGGGGGATTTTGTCTTGCTCTTTAGTTATGCAACAGACACCGTAAAACATGATCATTTCCAGAAAACCAAGAGGTTCCTTTCATTAAAGTGGGTGAATCAGCTCATCTGCCTCAGGATTCAAGTAAGATGCAGGATCCAAAAATCTCTGCTGTGTACCAGGGAACAGCCCTATGCTTTGCAGAGCTTTCGAGAAAGGGACTCACTGGTGCACCCCTTTACCCCCCAACCTTCGTCCCAAACACTCATAATAGTTCCTCCTCCCCTTAATTCACTTGCTGTTCACTTGCACCACCTCCCACAGCCAAGCTGAGAAAATCCTTTCATCCTCCAGCCTCTTATTATCTATTCTCAGCCCCATTTTCTCTCTTTTTTAAATATATCTATTAATAAAGGATTTTTTAAAATCCCTCCTTTTCCTGGATTGCTCTATGGAAACCTTCATGCACATGATCACTCCCACTCCCATCACATGGGGGCAATCCCATAAGGAGTCAGTTTGGCTGAGCTTTTGGGATTACTCACCTGAGTAACCAATGGGCCCCTACTGGGTGAATTTTGCAGTGCAAAATGTCAGGCATTAGAATCCAGGCCTGCACTGAAGTCAGTATCCTCCAAACCCTCACCTGACCCTTCTTAATTAGACCTGAAAGATCTAATTTTCACATACCATGTTATTTTTACCCATTGGTTCCCATCACTTGGCCAACAAGAGGGAGACAGGTGCAAACATCTGTCATCTTGGCTCCTTTCCAGGACTCCAGGTGACTTCCCTTGCTACACAGCTGCCAGTAATTCAAGCCTGGTCAAGAAAAGCTTCAACAGCTCCCTGAAGTTCTCACCTTCCAGACCCCCGGGCAAGGCTGGTCACTCCTATGGTTGACTTTCCACTGGCTGCACTTTGCAGCATCCTGCTACCTCTCCATTGTTTTATGAAGTCAATATGTGGGACTCATGTATGGGCCTGATTGAGTGGAGACGTGTAAGGGAGTTATCTCCCCCCATTTGGCCCCAATGTAGTTCAACCAGTGCAATTGCCCTGTGTGGGCTCTCTGATTTCGGTTTCGGAGTGGTTTATTTTGGTTTAGCTTAAACCTGTTCCTTATTTACTTAAACAGAACCAAAAAAGTGTTTAAACCAAAATAAGAGTTTAAAATTGCCCCTTTATTTAAACCAGTGCAAGTTTGGTGTGTACACCTTGATTATAAGTTGATGAGGGCATCTCAGTGTAAGGGAGCCTGACTGGTGTAATTTACATGCTGAGGTGCTGGAAGGAGGTGAGAGTTAAAGTTGGGGGTGGATGAGGAGATGCTACTTTAATATGTACCTGCTTGTACCCTCCTGCCAGCTGCCTGGCTTGCTACATCCCTCTCCTGTGTCCCTTTGGCATGTTACTCCAGCTTAGACTCCATTACACCCACATGCTGACATGTAACTTACACCACCTGGCTCCTCACCTCGGAATCTGGCCTGGAGAAGCAAGTTCTTCTCTCAGTTATATAACTGCAGACCCTAATGAAGTCAACGGGGGCTGCAGCCATGCAGCATTTGGCCCTTAGAGTATAATAATACCTAGTTCTCACCATAGATCTCAAAGTGCCCTGCAAGCCATTTAGAACCTAAATAAACCCAGGACAAGGAGCAGAAGAATTAAGAACTGGACACTGGGATATTAGTTGTCAGTTCCAGTCTCTCAGACTGAACATTGTGACATTGGACCAAAGGAAAAAGCTGTGTCATGCTTGGCAGACTAGTTCTTCTCCATCCCCCTCTGTTCTGCATCATAATAATTTGATCCAGAAGGGACTGTGACTTTATCATGAATTATTATTATTAACATTTCCAGAGCTGACAGGACTCAGATTCTGCACCCATGAAAATTCAGATGCTGAGTTTCTGATCTAGCAATATCCTCAGCGTGCTAATGCAGGCATGGAATCATGTGGAACAACATGGCTGCCAGCTTCAGCTGCAGCTTGCTGACGGTCCGGCCCTCCCCCTCCAAAAAGGGTAAACATTGTTTAGAGACAAAAAGAAAAGGAGGACTTGTGGCACCTTAGAGACTAACCAATTTATCTGAGCATAAGCTTTCGTGAGCTACAGCTCACTTCATCAGATGCATCAGGTGAAGTGAGCTGTAGCTCACGAAAGCTTATGCTCAAATAAATTGGTTAGTCGCTAAGGTGCCACAAGTCCTCCTTTTCTTTTTGCGAATACAGACTAACATGGCTGCTACTCTGAAACCTGTTTAGAGACAGTTATCCCCAGCCAGTATTTTAACTCTGGTAGAGAATACTTGCATGAGCCTGACTGATTGCACCTATGAATGCATTTCCCAGCTTTACTAAATTAGAATAATTATCTTGTATTTAAACAGCACCTTTCATTCCCAAGGATCTTAAAGCACCAGGCAAACTGTGTATGTAAAGGGATCACTCCATTTACCAAGGAGATACAGCAGCTACTTGGGTGGGAAACGAATAGCTTTACTTCTAGTAAACAATAGACATGAGCACTACAAACATTTAGGACAGCAAGTGAAGAACATGGTGTGCAATAGAAAGTGTAAGTGTAATTAATAGCAAGCAGCCAGATATTAATCACCCAAACTGGAAATTACTCAGGGGGACACTGGAGTGAATATCCCTACTTTTGCCAAAAGTCCCATGGGAAGTCTTTGATAACAAGAGGGGCAGTGTTTGTACAGTCTCTGGCACAGTGGGGCACGTAGGTGCTTCTGGAATTCAAATAATAAGAATGAAAGGCAGGATCAGGACCTCCGTTTACATAGCCTCCAGCAGAACAACACTCCCTTATACCATACAGGGCCCTTGGTTCAGCATTAACTCAGAGGAAACAGTGCCTCCAACTGAATCACAAATACCATAAGTACTTGTGGCACCTTAGAGACTAACAGATTTATTTGGGCATAAGCTTTCATGGGCTAAAGCCCACTTCATCAGATGCATGGAGTGAAAAATACAGTAGGAAGATATAGATATATATGTACACAGAGAACATGAAAAAAATGGGTGTTGCCATACCAACTCTAACAAGACTAATCAATTAAGGTGGGCTGTTATCAGCAGGAGAAAAAAAACTTTTGTAGTGATAATCAGGATGGCCCATTTCAAACAGTGTGATATATGCCATCATGCGCCCAGCACTGCCCCTCTGCCATGTACATTGGCCAAACCGGACAGTCTCTATGCAAAAGAATAAATGGACACAAATCAGACATCAAGAATTATAACATTCAAAAACCAGTCAGAGAACACTTCAACCTCCCTGGACACTCAATTACAGACCTAAAAGTCGCAATTCTCCAACAAAAAAAACTTCAGAAACAGACTCCAACGAGAAACTGCAGAACTGGAATTAATTTGGAAACTGGACACCATTAAATTAGGCTTGAATAAAGACTGGGAGTGGATGGGTCATTACACAAAGTAAAAACTATTTCCCCATGCTAATTTTTCCCCTACTGTTACTCACCTTCTTGACAACTGTTTGAAATGGGCCATCCTGATTATCACTACCAAAGTTTTTTTTCTCCTGCTGATAATAGCCCACCTTAATTGATTAGTCTTGTTAGAGTTGGTATGGCACATGTTCTCTGTATATATATAGATAGATAGATAGCTAGATATAGATCTATCTTCTTACTGTATTTTCCACTGCATGCATCTGATGAAGTGGGCTTTAGCCCATGAAAGCTTATGCCCAAATAAATTTGTTAGTCTCTAAGGTGCCACAAGTCCTCCTCATTCTTTTTGCTAATACAGCTACCACTCTGAAACAAATACCAGAGATTTTCCTTGATGGTCTCCCATCCAAGTTCTAATCAGATCCCCTACTGCTTCAGCTTGTAAGATCTGGCTACCTTCCAGGCACATAGCTGTATGGCTGCCACCCCTGAAAAAGCTGCTGGGGCATTTTGATGCCTGCTTTGCTGGGGGGGGGCGCGTTTCTTGCTTTTTGTTGTGGTTTGGATTGG
The DNA here is from genome assembly GCF_965152235.1 of Eretmochelys imbricata. Taxonomy (NCBI): domain Eukaryota; kingdom Metazoa; phylum Chordata; order Testudines; family Cheloniidae; genus Eretmochelys; species Eretmochelys imbricata. The sequence goes on along the minus strand of NC_135576.1, from coordinate 20,540,029 downwards.
TTTGGGTTTTGAGGGTTTTACTAGTTATTGGTTTTATGAGTTACAGAGAGCAAAACTTTCAGTTGGGTCAATCATTACCTGGGCTGAGAGGATGTAACACCCAGAAATCTAAACCTAGATTAGCAGGCAATATTTTTTTAACCTTGTCACCTTGTGTCAAAGGATAATGTGTTTCCCTTCACAAGTGCAGCCTCTTCTACTGCTGTAGGCTGGGATGGAAACTGCTAGGATATAAAATCTTCCATTGCTAGAAGCCTGGAATGATTCGCAAAAGACTGGTTGAGGATCAGGGATATTTCTCAACAAGTGAGGTTGATTTCTTAGTAGATCCAAAGCATGGTACTCAGGGTACAGGAGATAACGAGTTGTACTGAGTGCCCCACATTTTAAAATGCTGGTAAATTGTCTCTCTCTCTCACACACACACAAGCACACATCTCCCTCCGACTGTTGGAACATAAGAATGAACAAAGATAAGGCACAAAATTAATCCCACCAATCACATATGATGTGTTTAAAATCTATTTTCCCACAAGGTAATGTGAGAAGGATGGGAAATTAGTGAATATAAATAAAAGATTTTATCCAGCAGGTTAATATTTAAAATGTGTTTAATATTCTTCCTAATTAGTCGAGGTGGGCAAATATTACAAAAGCATTTTAACAAATAGTTGCTTAAATTTTTAAAAAACTATACACTTTGGCTGCATTTGTGCCCCCTTTGTATTTGCCTTCCGTGAGTTTGCAGAAAGTGGCTTCTGGGCTTGCACAAAAATTGTCAAACTTAGCAATAGAGCAAAGTGTGATGACAAAGTTATTCTGATATTGACATTAGGCTAGAATTCTAAAACACACAGATTAAGATGATAATATGATAGGGACTCATCAATATAGATTCTCCAAGGAAAAATCATGCATCTTCGAACTATGACATCTCTTTGAGAGAGATCAGCAAGAGTATGAATAAGTGAGATCTAGATGATATAATCTGTTTATCTCAAAGCTCTTGTTAGAATCCCAGAACCAGCATTCCCTATAAGTGTACTCTGCTATCTGTGCAGTAGGATACATATTTAGAACTCTTCCTGTTCACAGAACATTCAGATTTTCATTATGCACCCTATCCGCCAGCATATTCAGTTTTACAAAAGGGACTTGAATTGTATTCAGAGACTCATCTCAGAATGATCACAAATGTTGCAAAGTGTCATCTAATGGCTACAGCACATCAGGAGTGGGCAGATGCGATGCCCCCCAGATTTTTTGGCTGCACCCCCCCCCCAACTCAGACAGGCTGGAGGCCCACTGAGGTGAGTCAGGGGGTAGATGTGGTGCTCCCTCCCAAAACCCCGCCACGCAGGGCCAGCCTGAGCTGCCTGACATCGCTGCTTACCCCCCGCAAATTTTCCTCCACACCCCTCTTGGGTGGCACACCCCACAGCTTGAAAACCTCTGTGAGGCGGTCACATGCCCCATCCAAACCTTTAAATTGGGCCCCCACACTTTGAACAGTTACATGTCACCTGCAACCACGGGGGCTAGAAACCTACCTTAAAAGTAATTTTAAAAATGCTGAGATTCTATTGTAATTACATGACAGCAAGAGACAGGACCCTAACATGGGCTTATGGTGTCTATGCATTAATTCAGCCCTGTCTATGAGCACTATATGTTTGCTGCAGAATTCACACACTTCTAAGGCTCTTAATTCACTTTTTTAAAGAGTTGATTTAGGATAAAAGAGTTGAACCAACCTATGACCCGAGTGGTCTTTACCCACATCGTAACCCCTAGCACGAAATACCTGACAACTCTCACACATCTAAACTTCTGTATATCAATAGTTAAAGAGACCTAAGTCTTACATTGTGTTGGAGTAACACAACAGGGAAAGCAATTATTGGTGGATAATTCCAACCCCACATGCAGTCAAGTGTGACTAATCTCTAAAGATGTGATTATCTCCTGGGCAGTTCACCCCAGAGGATCTTGTTTCTGTTATGGAAAATTTGTGCTGTGGAGGGGAAAAAAGGTACATTGGGGTGAGAGACTGGAGAGGGGAGGAAAATAAGTTCAAACACTTGAAAAACACCCCTAGTTTCCTCTTTCCTTCAGTGGTGGCTTCTTGCCCATGACTTTTGCTAATTTAGCATATTCCCAACAATAACTTCTCCTAACTCCTATAATTGGGGTTTCTTTAATTCTGCCTCCAAAGGCTGCAAAAGCCACAAAAGAAAAGGAGCCCACTTCAGGATACTCATGTACATTACATAGGCTAAAAACATGTACCATTTGCTGCGTCTGAATCATGGGTTCCTTTAAACGTCCATTTTAAAATCCCAGGTCAAACCATACACCCCACTGAACATTTGCCCTCACCCCATACCCTGTCAAAAGTGACTCTGGCCTTGCCACTATTGTTTTTATATTTTATTTTTGTTTGTTTGTTTCTCACCCTCGGTATAGACTATCCCAAACTGCCCTTCTGCCTCAGATTGTATGGGGTAGCTTCAACAAGCTACCCTTGTGATATTTAATTATCATGCCACGGTCAAGCATATTTGCCTATTGGACTCGTCTCTGCAACAAAGTAATAATGTAGCTGAAAAAAATTACCTCATGCAAGTTTCAAATTTGGGAGCCAAGGAGCGTAATTTCCTGTGTGACTCAGCTGTGACCACATGACAAAAGACTAGTATTAGATCCCCTCATTACAGCAGCGTTAACTTCTACTCTGAAAGGAGGTAGACAAGTGCCTTTCATTGAAAAGCTTGTCCCATTTAGCATGCAATATTCTTAACCTTTTCAGCCCTTCAGAGGGGGAAAAATAAACATTTTGACATTCAGGCAGATGCATGTGACAGGCCACAATGTATCATCTCTCCATGTCAACATGCTTCCACTGCCATGGATGTCTCACCAGTCTAGCTCCTTCCTGAAACCTGATCCTCTTTCTTCTGTTCCATGCATCCTACTACAATGAAATGTGGGCTTCTAGGCTTCTGCTGCCAGCATCAGCGTTGGTTGCCATTCGACAGACATCTGTACACAACCTCTGCCACAGAAATGATTAAAAACCTGCCAAAGAAGCATTGCCATCAATTAAAAAATGAGACATGCCAAACAGTTCTGCTGGAGATAAGGGCTATACCACTGTGTGCCAGATTCATCCCTGGAATAAGTCCATTATATTCAGCTTAGTCACACCCGGAGAAGAATTTGACCAAATAAGACCATTTTTCATCTCAGACGCACAGCTGCAACTCCACTGACAAAGTACTGAGTGAGGGCCTGACACAGGGGGACAGTACTTGAGGATCCAGGATTCCATTGCTGGAGTGGAGAAACCTCTAGTAAGAACATCTAAAAGTACAGCAGGGGTTCTCCGTCTTGTAAGTGAGGATGCAGGTATCTAGTTAAGCATGCTCCCTCCAGAGAGCATTAGAAATAGCAGATTGTTTCCAGAGATATTGCCCTGCAACTCTCGTAATTATTTAGACTGATCCACCTCTCATTGAAGTCAATGGAAGTCTTTCCATTAACGTCAGTGAGTATTGCATCAGCCACTGAAGTAGGATTAAATATACTTACACAGTCCGAACCAAAGTGGGTGTGATTTTGATGTGCTTTGGATCTGGCCCTTAGTTACCAAAGTGACTCTGGTTTGGATATAGACTGGGGATATATGTATTTGGTCTAATTGTCTTGGCATTGTTCAGCAATACACCTTAGGACTAATGCCTTAAGACACGGAGAGGCAGCTTGCATTCTCCTTTTAGTGACGATTGAGATTTGAAGTTCTCCCGTCTTGGATCTATTGGCTTTCACACTGCTGTGCCACATACTCCCGAACACTGTGTCAACTATTGAAGCCACAGTTCAGAAGACTATTGAAGCACATCCTTAAATCCCACTGAATTAGTGAAAGTTAAGGATGTGCTTAAGTGCTGCCCTGAATGGGGATGCATTCCTGAATCAGGGTCTAGATTCTCAGGTATTGCTCTGCAATTTGTTTTTTCTGGCAGCACAGAACTACTGCATGTTTTTTCGATCTCTACTCTTCTAAGTACCTCTGGATACATTTCTTTCTAATCTTTCCCAGTGATTCTTGCTCCTCTTTAAAAGCCTCTCTTTTAACTTCTCCCCATCTCCCTCTCCCCCCGTCCCCATCATTGGAAGAGGAGAACAGGATAAATTCCTTTAATCTGACAAACATATCTGACTCAGCTGCTTTTCACACAGAAAATTAATAATAAATGATCATATTAATGTGAAATGTTTTAATATTGAGAGTGTGAAATAGCTTCTCTAGCGGTGGATGGTTTGCAGTGAAATACAAGTTGAAATGTTTGATTTTTCATTTTATTTGTGAGGTTTATTTGCCATGCAAGTCGAGTACATATAATTAGCAAAATGAACTCTTTCGGAGTAGATTTCTGTTCTGAAATATACTAGTAGCGTTCTACATGAAATCAAATATTTTAACATCCACTTGTGTTTATTTGTGAAGGAATATACTGCAAAGGAAGGAAGGAAAGGGATGTGGCATATATATAGAGAGCAATAATTTAAAGGGTTCATGTTTAGGGACCAATTAATTATCAAAACCTCCAGATTTGGGAAGGAAGATATTTAATCTCCTCTAATCCCTTGTGACTCAGACCTTTGACCTCAAAGTCATGACCTTTGGCTTCACACCTTGCCTCCCTTAGGACCTGACTAAATATAAGACTATTGTTTTGTAAACAATACTTTCATAAATCTTTCTAAGTGTTATACAGAAATACAGGAGAGCTTTGTTGTCATTCTCACAAGGTTGCTTCTTTCTAAAATAGACAGTTGAAGGAAGTGGATTTTAGCATTCTGATTTGCGCAAAACCCATCAACACACTGTAAATGCTACCATGGTAACTGAAAGAGAATGGCCTAAAAATTTGCATTACACAGACAAGAACCTATCCAAACATGGAACATTCCTGTATTTTTTTCTTCAGTTTTTATAGTTGCTTCTCAATGTAATTCAGCAACAGTTGAATTTGGAAGGTGATTACATGGTGCTGCATATACCTTGCTTGCTGCATGCTACCAACTATATTATTGACATCTATATTAATTATTAGTATTATTTCTCACCTACATAATTCGAAGTTGACACTACCTTGTGCAAAATGGAAACTGGTTACAGTTCAGCAGGAGTTGCTGAATATTCTACAGCCAGCCCTCTGTCTGCTTTCTGCATATTGTACCAAATAGCTGGTGTCATTTTTTCATATGAAAAGAGACTTTGATAGACGATCATACATAATGGAAGCTCTGAAAAAAATACAGCATGAATCTTCAGAAGGCATTTGTATCTTCATTTTATCATTTCTAAAATAATGAAAGATAGCTTGATGTGTTTCATTTCCCACATATGACTTTCTTTGGATGTTTTTGACACTGGAACAGTTATTTCCAGCCACTGAAAAGAAGATTTCATCTCAGAGGCAATGAAAGAAACTTGATCACATTTAACTCTTGACACTGAATGTTTGCAAGGTGTATGAAAGGCAGGTGCCATAAACTGAATGATTTTTCCATCCAAACAGAATAATTACTAGTCGTTGTGAATCAGATAAATAAGTTATCCCCAATATGTGGTTTATGATTCCCATTTATGCTCCTTCCAAATGTCTTATATCATCAGTAAGACAGCAGACCATGAGGGAGCAGATATTAGCCTTACCTGCAGGCTTATATTTGAAGATGAATTACTGCATGTAGTCAAAGTATCTCTTCAGCAGGAAATACAATACCAAGTTACAAGTAACAAAAATGAGAATATTGAATGAAGCCTTAATTTAATTTATCCATGTATATTGCTATGTGCTTATATTAACCATGGGATGGAATACTTTGTATGGGTAAGATTGTGCTGGCATTAATAATTAATGTTTAGTTCATGAAAAATCCACTTCCCCTCTGCTATGGGTCTACACTGAGCAGGGGATATTTTCAGTAAACTGAAAAGTACAGAAAATTGACACTGAAATAAGTAATCATAGTGGTGATGTCTGAAGCTCTCTTTTGCTTCCAATTTTCCATAGTAAACATCCCCCTGAGAACACATATGCCTGACCCTAAACTTCCCCCATTTTTCAAGTCACTGCACTTGATGGGAACTCATCTTGCTGCTCTCTCTTTGATTACATACCCTGTAGATCTTTAGTTGTGGAACTGTTGCCAATTTAGAGTTGGTTGAATTCATCTCACTTATGGAGCTTTCCAAATATTTTCTTTTCTTGCTGCCAGTCAGACTGTGTAGCAAGGCTTATGATTTTATATGTGATTCTTTAGTCTCACCAAACATACAAATATACTGTGGTATTTTTAGACCAAGTGGGGGCTATGGAATTGTCATTTAGGGACCTAAGCTTAAATGCAAGTTTTTTAAGGTCCCCCCTGCACTTTCAATTTTTTCATGCTCATAAAAATCAATAGATTTGTGTTCCCATCTGTAAGCCACCTGACATTCTCTGAATGATCAATGGAATTTATGTAGCAACTCTCAAGTCCAATCAAAACCACGTTTAATTTTGTGTTCTGTTGATTTGAATAATCTTTCCAGATTATTATTATTATCAAATAATCTTTACAGATTATTATTTACATGTATGAAAGCAGCCCTAATTGCCTTTGGTTTGAACACACAGCAAAAACAGTCCTGATAAATAAATGCTAGCAAATGCAACATACTAGCATATGCTAATATATGGAGATCAGAAAGATGCTTTTCTTGATTTCTTAAAATTGAGAGACTTGAACTAAATAATACCTTGATATAATTAAACACACACATGCAATTTGCTGCAGCTTAAAGCCAAATACATGGTTTCAGAAAGATTTCATATCCAAATTAATTACTGAGTGTGTTCTTCAGCATAACAAATAGCAAAATATTAAGTGATCTAATAATGGAAAAACAAAGTTCCACTGTACACTCTAACTTCCTGATGTTGTGACCGCTCTCAGGGTGCCGGTATCTTCTGCATATAGATGTGCAAATTTGTACCTGGTGGACAGGATCTCTGACAGCTTGGGCTCATTGCATTTTTAGCTATAATCAGTACCTGTATGAATTACTGCATGTAGTCAAAGTATCTCTTCAGCAGGAAATACAACCAAGATACAAGTAAAAAAAATGAGAATATTGAATGCAGGTTTAATTTACTTTATCCATGGATGTTGCCATGAGCTTACGTTAACCATGAGATGGAATACTTTGTGTGACTAAGAGTGTGTTGGCATTAAGTCTTGTGCCTGTTTTAAGTTTTGTCAAGAAAGTAATTTTCTTTTATTCTCAATGAAAAAAACAGAAAAGAAGGAGGAAACATAAAACTGAGATTTTCTTTTCTTTTCAAAACCACAGGCTGAACCTTATAGTCACTCCCAAGCCAAGTTTAACTTCCAAAAAAATCTTTTCAAGATGTACAAAGCATCAGAGCACAGTTTGGCTATAAGCACTACCATCTGCCACACTAGTCCTCAAACCATAATCCCTTGGTCTGGCAAAGCCTTTTATAGTGGATCATGCTGTGCCCAGTGGAGAATGAGCATTAGGTAATGAAATATGAAGAGTTTAGTGTCAAAGAAGAGCACAACAACTTAACAACTTCCATGCATGGTACTTATCCAAATGATGACTACAATATTCACACAAGATATGAGTGATATCTCTACCCTATAACCATGTGTAGGCACATTGCATTCAAGAAATACAAGAAGTATGTGTGAGTGTAAACATTCAGAATGTCACATCATGCAACAAATCTGTGGCCACCTAGGAACTTGACAGTTATTACCATGCTGCACATAATAGCTCAGAACAGCACAGCAATATTAGGGTTAGAATTTGGATATCCGGGCCGCAAAGGTAAAACATTTGAGCTGAGGGAGAATCTCCATGAGCTGCCAGCAGTACAGAGCCTTCTAACGGGCTGACACTGTTTGCCTACCCTGTTTGTTGGTTTTGAACCTGGTAACCTCACACTTGGTAAGGCAATTCACATTTTTTCATGTATTTATACCCGCTTCTGTATTTTCCACTCCATGCATCTGATGAAGTGGGTTCTAGCCCCCGAAGCCTTATGCCCAGATAAATTTGTTAGTCTCTAAGGTGCCACAAGGACTCCTCTTTGTTTTCGCTGATACAGACTAACACAGCTACCACTCTGAAACAGGACAAAATAGCGTATTGAAGTAAATAGGGAAACCCAGCATTTAGAACCCTATGTTAGGAATTTTTTTTTAAAAAAGAAGTTATATAGTTGTGTTTTAACTTGTATTTTATTTAGGATGTCTAGGTATTTCAGATTATATCAATCTGTCTCTCTCTTTCTCAGGGTTCTATACTACTGCCCAGCACCAGAGTATCAAAGGACCTTCCATGGGTCATTGATAGCAATACCCAGGCCCTTAGTGGACTTCATGGAGACTCTGATGCTTCTCCCATTTCAGGGTCTAAACTTTACTAGATGAATCCCTGAGAAATGGAGCACCTCCAACTTCTGTACTAATTCTCTGTTCCTTCAACTCAGTACCCTCAGAATGAACCATTTCCCCAAAAGGTAGGTGTCATCTAGTGCTGAGGTCAGGCTGCAGGGCTGGAAACTGGATATTTGGAAGGAGTGAGAGAAATCTCAGAGTCCTGGGTTGCAGAAGTAGGGCTGGGGCCCAGGGCACAGTAGTTCAACATTCCTCAGATGTTATCGGCAGCTCAAATTGCTGGGTGTCATCTGCAATAATAAAGAAATTCAAGTTACAAAAATAAAATCAGTCACCTCAAATATTTGTGACAATTGCTCTTGTATTTCTTACCAAATGCTATTGTTCAATCCACAGTGCTTTCCTCGCTGATTCCAATACAAAGCAAGCGTCTTCTCGTTCTTATTTCTCTTACTCAATTTATTTAGCAGGAAAAATGGCAAACTCCATTAATAAGTAATCTTTACCTTTTGGCTCATTATAAAGACTTTAAAAAAATACAAGTCTAGTTAATTGTTGGATTTTGAGAATAAACCTATTCGATAAAAACTTTGATGGCCTTAACCAAAATAACTGGGCTCCTCAGTCTCAGCACCTGCATAAACACTAGGTGGTCATCTGGGAGTATGTGTTTTTGGTTTTGTTTTTCACAACTGTAAGCTAAAGCAGAGATCCAAATGCAAATTGCAGCACTTAGGAACTTCATGTGAATTTGTGACCGTCCACGAAGGGCTTTGGGTCCAGAAAGTACTGAATGAACTGCAAGGAGTCATAAATATAATATTTTCATCAGCAATGGATATAGCTTTGCTTTAATGACGTTCATGTCATGAAGCAGGTCAATCTCCAACAGGAGTAATTACATTCACTTTACCAAAAAAATTGCCCTGCAGTTTCTATGGGAGACAATATTATTAATTATTATTATTATTCACTTAATTTCTGAAATATTGTACAGAAAAGAACTGCTGCTATGCTCCATCCGAACAGCTGATTTCTGTGGTTAATGGAATACACTGAGGCTCTTTAAGCACAAACGTGTCAGAAAAAGGTGTTCCCGGTTATTATGAAGAGGCCAGGTTGTCCCCATCTTGGGGGGCAAACCCCCAAACCAAACAGTACAGGAGGACAGCAAGTGCTGTGAGCTCCCACTCACAGGATTTCATCAAAATTGTCCAGTGGAAGAGGTGGAATTTGCCCTTATCTTCTATGGAACTGGCCACAGTTTGGCTCCATAAACTCATATCTGTGTGGGCATCCTGTGTCTCCACACTGCCTCCAAGCCACAACGGCAGCACGGCTCCTGCAGAAGTGAGGGTTGTAGCTAGAGAACAGTGCTCTTGCAGGTGGCTAGGGAATCTTGAGGAAGGCTAACTACTGTAATGCAGACTATGGGAAGGGGGTGGGGATACTGTGCTGTTGGCTTAGCATAGCTGGCAGCCAGAGCATTCACCCACTTCCCTTTTGGGGAGAGCTGGCTAATTTTGCCCCCCAAAGTGGATTCTTCATAGAAAGAGTCGCACCGCATCCATCAGACCTCTGGATCTAAGCACAAGAGTCTCTCCTGCCTGGGCTAAAAGACTATTAGTTAAAACCGCAGCAGTTTCTGTACCTCTGTTCCATACTTGGCCCAGTCACCCCCAGAGAGACAGAACCACACACTGAGTGCATGTGGGTTACAAAATTAGTTCATATGAAGTGCCTTCATTTCTTTCCTCCCCTTCCCCCACCCCGAGAGCCTGTTGTGTGGGAGAGGCTGCCAGATATCTCCATTAAAGCCATGAGAGATAGAGAGGTCTGTTGGTCCTAGGCCCCAAAGAGACCTCTAAGGGATAGGGTGGGAGGAGTGGAAGGGTATGATGTCTAGCGGTCTAAGCTGGGCTGAGAGTTTCTTGGAGGTTTGGATTTATGTATAACCTGAATCTCTAAGTGAATCTGAATTGGTGCCAGGCCAAACATTTGCAAGCTACATTAACTGGAACCTTCAGAGTTCGTCTTTCCCAGTCTTGACCCAACCCATCTCTCTTTCCTTGGCCTGTGAATGGTCTGGTTTCCTAAGGACTAACACTCAGATTTTTAAAGATACTTGAGCATTGCTGCACTCAGCATTGCAACACTAACTGATTTAGGAGCCTAATCTCATTTCCAAAAGGGATTTAGGCACTTAGGAGCCAAAATTTAGGCACTTGAATCAGTTAGGCATTGCAACACTGAGCATAGCAATGCCTAAATACTTTTAAATATCTGGGCCTAAATCTAGCCTTAGCTACGCTAACTGAAAACTGATACAGCGGGAGGTTGGCCCTGGACAATTTGCAGAGCTGGATATGGGCTTGTGACGATCAAAATTTGTTAGTCCTCATGGACCTGAGGGAGCTGTCAAAAACATTCAGTGTAATGATTTCTCTCTTGCCAGAGCAAGAGAGGGCATGGGAGACTTAAGTATTACTTGTTAAACACAGTTTTAAAAATACCATGCTTGCATGCCTCAGAAACAAAAGCAAAAAAATAAATCATCACCTTAAACAACGTGGCACTCTGCTGAGGAACATCTCCACAGTGTGTAACGTATATACCTTCACAACACCCCTGTGAGGTAAGGTAGAGGTATTTCCCCCATTATACAGAGACGGGAACTGAAGCACAGTAACTAAGTGACTTGTCCAAGGTCACCGAGGAAATTTGTGCTGGAGAAGGGACTTAACCCCAGGTCTCTCAAGTCCCTGGCCAACACCCTAACCACTGGGCTATCTTCCTCTGCTTTTAATATATAGTGTCTCTCTACAAAGGCACAAATAATTGTTCATACTGCTTTGCATGCACAAAGAACTCTCCATCCTTAGATCTCAAAGCACTTTTTAAGGTAAGTATCATTGACTCCATTTCACAGATGGGGTGACAGAGGTACAGTAATGTGAATTAAGTGGCTTGCATAAAGCCATCCAGCAAGGTCAGAATCAGCAATGGAGTCTACATCTGCAGACCAGTCGTATGTCCTACCCACTGGGCTTGGCTGCCCCTCCAACTGCAAGACATAGCTCCAGAAGGAAAAATAACAGTGCATGAATCTTCACATGACACCGGATGGTGTGAGCTCCCCTGCTGGAAATCACTCTGTCACTGCTGCCAGTCCTGAAGACTTCAGACCCATGGAACAAGGCTCCCTGCGGAAGGCTGCCCTGTTGTTCAGACTTCAGGGACTTCTGGGGAAGAGGAGAAGCAGCCATATTCTGTTTTCTTTTCTCTTTCTCTCTTATTACTAGGCTTCTAAACTGAGTTTTGGTTTTGGAAGCGTTTGCTGACAACTTCTTTGTCAGTCTAGCTTTTAAGCTGAGTTCTGGTCTGCTTTGCTTTTTAAATAATTTTATTTGATTAAATGATCCCTTACCAGGAACAGCTTTGCTGGCTTTTTGTCATTATACATACACAGCTTGATGGTTTTGCACTTGCTGAGCCTTTTTACCCTCATTATTTAATTATAAATTTGTGGGTAAGATTCTGGCCATTTTTCTCCCACTTGCCCAAACACTGCCTTCCTCTTCTTCCTCCTCCCCTTCTCAAGAAGGGTGGGGCAAAGAATATCCCCTAAGAAATAAGAGCATATTTGGCCGCAACAGTGGCAATAATGATGTACACTCTGGTGTACGTGGACTTGGGCAGGATGTTTCCATCTCTGCCCCCAGCTAGATCTTACCCTCCTGTCTTCTCCCCATCCTCATTCATGCACTAATTCACCCACACTGAATTCTGCTAACCCAAAGTGTCCATGTCCCCTGAGCTTCCTTCCTTCCTCCCACCCAAACCCACTCCACCAGCCTCAGAACTCCTTATTATCTCAAACTCACCCCACTCAAGCTCAGGCACCCTTGGACTATAAACCCCACTTTCTATTGCTCAGATCTATGCCCTCTTCTAAAACTTCTTTCATTCCTGCCTGACCCTCCCCACGTCCACCTCACCCCTTCTTCCCAAAGCCAGAAAATGCTTCCCCAGGTGCGTACCCACCTAAGACCCAAGCTCAGAAATTCCCTCCAGCTCAGAACCCCCACAACAATCCCAGCAGACCTGCAATCTTGAGCCACTCCCCCTTCTCTCACATCCATTGTCCGACTTGCTAGAGGCCTGGAGAAGGAGGGAAGGGGAAGAAAAGAGAGATCCTGTGGCTGCAAACAGCAGATACCCTGCCTCTGAGGACTAATACGAGCTCCAAAAGTTTTGCTGGATCTGGATTTTACTTTATCTTCAATGGACTTTGGGATCAGACTTAGTTCACATCTGCAAATGACAACTGCTAACAAGTTCACATTTCCAAGCCACTAGTCATATTGCAAGTGCATGTTCTTCTCACTGATAAAGGCTGCTAAATCTTTGGTGCTGCTATCTTTGCTTACAAAGCCATGACCTGCTAAAGTGTACAGTATTTAGACCTTGCAAGATGCACAATATGTTGCTTATTTTGGATAAGACACTGCACTGGAGAATCCACTACATCCCTAGTTATATTGTTCTATTGTTAATCACCTGGGCTATTAAAAATTGCATTTTTCTTCGAGTCTGAATTTGTCTCGCTTCAGCTTCCAGCCATTGGATACTGTTATGCCTTTACTGCTAAATAAAAGAGCCCTCTATTAGCAGAATTCTCTCCCCATGTTGGTACTTATAGAACATGATCAAGTGAACTCTTAACCTTCTCTTGGATAAACGAAATAGATTGAAGTTCTGTAATTCTCCCTGTAAGACTGCTTTTCCAGACCTGAGCCTTGTATCTCTTTTCTGAACTCTTTCCAGTTTATCAGCTGACGGGAGACAGGCTTAACAGAAGTGAAACTAGCATCTTTTCACTGTCTAAGAAATTATAAAATAAACTTACCTCATAAACAGAGAAAAGTAAGTTTCTGTTTCAGTTACCTATAGTCATCTGCTAAAGAAAGTTAAGGATTTTTTCTCCTTTTATATCTACTTCTTTTAACCTAACAGTATCCCCTACAGCAGAAAAATTAGACTACGAGAAAATAAATATTCACAATAAAGAAATAGGTCACATAAGGACAAATCCTTGCCACCACTCCTATGAGTTATTGGTATGAATTAGCAATGTTCCAGGGCACTTTCCTGCCACACATAGTTGTTGTATTAGTTTGATCAAGCTTGTACAAATCTTTGACCATTCAATGTGCTTATCATTGCCATGTATAGTTATTAAGTATTCATTCACTCTACAACTTGTCTACCTAAGCTGCTAAGGACGGACATCAATGGAGATGGTGGGTTTTGTGATATCAACATCTGTCCACTAGGAACTGGACTGAAATCAGATGCTCATTTCACACAAGGTGGCAATGAGAGTTGACAACTTGTTATATGGGCTGGATCTGGGAAAAATTGTATCCCAGTGCAAGACCCTTGCCCCCTATCCAGTTGCTAATATGAACACAGAGGGTTCATGAATGCTTACAGGCTTTCTTCAATTCCTATACATATAGATACAGGAATCTAGCTGAGTGTTCAAGTTTCTGAAAATGGAACCGAAGGATATTTATACTAGAAAGCGTTATTTTAGTTGCTTTCTCATTCAGCTAGAAGCTCGTTTAATGTCCCAAAGGGATGGCTTCCTTTTACTGAACAAGTATCACAGCTGACTCTTTCCCATGCAAGGCTTTTACAGAGCCTCCTAGTATTGGAATTTTTAAATGTCAACAGGCAAAAATCTTGAGCGTATGTAGAAAAACAATACATACGATAAAACAATGTTGGCATTTCGGAAAACATGTTTTCTTCGAAAGATTCCAGGTTCCATTGTACCCAAGCTGCGTGGCTGGTTTCTGAGCGTTGTTGCAATCTGAATTAAAAGCACAGAATGTAGGTCATTTCTGCTGTTACCAGCTTGTTAAGGAAATATGAGGAGAGAGAGAAATGCCCATGGAGTTTTATTTTCCGAATATTAGATAAAATGTTCAGGAGTTTTAGGACTATATGCAGGGTGCTACACATTCTATTTAAGATGCCCTGACAGTTGCTTGATTCCATCTTGTACATTTCCATAAGGAAAGAGACATCTCTAAGTAAGTATATGGCTTCAATTGTGTCGATCTCTTCTCGTATCATGAACTACGAGAGCCCAGCTTGAGTGGTTTACAGCTGGCAGCTGCCACTGAGAATGTATTTAACCAAGCATTCACTCAAAAGGCATTTATTGTTAAAATACAGGATTCACAGGTGCACCTGTTGTAGCCTGATTCTGGCTTAGCCCTGGTCTACACTAGGACTTTAGGTCGAATTTAGCAGCGTTAAATCAATGTAAACCTGCACCCATCCACACGATGAAGCTCTTTTTTTCAACTTATAGGGCTCTTAAAATCGATTTCCTTACTCCTCCCCTGACAAGTGGATTAGCGCTTAAATCGGCCTTGCCAGGTCGAATTTGGGGTACTGTGGACACAATTCGACGGTATTGGCCTCTGGGAGCTATCCAAGAGTGCTCCATTGTGACCGCTCTGGACAGCAGTCTCAACTCAGTTGCACTGGCCAGGTAGACAGGAAAAGAACCGCGAACTTTTTAATCTCATTTCTGGAGACTGCGGGAACTGTGGGATAGCTACCCACAGTGAAACACTCCGGAAGTCGGTGCTTGCCTCGGTACTGTGGAAGCACTCCGCCGAGTTAATGCACTTAATGCACTTAGAGCATTTTCTGTGGGGACACACACACTCGAATATATAAAACCGATTTCTAAAAAACCGATTTCTATAAATTCGACCTGATTTCGTAGTGTAGACATACCCTTAGTGGGGTTGCTATTTCTACCCTTCCGTGGGTAAAGCAGTTGTAAATGATGGAGGGTAGGTCTACATCTACCACAGCATGTAGACTCCAGACATTGCACGCCCAGCGAGCATGGGTATGAAGAGTAGTGTAGATAGTGAGGCCCTGCTTAGGCGAGGAAAGACATTCCAGAACACTTGGGTATATACCCTTCATGGCTTTCTACATGCCCAAGCAGTGCCTCCTGCATCTACACAGCTATTTCTAGCCCTGTAGTGTCCTCATGCCTCCCCATTGCCAGAGTCTTTCCTTGCTGCATGTAACTACAAACTCCAGTGTGGACACAGCCTACTTTTCACCGTAGTGTGTAGCTACACGTATTCTACACATGCCACCACATGTGTAGACAAGGCCTAAGCTTCACCTTTTTGATTCTACATCCTAACTGTAGCTGGGGAGGGCAGGGACCATGACACAGGGGCTTGAAGCTATCCCACAAACTTTCCCTGTCCGTTCCTTTGCCCCAGAGGGGATGCAGAGCCACAGACCTGGCCACCAGTTCAGCAATGCTAGGAAAGTGGGCTGATCACACACTGCGTTGCACAGTGGTTGGTGTACAGACTAGAAATATTCTGCAGCGTTGCACACTATAAAGCACTGACTGAGACTAGTGAAACAGTGCCACGGTTTTTCCTGGTGCAGGGTGCATGGTAGCCAGACCTAAGGCTTCTCAAATCTTTGGATGTGAGATTCTAGACTGATCCCATTACAGACATGGGCTGGAGCCATGAAATTCAGATCCACGCTTCCTCTTTCTCTACGTGTGAGGGGATTCTCTGATACAAGTGTGTGTGTTAATTTATAACTATCTCCTTTCACTAAATCCCTCTGAATTTATCACATCTTTGCAATATCCAGATGAATTCCTTTTAGAATCACATTCTGAGAAGACAATGAGTATGTACCTGATAATATGCTGGGGGCGGGGGGGGGGGGCGGGGAGAGGGAGAAGAGGAATCCAAGCAACAATGATAGTTTCCTTTACTTCAGGCAGATGCAGATTTTAATCAATTAAATCAATGGCTAATGTTTGCTGGCTGTAAAAATGGTTAAAAGGTTGCTGGTGAGTGGCCATAAGATGGATGGCCAGTGGCACAGGACTTCAGAAAGGTCAAAGGTGACTATCACCTTGAAATCTAATCTACAGCTGGTTCTCTCTACACTGGACACTGGCTGTGGTCATAAAAGCAGCTTATGTCAACCTGCTGGTATAACCTTAGGGAATCCTGATCAGCTCTTTCCTGCTAATGAAATGACTTTATAAATGGTCACATATGCAGATTCATAATTATATTAGACTTACACATTCATTAAGCCTTTCAATGACTTGGGATTCTTCATAGCTAAGACACCAGAATGTAATCAGAATCAGAGCAATGTATATTCTCGCTCGGGGTTAGCCTTCTTTTCTTTTCTGTGGATTGTCTTCCAGCTATCTTTCCTGTCCTACAGCACCCACATTACTGACTCAGAGCCGCCTTCCCAAGTTCCTGATCATCTCTTACCAGATCCAGTTTGTGGTACCCCGTTGTGCTCAATTTGTAACCTTCTCCCTCAGAGCCATCAGTGTAAGGACTGGGATGGTGCTTCTGTTCCAAAAATCCAGAGGTTTTGATCCAGGCTAGAGATGCTGGGTCCTCTCTGTCTACTCCTAATGTCATGGACGAAGTGGGGAGTCATATATTCTCCACCCCACCCCCTGAGAAGGAACTAACCAGGTCTTTTTCTTTCTTTCCCCATAAGCAATGCATGAGAGAGGGCCCAGGATACCAATGCTCCTGGGTCTTTCAGCAGAGCACTGTCCAGTCACAGCTAACAGGAGGCCTAGCAGTGCACTCTGTAGTTGTCCCCCCGGGCAACTATGTGCCTGAAGACTACAGGAAATATATTCCAAGGGCTTAGAACCACTGCTCAGCGAGCACGTGAGAACACGGTTCTGATGGCACATCACATGTATCCTGCTGGGATTTGGTTTCAGCCCCAAAGTGTCCAGCACTCATATCCGAGAACCATGCACACTCATCACAATACCTCTTGTCCTCAGTTCTCCTCTTACGTCCATGACATTGTTTTCCACTGTTTTCCACACCGGCCTTCCACACAGCCTTCCACTGTGCCCTTCACTCATTCTGCTGCTGACCCACCTTGATTCCTCCTTCTTCCCCAGCTTCTCTTCCCAATCTGATTGCCGGGGAGATACGTTTATGCAGTTCTTGCTACTAAATTAATCACCTTACAGCCAAGTTGCTGGCATTGGGTTAATGTCTCCTTTAAGTCTCATTTATACCGGTCTGATATATTAGACCAGTATAAATAAGCCTGCAGCTCTGTCCTTTCACCGCCTCCAAAACTTTACTTGTGCACACCACTGCCTTGACCCCACCTCTGCTAAAATCCTCATCCATGCCGTCAACATCTCCAACTTTTACTATTGCAGCTCGCTCCTTCGAGGCTTTCCCCAGCTCTTCAGATCTGCACTTGCTGAATCAAGAAAATCAAAGATGGCAAAGACACACTAGCTCATTTGCTTTATCTCCTGTCTGTTGCAGCTCCTGATCTCACACCAGCCAAATCTAGTGTAACACAGAGACACAGATCTAACTTAACCATCCCTTGTTGATCTTAAACCAGTAGCAGATTGTGCACAGCAGAGCTCTGCTTTGCCTCTCGGCATGGCCCCCTCTCCCACTCGACCTGGAGTGGGCGGGGGGGGGGGGGGAACTAGTGCAGGTGACAGCCATGTCACTTCTGTCAGTGGAGCGTTCCCTTGCACAGGGAGTATTCTCTGCTGGCCAGTTCTGATCAGTTTATCTCCACTTTGAATCACTAGAGTGGTTCAGTGTGGCCGCAGCAGACTGGAGAATCCGTCCCTTTATCTTTCTACAGTACCTCTTCCTTACATGTGCATAGGCATTTATTTACTGATATGTTTCATTCTCTCCCTACAAGCATGAGGAAGGGAGAGAGAGATTTCAATAAACCATATGAGGTTCAGGTGACAAATGTGGTCTTCAGTAGTAAACCCCTTTCAGCCCTGACAGTAATAGGGAAAATGAGAGCTTCTTCTCCCCAGTATGGACTCTAGCTTGCGTTATTCTACAGCCAATATTCTGAGAATCAGAAATCTTCATGCTGTCTGCAGTTTAAGTGGGCAAGTTCAGGCTTTCAACATATTTGCAGGCTGAGCAAAACTAGTGTGAAGTAACAAGCCATAGTTTCTCCATAATTTACAGCCTTTGTCTCTTTTTAAAAATTGACTCCCTTTCGGGTGACTTTTTCCTCTGTTAAGCCTCCATTGACCTGAGAGGCTATTCAGACATAGCTGGGTGACCTACATTGTTATATATCTTTTCATTTCATTTTTTTCACCCCTTTTTTTTATTACACCCGCTCTACATTTGCTTTTCATTTGGCTCACTCTGTTCCATTTTACATTATTTTCCCACCAGCTGCTTCTCCCTCTCCCCTCTGCTCCTTTTTAACACATATTTCTCCTAAGCAAATTCACAACAGCAGCATTCAAAACTGAAATTCCAAACCCATTGAGTGCAAGTGAGTTCAAAATTAGCCAACACTAGGCCATGCCAAGTCTTGAAACCAGCCCACAGTCAGGCAGCCTACAAGAACACAAACTGCACAAGACACTTACTTTGGGCAGGGACAATTTTTTTGGTTGTGTGTTTGTACAGCACCTAGCACAATGGGAGTCCTGATCCATGACCGGGCTCATGGGTGCTCTGCACTACAAGTCATGGTAATACACAACCACTGAGAACTAGCTTCCTTTTAATTCCATGTTGACGTCATCTTTGCATGAGGAACACAAGAAGTGTAAAATCTCAAAGCCAGTTTCTCTACAAAAGATTATTCCTATGCTCAGCATGTGTGACTTATTTGCCTCTAATAAATGCAGTTGCTCTGGGTGTGCAGTTTTCACTAATCATCGTCTTATTTGCATTTTAATGACAATTACGGGCACATCAAGGAAATAAGTTACATCTCAAAGTTGGTAGGTGCTCCCATCCCACCCACTAAGAATATATATTTTACATCTAAAAAACATACTCCTAGCAGAAGCCTGTTGTGATTTCTTTATCCAAATTATTGAAAATCCATATAAATGTTGTCCTGCAAGTGTACTTTGATAATCTTCTTGTTGTGACCTCCTCAAAACAGCAAAGGCTCTTACTGAAAGCTCTTTCTCTGCTAAAATGACGCTGTAACAATGATGTCAATTGTCACAATTATCAGGGGGTAGCCCTTCATGCATCTGAAGAAGTGGGTGTTTTACCCACGAAAGCTTATGCCCAAATAAATCTGTTAATCTTTCAGATGCCACCAGACTCTTAATTGTTACAATGGAGATTTTAATCCCCTTTCTTGCTAAATGCCAGTTTGAGTGATGATATTCCACCTACCTTAATACCCCCTTGTAATTCCAGTTGAAAGAGGTTTTTTTTTTTTCCTTTTAAACCAAGTGCATAGTGGTGCTGCACACTGTTAAGCAGCTGGTTCACCCCACAGCTCACTGCATTTCATTGGTGGGTAAATTCATTCCCACAGCTTGTACTAGAAATCAGCCTTCAAAGTGCTTAGAGATCCTTCTGGATGAAAGGGGTTATTAAAAATGTAGCATCATTATCATTATCACTTACCCTTCAAGTGAGGAAAATGGAAAGCAGCCTCTTCTAAGGCTATCCACATTGACAGATGACCTGCAGGGCGCAAGGTAGCCCACCCAACAATGAAGTTGTCCCCTCCTTCAAAGGTCACCTTATCGACATGCATTTTCTTTCTAACCCTACGCAGCAGGATGTCTCAAGGTGACTTGAATTCAAGTCTAACTGGCAGTGCTGATGTGTCAATGGGCTGACTAGTTAGATGTATTTATGAACTGAGATTACCATGAAATTGGACCTAATGGCTGACTATTAATTTCAATCCTCATTGGGATCATGTGGGATGCCAGGGAACACTTTATCTTTTAATGAAAACTAAATGAAAAAAATGTATCACTCATACTATTACCCAGGCTCAATATATCAATGGTGTCAACTCCTTTGCCTTCAGTGGAATGACACCAGAGCTGGATTTGGTCCTATGTTTAAATGATTTTAAAAGTGCCACTATTAAACAGGAAATATAATATTTCAGCGTGCACAGGATAAGAGCAGTCAGGCAGAAGGAGAACTGCAGTACGGTACCCTTTGATCCTTTTTTCAGAGCAGCAGCCGTGTTAGTCTGTATCCGCAAAAAGAAAAGGAGTACTTGTGGCACCTTAGAGACTAACCAATTTATTTGAGCATAAGCTTTCGTGAGCTACAGCTCACTTCATCGGATGCATACCGTGGAAAATACAGATGATGTTTTTATACACACAAACCATGAAAAAATGGGGGTTTATCACTACAAAAGGTTTTCTCTCCCCCCACTCTACTCTCCTGCTGGTAATAGCTTATCTAAAGTGATCACTCTCCTTACAATGTGTATGATAATCAAGGTGGGCCATTTCCAGCACAAATCCAGGTTTTCTCCCCACCCCGCCTCACACACAAACCCACTCTCCTGTTGGTAATAGCTTATCTAAAGTGATCACTCTCCTTACAATGTGGATGATAATCAAGGTGGGCCATTTCCAGCACAAAGCCAGGGTTTAACAAGAATGTCTGAGGAACAGCTGGGGTGGGGGGGACAATAATAAACAAGGGGAAATAGGTTACTTTTTATAACGACTCAACCATTCCCAGTCTTTATTCAAGCCTAAGTTAATTGTATCCAATTTGCAAATTAATTCCAATTCAGCAGTCTCTCGTTGGAGTCTGTTTTCGAAATTTTTTTGTTGAAGGATAGTCACTTTGAGATCAGAAATCGAGTGACCAGAGACATTGAAGTGTTCTCCGACTGGTTTATGAATGTTATAATTCTTGACATCTGATTTGTGTCCATTTATTCTTTTACGTAGAGACTGTCCAGTTTGCCCACTGGACATGGCAGAGGGGCATTGCTGCACATGATGGCATATATCACATTGGCTTTGTGCTGGAAATGGCCCACCTTGATTATCATCCACATTGTAAGGAGAGTGATCACTTTAGATAAGCTATTACCAGCAGGAGAGTAGGGTGGGGGGAGAGAAAACCTTTTGTAGTGATAAACCCCCATTTTTTCATGGTTTGTGTGTATAAAAATATCTTCTGTATTTTCTACAGTATGCATCCGATGAAGTGAGCTGTACCTCACGAAAGCTTATGCTCAAATAAATTGGTTAGTCTCTAAGGTGCCACAAGTACTCCTTTCCTTTGATCCTTGTTAACCATCATATTAATATCAGGGATGAGTAGCACAAGTTGGACAAAATAAAAGTTATGTCTTCCTTTAGGGACCAGTATAAATTAAAAGTGACATTAATTTCATTGCTTTGGGAGTCAGTGCTTTAGATCCATACCATAGATATGCAGGGAAAGATTATCCAAGAGATGATGTGGAGTCACAATAGGATGCACTCCTCAAGCCTGCTGAACAAGAACGAAGTGGGAGACTTGAGCCACTCTGTGTCCTTTGGAGGTTTTAATATCTAAACAATGTATTCTTTTCACTGCAGCAATAGTCTGGATGATGGGATGGTTTGCACACTCAGCAAGTTCGTGGATGACACTAAGCTGGGGGGACAGTTAGATATGCTGGAGGGTAGGGATAGGGTCCAGAGTGACCTAGACAAATCGGAGGATTGGGCTAAAAGAAATCTGATGAGGTTCATCAAGGACAAGTGCAGAGTCCTGCACTTAGGATGGAAGAATCCCATGCACCGCTAAGGCTGGGGACCGACTGGCTAAGCAGCAGTTCTGCAGAACAGAA
Source organism: Eretmochelys imbricata (assembly GCF_965152235.1). Classification (NCBI taxonomy): domain Eukaryota; kingdom Metazoa; phylum Chordata; order Testudines; family Cheloniidae; genus Eretmochelys; species Eretmochelys imbricata. The sequence continues at coordinate 20,517,829 of NC_135576.1, read as the reverse complement.
CCTGGGGATTACAGTGGATGAGAAGATGGATATGAGTCAACTGTGTGCCCTTGTTGCCAAGAAGACTACCGGCATTTTGGGCTGCATTGGTAGGAGCGTTACCAGCAGATCAAGAGAAGTGATTATTCCTCTCTGTTTGGCACTGGTGAGGCCACATCTGGAGTATTGCGTCCAGTTTTGGGGGCCCCCCCATCAGAAAGGATGTGGACAAATTGGAGATAGTCCAGCAGAGGGCAACTAAAATGATTAAGGGGTTAGGGGACATGACTTCTGAGGAGAGGCTGAGGGAACTGGTCTTATTTAGTCTGCAGAAAAAAAGAGTGAGGGGGCATTTGATAGCAGCCTTCAACTACCTGAAGGGGGGTTCCAAAGAGGATGGAGCTCGGCTGTTCTCAGTGGTGGCAGATGACAGAACAAGGAGTAATGGTCTCAAGTTGCAGTGGGGGAGATCTAGGTTGGATATTAGGAAACACTATTTCACTAGGAGGGTGGTGAAGCACTGGAATGCCTAGGGAGGAGGTGGAATCTCCATCCTTAGAGGTTTTTAAGGCCTGGCTTGACAAATCCCTGGCGGGGATGATTTAGTTGGAGTTGGCCCTGCTTTGAGCAGGGGGTTGGACTAGATGACCTCCTAAGGTCTCTTCCAACCCTAATCTTCTAGGATTCTAAGACAGAAACCAAAAGGAACTGTTTCTAATTTATGAAGGCCCCATGGCAACAGAACCAATGAAGATCTGCTGTGCAAAGGGGCTGGGAGCCATGGATGTGTGAACCTTTGGTGGGAAGCCCCATGCTGTGGAGGCTTCCTGTTTGGCAGCATGGAGGGGTGCTTTTAGCACTCAGAGGAGCAAAGGCCAAATTGGAGGATCTACTCTCCGCAGGGCTCTTCTGGTCCTTCCCTCCCTGAAAATGGTATGAGGTAGGAAAATGGCACCTATTCCATCTATTAGGCTGTAGGAAAAAGCTTCTGCGGGGACAGGATTCTGCCATCCCTCTTCTCTGTGCAGAGACTGGTGTGCAAAACTGGGCAACTGGATTTTTTCTTATGGGCTGACACTTATGTGCCAGGCCTCTGTTCTGAGTTATCTCTGGCCTTGACAAATACACCCTTACCCCACTGATATCCATTTAGAATACTGCTGCCAAGGTCTTTTCCTCGTCTGTTGCTTTGACCATGTCACCCCTCTCTTGTCATCCCTTTATTGGCTCCCTCTTCTTTTTCTTTTCAAGCATAAGCTACTTGTCTTCATTTTCAGCACCTACTCGCACTCCACCTAGCCTCTCTCCCTCACTTTCAAAAAGTGGACTCCTGTTTCCAATCGGCCCAGGATGTCAGCCTCCATCACTTGTTATATGGCCAAATAAGCACCTTTGTGCTTTCTCCCCTGCTGCCCTTCACACCTGGGAGAAGCTCCCTGTTATGGGATGTAAAGACCCCATGCTGGCCTGGCAACCAAGGAGTTAATGCAGCAACCACCAGCCTTACAACAGCTGGGAGAATAAAAAAGCTGAGAAGCAGAGATGTGGGATGGCTGTCAGGGGAAAAAGCAGGCTAAAGAAAGAAAGTTCTGCCAGCAAGCTGGTGAGGAGTCACGCAGAGACAACGCCCCAGAGAAGGGATGACCAGATCCACAGGCTGGAGAAGCCTACAGAACCAATTATTTCACTTTCATTAAACTCTCCGGTCCTTAAGCCTTTTATTTCTCTGAACACTTTTTGTTGTCCTTTTCTGGACAATTTCTGTTTTGGGTGGGTTCTTCATGAGATGGGGTGTTCAAAACCAAATGCAGTATTTGAATTGAGGAAGTACCATTTTGTTAAGATACAGATCTAGACAGATTAGATACAGATCTAATTTAACACATTCACCTTGTATGTGAGTCACGGAATACTGTTCAAATAAGGTCAGTCCTGGCAAGCTGTGCAATGCAGTATGTTGGCTTTAACTGAGTTCCTTTACAAGGTGACAGTGACATAGGACTACTCTTGGTGACAGAGCAACTCTCCTGGGTTAGCTCAAGATCTCATGGCTACCCATGACAATTACAGGGAACCAGAGCTTTCTGGGGTCATTCATAGCTGGCCACACTCAAGGTCTCATGTGTGGACTGCATCTAGAGGTCTGCAATGTTGTCTTGGATCAACCCCTGCTACCTTCATTTTGGTGTCAGGATGTAACCTTTCCTACCAGGATCTGTTTTAATAGTCTGTCCTTAGAAGCTGATATACTTTAAAAGTGTCTCTGTCAGAACACTCTTGATACTCTCAGTACAATGGCCTCTGGACACCACCTCCTCAAAGTCACCCTGCCATACAGATGATCTGTGATAGGTTGAGCCAGGAGAGAGTCGGCTAGAGTGCCAACAGCATGAGTCTAGTGCTAATCCAACTAATGGCATCTTTGAAGTCTTATGCCATTCAGGAGATGAAGAGAAGGCTCTTGCCTCCCCTAACAGTGTCCATAAAGCCCTGAATGGTGAAAATGTTGCAGGGGGTGAATGGCCTGGTTAATTCTACTTGGCTGTCACTGTTTTGTTATGTCGTTGAATTCCTTTTATTATAAGGAATTTTCATGCTACTGATAAAATCACTCAGATCTGGACTGAGCTGGTTGCTCTTGTCAGGGTGGCAGAGCAGTATCTAGGTGGGACAAATGCCACTCCTCAAGACATGCCACACTGTAACCTCACCCACAATCAGAAAAGAGTCTGCTCTCTAACTGTTGAGATGGTAGAATCTCAGGGTCCTTCTAGGCTCTTTAGTGCTACTAGTCACCCAGCTAGCAACAGCTACTCAAAATATCTTCCTACAGCTGGCTTCTTATTGGATTCAAACCTGGTTACAGTGATCGATTTTTTTTTTTTTTAACTCCAGCCTTGTGTTTTGCAGTGTATTGAGCCTGGAAATGATTACAGATGTCTAATTTCATTATTCCTCCCTGTTAAACAATGAGGTTAATGTAAGCACCTCACCCTGGTGCTCTGGATACTACATTAGCTCCCCCCAACTTCTAGATTAAATTCAAAATCTTTTGGTCTTGATTTTCAAAGCTCTGAATAGCTGGCCCTGGCTACCAGGGGTGTGCCCCTCTGCTCACAATTAGGGATTACTGCAGCACAACCATGCAGTCACAAACAACAACAGAACCGGTCAACAACAAAAGTCAGACCCATAAGAGCCAGGGACAGCTTCTCAGTGGCTGGCCTGTAGCTGTGGAACTCCTGTCCATGGGGGCTTAGAATAACCATGAATCTTACCACCTACAGCAGCGGGGGTTCTCCACCTTTCCAGACTACTGTACCCCTGGCAGGAGTCTGATATGTCTTGTGTACCCCCAAGTTTCACCTCACTTAAAAACTACTGGCTTACAAAATCAGACATAAAAATACAAAAACGTGTCACAGCACACTCTTGCTGAAAAACTTCTGACTCATTTTTATCATATAATTATAAAATAAATCAACTGGAATATAAATATTGTACCCACATTTCAGTGTACGGTATATAGAGCAGTACAAACAAGTCATTGTCTGTATGAAATTTTGGTTTGTACCTGACTTTGCTAGGGCTTTTTATGTAGCTTGTTGTAAAACTAGGCAAATATCTAGATGAGTTGATGTACCCCCGGAAGACCTTAGTACCTCCAGGGGTACCTGTACTCCTGGTTGAGAACCACTCACCTACAGGATGGACCTATCTCTTTGCAATGCCTTTCCCACAGTACAGCCACCTCACAATAGAGTAATGAGGTCAACAAATGATAGTGAGAAATGGGGAGGAAAGGAATTTACCTGCATAGCAAAGAGGAGAAAGAACCAATCATTTATGTTTAGGCTTTTCATAGACTTTATATCATTTTGTAAGATGTGTAAGATTCCACAGCATGAGTGCACGACAGATAAAGTGTCTGTCTAAGGTATATGGGCCAAATGCTTCTTTCACTTATCCCAGTATAAATCAGGAATAACTTCACTGATGACAACAGAGCTAATAACAATGTAAAACTGATGGGAGAAAAATCAAAGCTTATTGGTTTTTTATTTTAAGGTGGACATTTTCCACTCTGCAAAATGTATTCAAATTAAAAAGTTTTGCAAATGTAACAAATATCTCCTCAGAGATGCCACTCAGCCTTCATTTAAAAAATAAAATCAACAAAAAATGCTCCACAGGAAGGGTTCATATTTTAATTTTTCATACAAGATAAATTTTTAATTTCCAGACATCAGAAATCAGGGGAATTTCCCCATGAGGCTTGCGGTTCAAAGAATACTCTTTGGGCAAATGTTGCCATAAAGTGTTAATTCCTTATACTGAAGACTCAGACTGTACAATACTTATTTTTACTGCTGCTTTTCTTCAGACAAATTTATTACTGTTATTTTTTAAGTCTTAGCTCTTTGCTAAAAGGCTGGGCACTGCCAGAACAGCTTACTTGAATACACAGGAAAATCTCTCTAGCAAGCAGTTCTTTTATATAGTTTTGTCTGCTGAGCACAGATTTCACTGTGGCCCCATCAATTTCTCCTAATGCTGCCCAATTTTGTCTTATTTTAGTTTAACTCAGCATTATTAAAAATATTAAATTTTGAAGTTGGGCAATATAAATAGGACAAGCTTGTGTACTCTTTGAAGCTACCTACTAATGTCGGAAATTCAAACATAGGAAAGACCTGCATGGCTGCTGAAAGATTTCATTTGTAAAGTAAGATCAACTTAAATTTTTTTATATAGTTGATGTGCAGGCCCCAGCTGTGTCTGATGTTCACATTGGCTGCTGACTGGTTTGCAAACCTTTGAACTGAAACTCTACTGAAATTAATTGCTATAACTTTGAAGGTACACTTTTGAAACTTGTCATTTGTTCTTGTTGTTGTTATAGATTTCTGCCTACACTGTTCTTCTGCTCTGGACGTATATACACACTCAATAAGCTCCAGCGTGCTGTTCCTATGTTCCAAAGGGAACAGGTTGAAATGACAGTCATGTTTTCTATTCCAACGTAGGAAGGAAAGAAGGACGACGGAGGTATCACAAAGTTGTATTGTTTGTGGTTTCCTAGGCAAGAGGGGTTTGATTTGAGTCGGGTAGGAGGGTGGAGAAGATGGAGCTGTGCAGGAATCTTCATAAATTCTATCCTCTAAACAGGAAGGAAATATGTGCTATAAACTTTGATAATTGTAAGAATCCTAGGTTTCAGAGTAGCAGCCGTGTTAGTCTGTATTCCCAAAAAGAAAAGGAGTACTTGTGGCACCTTAGAGACTAACCAATTTATTTGAGCATAAGCTTTCGTGAGCTACAGCTCACTTCATCGCTGTAGCTCACGAAAGCTTATGCTCAAATAAATTGGTTAGTCTCTAAGGTGCCACAAGTACTCCTTTTCTTTTTGTAAGAATCCTAGATGCTCTTCAGTGAAACCAAGACCTTGCTCTCAACTGAAAATGTTTAAAACCAGCCTTGCAGCATTGTGAGGAGTTTTTTTTTTTATTTCTGGAAAGCACTTGAAATCTAACCCGAGGTCACAAGTTAAATTAATTAGATGTTCACAAGCTCATCATCTACCAGACTGTGGTCTAAATCAGAGAATTGCCTCACACAGATACACTACAAGACATCAACAAGAAAACAATCTAACCTTGGAGGAGCCAGTATAGCTGGGTTGGTAGTTACATTTGGGACAGAAGGTCAAGTTGCCCGCAGGATTTGGGCTTATAGCAATGCTCTTGCTGCAATGCAGTACTTGGGGAATGCTATGCTGTCAAAGATGCTGTCCATCAGATGATATATTCAACTTGGGGCTCTTCTGTTGGTCTCTGTTGATAATTAAAGCTCCTGTAGCATTTACCACAGAGGAGAGGGAATAACTTTGGTTCCTCTCCAATATTCCCTGATAACAAAATAGGTTCTAAATGTGAGAGATATTGCTAAGCATATAAAGGTTCCTCCATTTACTTGCAGACATTAGCCTGCTTGTACAAGGTTTATTTTTTTTAAAACAGGCACTATATAAGGTCAACCCCTACACATTTCTAGTGTTCTTTTTCAGGCTTTGGGTTTACCCTGTAAGCTTGCACTGCAGTTTTCTGTATTATCTGGTTGACATGCCTTGTAAAGCCCTTTCAAATGGCTTTAAAAGCCCTTTATTTCACACTTTTGTGAAGTATACACTATAACTCTGGTGATATTTGCTTTACAGTTCTGATTGTGCCCTAATAGGTATATCCTTATCTTAAGGTTTTGGGAATTAAGCCACCATCCAAATGAGAACATAGCTCTTTAATGTTTTAACTAAAATAAAGCAAGATGTGTTTAAATGCATCTCTGAGTCAGCTGCAAGGGATGTCCGTTGTCTTCAAGAAATATATATAATGTAAAACTGCAGCATCATGCTCTTTGGCAAAATCTTTGATCAATACATTTGATGCAATTTAGCTTGTGCCAACCTCTGTAGTTGGCATTTTGAAATAGCCCTGTTTTCAAGTGTGATTGACAGATTTTGAAGAGGACATTTAACACCAATGATGAGGGAAATCCTGCCCCTACTGAAGTCAATGCGAGTTTTGTCACCGACAAACCTTCAATGGGCCAGGATTTCACCCTATGGATTTATACGATTTAGAAGCAAGAGTTCCATACACTGCACTTGAAATGAGACTCCTTCTACCTGCACAGGGATGCCACAGAAGCAGCAGCCCAGTGGCATATAAAAGCAGGAAAGGCATACCTTCCTTTCTGTTTGAGTGCAACAAGCCTGAAAAGTTTAGTGCAATTTTTTATACAATTTTCTCCCTATAAATTTCAAGTGGCCTCTCATCACAGGTGTTGGACTCCAAGGGGATGGACCATCTGTGGATGGACCATCTGTGATGCTGTTAGTATTACCTGTCATTAGGGCATAGCCATTAAGTAATTTGCACCAATTTACACCGAGTATCATGTGGGAGTTTGGAGATAACCTGCTTATGTAATTAACAAAGCACAAATACACCATCCCTTATCTTAATCTCTCTCTCATTTGTTTTTTTTCCCCCCTCTCAGTCTTCATTCACACTCTTGTATTCTGATTGCCACAGAAATCCCTCCCTTGATCCCCGCTGCCTCTGCCCTTTTACCTCCAAGGTTCTAGAGTGTGCCCCTCATATCGCTGCCTTGAAGGTCCCCCGCTCACCCCCAAAACCTTCTAATCAAGCTTCTGTCACTCGGTGTAACTACCCTTACTAGCCTCTTCCTGACCAACTTCCAGCACTACACTCTGTTAGTCTCTAAGGTGCCACAAGTGCTCCTCGTGCTTTCTGCTGACACAGACTAACACGGCTACCACTCTGAAATCTGTCACCATGCAAGGCACTGCATTTAGCCATATGAAGTGGAAATCCATCAACTTCATCAAAGAACTCATACAGACACAGACAGACATCATCTTCCTTTCCAAATGCAAACAGATGGACATCACACGAAAAGGACTGAAGGTAAAAAATCCATTGCGATCTACATACCTCACAGACTATGCTGACAGATTGTGCCACACACTCTCAAAGAAACTGCGGAACCACCTCATCAACATCCTATACAGCAAACGAAAAGATTAAGAATAAGCTCTCAAAACTAGATACTCTCATAAAAAAACCAACTTTCCATACAAACTTCCTTGTGGCTGGACTTTACAAAAACTAGACAAGCCATTTACAACACACACTTTGCTTCTCTACAAAGGAAAAAGGACATGAAACTATCTAAACTACTACATGCCACAAGGGGCCACAACAGTGGTTCCCTTACCCCACCCACCAATATTTTAATCTATCCAGCTATACTCTGAGCCCAGCAGAAGAATCTGTCCTATCTCGGGGCCTCTCCTTCTACCCCTCCACCCCCACGAACATGATACAGTTCTGTGGTGACCTAGAACCCTACTTTTGACATCTCCAACACAAGGAATATTTCCAAGACACCTCTGAACAGCATACTAACCCACAGAAACCTTCCTACCAACACTAACAAAAAGAAAGATTCTGCGTGGACTCCTCCTGAAGGTCGAAACAACAGACTGGACTTCTACAGAGAGTGCTTCCGCCGACGTGCACAGGCTGAAATTGTGGAAAAGCAGCATCACTTGCCCCATAATCTCAGCTGTGCAGAACGCAATGCCATCCACAGCCTCAGGAACAACTCTGACATCATAATCAAAAAGGCTTACAAAGAAGGTGCTGTCGTCATCATGAATAGGTCGGAATATGAACGAGAGGCTGCTAGGCAGCTCTCTAACACCACATTCTACAGGCCATTACCCTGATCCCACTGAGGGTTACCAAAAGAAATGACACCATCTGCTCAAGAAACTCCCTGAAAAAGCACAAGAACAAATCTGCACAGACACACCCCTAGAACCCCAACCAGGGGTATTCTATCTGCTACCCAAGATCCATAAACCTGGAAATCATGGATACCCCATCATCTCAGGCATTGGCATCCTGACAGCAGGATTGTCTGGCTATGTAGACTCCCTCCTCAGGCCCTACGCTACCAGCACTCCTAGCTATCTTCGAGACACCACTGACTTCCTGAGGAAACTACAATCCATTGGTGATCTTCAGGAAAACACCATCCTGGCCACTATGGATGTAGAAGCCCTCTACACCAACATTCCACACAAAGATGGACTACAAGCCATCAGGAACAGTATCCCTGATAATGTCACAAAAAGCCTGGTGGCTGAGCTTTGTGACTTTGTCCTCACCCACAAATATTTCACATTTGGGGACAATGTATACCTTCAAATCAGCAGCACTGCTATGGGTACCCGCATGGCCCCATAGTATGCCAACATTTTTATGGCTGACTTAGAACAACGCTTCCTCAGCTCTCGTCCCCTAACGCCCCTACTCTACTTGTGCTACATTGATGACATTTTCATCATCTGGACCTATGGAAAAGAAGCCCTTGAGGAATTCCACCATGATTTCAACAATTTCCATCCCACCATCAACCTCAGCCTGGACCAGTCCACACGAGAGATCCACTTCCTGGACACTACAGTGCTAATAAGCGATGGTCACATAAACACCACCCTATACTGGAAACCTACTGACCGCTATACTTACCTACATGCCTCCAACTTTCATCCAGACCACACCACACAATCCATTGTCTACAACCAAGCTCTACGATAAAACCGCATTTGCTCCAACCCCTCAGACAAAGACAAACACCGACAAGATCTCTATCAAGTGTTCTTACAACTACAGTACCCACCTGCTGAAGTGAAGAAACAGATTGACAGAGCCAGAAGAGGACCCAGAAGTTACCTACTACAGGACAGGCCCAAGAAAGAAAATAACAGAATGCCACTAACCATCACCTTCAGCCCCCAACTAAAACCTCACCAGTGCATCATCAAGGATCTACAACCTATCCTGAAGGACGACCCATCACTCTCACATATCTTGGGAGACAGGCCAGTCCTTGCCTACAGACAGCCCGCCAACCTGAAGCAAATACTCACCAGCATCCACACACCACACAACAAAAACACTACCCCAGGAACCTATCCTTGCAACAAAGCCCGTTGCCAACTCTGTCCCCTTTCTATTCAAGGGACACCATCACAGGACCTAATCATATCAGCCACGCCATCACAGGCTCGTTCACCTGCACATCTACCAATGTGATATATGCCATCATGTATCAGCAATGCCCCTCTGCCATGTACATTGACCAAACTGGACAGTCTCTACTCAAAAGAATAAATGGACACAAATCAGACATCAAGAATTATAACATTCAAAAACCAGTCTGAGAACACTTCAACCTCCCTGGACACTCAATTACAGACCTAAAAGTAGCAATTCTTCAACAAAAAACTTCAAAAACAGACTCCAATGAGAAACAGCAGAACTGGAATTAATCTGCAAAATGGACACCATTAATTTAGGCTTGAATAAAGACTGGGAGTGGATGAGTCATTATACTAACTAAAAACTATTTCCCCATGCTAATTTCCCCCCTCTGTTACTCACACCTTCTTGTCAACTGTTTGAAATGGGCCATCCTGATTATCACTATAAAAGTTTTTTTCTCCTGCTGATAATGGCCCACCTTAATCAATTGGTCTCATTAAGAGTTGGTATGGCAACCCCTATTTTTTCATGTTCTCTGAATATATATATCTTCCTACTGTATTTTCCACTGCATGCAGCTGATGAAATGGGCTTTAGCCCATGAAAGCTTATGCTCAAATAAATTTGTTAGTCTCTAAGATGCCACAAGTCCTCCTCGTTCTCTCATCTGTGGCTTGTGACAGTCATTCACTCCCTCCTGAATTTGCTTTGCACTTGGAAGTCATAATCCTGTTTCCTCCCCTCGATATGTTTATTTCCTTTACATATTCATGAGCCAGTTCTTACCTTTCTATCCCCCTACCATAAAAATCCTTATCTATGGCTTGCCTCACTTCAACTTACATTCAGATCACGGTATATCATACATTCCCTCCTCTCTAGGCTGTTCAAAACTCTGCTGTGCTCTAGATAACATTTCATGACAGTACTATTAGGCTTTGTATTAAATGCCTCCAGGCACACATTTGTTCATTTACATTATTCAGAACTGCAATTTTTTTCACGTAAAACTAGTCTTCATATGCTATCTCACCTCTGAGTTAAAGGTGTGGATTCAGGTCTAATTCTAGGATTTGGATTTATATTCCAAATCAGTACCAACACTGCAATACAGGTATAAGCCTTTGGATCCTATTATATTCTACCCTTTTCTGGTGGCTGTCCATGCTAAGAATTCTATAATACTTTACCAAGGTGTAGGGGAAATTCCATTCTCGCTCTCAATACCATTGATTATAAAGATAAAAGCTATTGCTAAAGACAAAATGGTTGCTCCATTTGCCTAATTTGTCTCCGCACCACCAGCAAGTAATTCGTTGATTTGTAAAGTAGTTTTGGTGTAAAACATGTGCAAAAGAAATTTTAACCATTCTATATGGTGCACATGATATATAAAACCAGATTAAATTACCCAAGAAAGAATATATTACATTGCCACATAAATGACAAATATTGATCATTTTGCATCAAAATGAAATCATGCCAAATCATAAATAATAAAAGTGCTTGAATATAGGTATATAGCAGGCAGTAAGCAGATTTACCACATAATTAAAGAGCTTAAGGCAAAACACAGACTTCTGGTATTTTCTAATTTCTAGTAAATCAGGGTGAGCCGGAAATTCTGAGATCACTTAATTTAAAAGTATATTTACAAGTTAAATCTAACTGTAGTCTCTATTCTATAAAGTAAACAGCAAGGAAACAGTGAGCATCTAATTTTTGAAATTCTTCTGGCTTTTCTTTTTGACCTTTGGTATTTGTATGTATCGACGCTTTCTCTAAACCATTGTACAAAAACACCTTGAAGTGTCAAGCTTTAAAAATGAGTCTTCGTTTCTCTTTCTCCTGTGCAGCTTGGATTATCTTGGCCTTGTCAAAATACATTCTCTAGTTAGAGGTTGAAAATATTTCCCTCCTGGCTCCTAAGTATTGATTTTTCAACACTCAACTCTGTCTGTCAGCTGAAGAGGTGAAAGGTGAAAGTTCATCCAGCACTGCCTGGCTTTACCTTCCTATTAATGTCATGCCCTTTCCACATTTGATCAGTTTATGTGATCACCAACAAACTGTTATTAAGCATATTTTACCTATGAGAAAATATTTAAGTCATGAATGATTTTAACACATACACACACCTTGAAAATTCAGGACTCAAATATGTTGCAACCAACTCCTTTTGTTTTTATCTATTTTTTTAAAGTCTTGTTATGTAAATGATTGACTCAATTCAAACTGTACTATCTTATCTGAACACTAAGAGAAAGATTACATTTACTGCTTATGCTGTAAACCTTTTTAAGCAATAATGATCAATTTTGTTATTCTTGCTCAAACGCAATCATGCTTTTTCTTACTAGGGGGGATGCAAATTCAAATCCAAACAAAGTATTACATTAAACAAATTTAATAATCTCAGCTCAGTTCCCAGTGGACAGTAGTCCATGTCAGAAAATCTCGATGCATAATTTGGTTCCATTACTCTCCCTCTTAAGAGAGATCTAGGGCTTGAATAACCAGAAGAAAGCATAGCTTTACCCACGCTACAGAGGATGTTGCTGAGGTTCTGGAAGATCATCACCATCTTTAACTGGTTGACTTACACTGTTCTCATAGACAGAAAAGATAATAGCTTTCCCTCAGCACTTTCCGACTTCTTTTTTGTTAAGGAGGCCTTGAGTCTCTTGAACATGAATCTTCATCCAACTTAGTGAAATGTAACCTTATTCAAATAAATGTAAGAATTTATTTCTGTGCATAAGAAAAATAAAAATGAATGTCAAGTAAGTAATGGAACTAAGGATGCATTTGTGTGTGATCACATCACAGTTAGGATGATAATATAGGAACAATATCCTTCAATACTGTTCAGTTTTATTTCACAAACATATGTACATAGCATTAATACATACAGTAGCATTTAAGTGGAATCAAGAAATTTCTTGAGAGGCAAACATTTTCATCATTTAACATTCACAGTGACTTCAATCATTACAACATTTTCATACAGTTATCTCATCATGTCATCTTTAGCTTGTAAACCGCCAATAAAGCCACATACATCTCTACATTTACAAGGACAAGTCCAAATACAGTACTAACAAATCAATAAAATACTAAAAGCTTACACTGGAATGACAACACAAATTTTACTGCAGTGCTGAGAAATCTAATCTGTGATGAAATTTGGGAGTAGGGTTAACAAAGTCACTGAAATGAAGATTTGTGTTTAACTAATGTGCAAATATTAGTTAAGCAGTTAGATAATCTATTTCCACCCACTAAGCATTACTGCATTTTCTAGCCAAGTAACACTAACTCCACATTAGATTGCAATCCTGACTGTTGCTTTAGATGTGTTGTATAAAACATTTGCAGAAGTTGTCATAATCTTCTGAAAATTTTGCTAATTTAGCTTTTGCTACATTTAACTATTTTTCAGTACTGGAAGTAGATTGCCCTCTTTCTTTTACAATTTTTTTGTAATCCATTAAATTTTTAGTTTAAAGCAAACTTTTAATTACACATGCAATGCAAGATATTTTACTGTATACTAAAGAAAATCTTCTTTAGCATACCCATTGCTACTGTGTTTCCATTTAGATTTTAAAAATAAACATATATGTACTTGAAAAATATTATAACAAGTAAATATGACTTTGGAATGCCTATAGAAGAATGAATAAAATGTACCTTTTAATTTTCCTCATATGCCTATACTTAAATGTAGCACTATAGCATTTGATTCTACAGACAAATATTGTATATGCTGTGTAATTCTTTGCTTCTTGTCATAGAGACCTACATATATCTCTTTATAAATACAATGTACATGCATGTTGTATAAGTTTACTTTAAGGAAAAGCATCAAAAATTCTACTACAGAATTTTACCACCACTATATACTACAGCCTTGCCATAGTTAGAAAGAATAAGATTTACAGCAATATGAGATAAACATTCCTAACGGTCTTAATTTCTTACTTTGTTTGTAAAAACTATAGTAAACAACAGATATGTTGATTCTGGACTGTAGATCCTACTTTCATGTATAGTGTACTATACAGACTGCCTTTAGAAAACAATGCATTTGAAATTTAGAAGCCATTATTTTCTTTGTTCATTTTTTCTCATTCTATTGGATTTTATGGCAAGTACCACCTTTAACTTTATGTCATCATTTAATGTGAGCCTTCTCTCTACTGTGACTTTTCTAGACAAAAATGGCAAAGAAAATAAAAGCTATACAAACACTTATATCAATATGTTTAAATAAAATAGTATTTTATGGATTTTTTTTTTACTTTGAGCATAAACCAGCATATTTTTCACATTATTCGATATTTCACAAAATGAGATATGTAAGAAAGAGGGAAAATGTGAACAATTACAGCTTACATTACAGAAGAATTCTCTTACTGCGGAAAATGTTTAAATATATTGGATTCAAATAACAACTAACTCACCTTTTACATATTTTCCATAATTTTTGAGTTGTTAAATATCAGTGATATCTGTGTTTCCATCAAGCGCACTTGCATTCTTACTCCTCAGTCCTTCAATGAAGCCAAATTGAGTTTGTGACACTGCAATAGTTTATACAGCAACAGGATGTGATGGCATAAATGCAGGATTCTCATTTTCCTGCAAGTTCCAGCACAAGTGGGAAAGAGAAAGGTCTTTTTAAAATATAAATATCTGCAGTAGAAGCAAAGGGAATACAGAAAAAACACAGCTTTGTGCATAAGTATTCTTTTTTTCAAGTTTCATTTCCCCTCTTTAAGAGATTCTTGGTATTTACATGTGGACGGCTCATTCTTTCTTCCAGGTCACAAAAACAATGACCTAGTATGCCACAACTTCCAATTCAAGCAAGAACTTAAACTTTATGAGAGGAAATAGGCTTCTTCAAAATGAGAACAATGGCTACTCTTTTCCTGAAAACCTAATTCCTCATATACTTTCTCATGAATCCCATTACAGTTATCCCCAAGAAGCTAACTGCTAAACCCTATGAAACCTCACCCAATGATCACCCCATAGTCACTAGAAGAAAGTACATGTAAACATAGAACCTTTTTGGTAAACAGTAAGCTTCTTTAAGAACCTCAAAAGGAAAATAATATTTATAATTAGGACTGCTCTGCATTACTTCCATTTAAAATGTAAAAGTGACTTGATTCAGCCCAACTTCAGAGGTTGGGGTATGATTCCTGAAAATACTGATCTAGTCAAGGAGTGCAACCTCAGTGATGTTGATTTTTTTCAGCTTCTGTTGCACCAAGCAACAAGAGCTTTCCCAATAGCCATCTTCGTCCCTCTTATCAAAGGCAAGGAAAAACTACATGGTGATAGAATAACCACACTTGCTTGAGCTGGTGGACATACCTCTGAATCAATAGCTGGCAGAAGCAAGATTCTGCTCTAGGGAACCATGCAGAAATGTTGCAGTCTGGCTGGTCCCATTGGATGATTTATATAGGCACTGGTGTGGGTAATCCAGTGTTACAAAAGAACAGAGAAAGAGAGAATTACAGGGAATTTTACAACAAAAAATATATTTCTAGCAACAGAGAGCCTGACTCTAGACCATAAATCGATGTTCTTTGCCATCATGTGCCATAAGAATAACATTGCGATTGGAAGTCCAGATCAGCCGTGCCAATTTGAGTGCATTGTGTGAACCTGGTGAGGCAGGCTGGACAGGAGGCACCTGGTATGTTTTAATACAACGGAGCTGAGGTGCAGAATTCAGCATTCCAATACTTCCCAAAAGAGAGGTGTTCATCTGCAGTAATAGAAAAAGAAAGAGTCAACACTGAAACCAAAGGGTTTCTTGTGAAGAATAATTTAATGTGAAACAAAGCCTTTTCTCTTTGATATTTACAGAAAACTTTTAATAAGACCTCCCAGTACCAGCTAAATGGCTGCCCTCTCTAATGACCTTCAATTAAAATTTTATTTAGTTCACCAAAAAACACTGTTTTAAACTAAAGAGATGCTGAGAATCTAAGCAGTATGTTTGCAAATGCTTAATTAACTCTATACACAACTCTGCAAAATGAAACTAGTTGTGCTAAATTTAGTAGTGCATATATTACTGCTTTCCTTTTTTCTACCGATCTGTAGACTTTACATTGGTATAAACATAAGAATGGCCATACTGGGTCAGACCAAAGGTCCATCCAGCCCAGTATCCTGTCTACCGACAGTGGCCAATGTCAGGTACCCCAGAGGGAGTGAACCTAACAGGTAATGATCTAGTGATCTCTCTCCTGCCATCCATCTCCACCCTCTGACAAACAGAGAATAGGGACATCCTGGCTACATTATCTTAAACGACACTTTTACAGCCAGATTTTAAAATGTTCTCCTCCCTTTTTTCCGTGCAAGACATGATGAAAATGATTTTTTTTAAATTGGACTAAATGGAGAAATAAAGTACAGCCAAGTTTCTGGCTTTTGTAAGTTACACTCTTTTGCAAGGCATGGAAACTCAGCGAAGTTTAGAAACAGAATTAGTGGTAAAGAAATTAATTCCAGTCTCATCATTTGCCTTTTTAAAATTCCATTTTCCTTTGATTCTATCTACTTCAAATTAAATAGTGAGATCTGAACCAACATATTAGCTTAAACCTATAATGAAGTCTATCACTTTAATATATTAAAAAGTATCACCTACAACTTCTTTATATTCATTTAAACAATAGCATTTCAGAACTGAAGTAAGTAATCAAAAATTATAAATTATAATTGTTATATTTCTTCTGGAATATATATTGAAACATGTTAGAATTACAAAAATTAGAGCTGGAAAAGACTTTTTGGATGCTGGAGTATATCTGCACGACAGAACAAGAGTGGTCCCAATGGCATAACAGAGAACTCATGGTGGACAGGTGAATTTCCAGACGACTGGAGAAGGGCAAACATAATACACCCATCTTTAAAAAGGGGAACAAAGAGGGCCCAGGGAATTACAGACCAGTAAACCTAACTTAGTTACTTGGAAAAATACTGGAACAATTGATAAACAATCAATTTGTAAGCATCTGTAGGATAATATGGTTATAGGAAATAGTAAATATAGATTTGTCAAGAACAAATCATGCTGAGCCACTCTAATTTTCTTCTTTGACAGAGTTACTGGCCTACTGGATGCGGGGAATTAGTAGATGTGATATATTTTGACTTTAGTAAGGCTTTTGACACAGTCCCACATGACATTCTCATAAGCAAACTAGGGAAATGTGGTCTAGATGAAATTACTAATACGGTGGGTGCACAGGTGGTTGAAAGACTATACTCAAAGAGTAGTTATCAAACAGGGAGAGCCTGTCTCTTATGGGGTCCCAGAGGGGTCAGTCCTGTGTCCAATACTAGTCAATATTTTCATTAATGATTTGGATAATGGAGCGGAGAATGTGCTTATAAAATTTGTGGATGACACCAAGCCAGGAGGGATCACAAGCACTTGGAGGCCAGGTTTAGAATTCAAAACAACCTTGACAAATCAGAGACTGAGAGAGTTGTCTGAAATCAACAAGATGACATTCAGTAAAGACAAGTGCAAAATACTTCACTTAGGAAGGAAAAATCAAATGCACAGCTACAAAATGGGGACAAGCTGGCTGGAAGGTAGTACTGCTGAAAAGGATCTCAGAGTTATAGCGGATCACAATCTGAACATGAGTCAATAATGTGACGCAGTTGCCAAAAAGGCTAATATTATTCTGGTATGTATTATCAGGAGTGTCATCTGTAAGACATGGGATGTAACTGTCCTGCTCTAATTGGCACTGGTGAGGCCTGAACTGGAATACTGTATCCAATTCTGGGCATTACACTTTAGGAAAGAGATGAATAAATTGGAGGAGAACAACAAAAATGATGAAAGGTTTAGAAAACCTGACGTATGAGAAAAGCTTTTTAAAAAAGCCTGGGTTTGTTAGGCTTGAGAAAAGAAGATTATGGTGGGAGAGGGATCTGATAGTCTTCAGATATGTTAAAAGCTATTATAAAGAGGACGGTGATCAACTGTTCCCCATGTCCATTCAAGGTAGGACAAGACTTAATCTGGGCTTAATCTGCAGCAAAGGAGATATTAGGAAAAACCTTCTAACTCTAAAAGTAGTTGAGCTCTGGAACAGGTTTCCAGGGAGGTTGTGGAATTCCCACAATTAGAGGTTTTTAAAAACAGATTGGACACACACCTGTTAGGGATGGTCTAGGTTTACTTGGTCCTGCCTCAGTGCAGGCAGGCTGGACTTGATGACCTCTCAAGGTGTCCTCCAGCCCTACATTTCTATGATTCTGTGATAATCTTTTAAAAAACAACAACAAAAGCTTCACCCTCTTTCTGCTATTTATATCAACAAAATATTAAGAGACGAAACCTTTAAACATATTTGTTGATCTATATTCTTTGAAAAATTGTCCAATATTTTTGAATTATATTTTGTTATATGTTTTAAAAACAAGAAAAACTCCTTCAAAAACTTCCATTCTATTAAATGCTCCAATACTCTTGAAAGACTCCCCATATAAAAATGTGTTAGGATGCTAGGATTTCTATACAATAGGTAGATGATGGTCCAGCTGTATACCTAAGACTGGGCACATGAAACCTGGGCAAATCTTAGGACATTTAAGATGTGTTATTGCTGACACCATGTTCTGAATTCTGATCAGTACAAAATATAAGCCATTACTTTTTCTAGCCCTTCTCAGCAGCAGAATGGTGTCAGAGAGTGTAAATCATGGCATCTCTAGCAGGGAGCATGCAAGCACCACTGACATTTTCACAATTTAAATCATCTTGAGTAATAACCCTTTTAAGATGACTAATGTTACTGATTTTCCTGCATTAATAATAGTACCGAATAGAACACAGAGGGGAAAAAAATCACTAGTGCACCAGGTCACATTTTAAAACTAAATGCATAGGTACATTTAACTCTTTATGTAAAAGCCAGCTTAACATGAATAGATTTAGACACAGTAAAATCTGGCAATTCACATTTTTAAACCTGTGCCTGAATATGAAGTTTTTTTAAGTGAGGTCCCTTTTCTATGATTCTATGTAAAAGATCAAAATCAATAAGCCTGATTGCTTTCCCAGGTAGTTAAACTAAGTATATGTACTGATGGTTGAACATTTTTACTGTTCTTATTCACTATTTCAGAAAGCACAATATATGATGGATAATAATTCAGTACTTTTTATGGCATGTACAGTATTACTGAATGGCATACAGAAAATTGTGGAAGATTAAAAAAAAAACATTAACTAACATCTGCAGGCATACTGGGTCTAGTCTTGCAGTCTTACTGCTGGCAAAACTCCCACTGTCTTTGATGGGTATTGTGCCTGCATGAACTGCAGGATCAAGACCACTTGTTTTTCAGATAACCATTATTTAAGTAGATAATTTAAAAACACTTTTACATCCTTCGGCCATTTGAGTTGGTTTTCCTATTTAAATGCATACGTTTTAAAACTCTTAATGACATGTAAGGTAAAGGTGAATGTTAATTGCTTAAAAATATGAATGGAAACTAAACGTAAAGCAATAAATACCTCAATACATTAATGCCAATATCTTTTTCTTTTAGAATTCAATATGAATTGATTACACATGAAAGCGAGGGACAGGTTATGCATAAATGAGGGTAGTGCTGTACACACTTCCCCATCCAGCTTTGCCAACAATCCTTCACCCTAACTTGCTATTTCCTTTCTGTTGTCTCTTGGGTTCTGCCAATCATGCTACACTGAGTGCTGATGTTTTGCTATGATCAAAGGGGAACTAAACGGCAACTACTAAAATCCTTTATACTGGTGACCTGATATAGAATTGGAACTCTGAGCTCCAGAGGAAAAAAGGGACAGAGCTACCCAAATGTACCCTATCACATAGCCCAATTGCAAAGTCTTCTAGGGGAAAAAAAAAAGTCTAAAGATCCAACTCTGCATATGGATCTGTTCTTGTTCCTTTTGCAGGATAAAAAAAAAACCATAAGAATGAAAAATATTGTTCAAACTATTAATTTAAACTCAAAAGGATAGGAATGCTGTTATCCTGCTTTTTATAAAGTGCACAGTTCACTTTTGGTACTATATAATATAAATATATATTAACAACAATAAGAATTTTGATTAAAATACTTAGATCAAATTCTCAAGCCTTAGCATAAAAATTCATTTAAAGGAAATAAAAACAAACAAACGAAAAACCACAAACACCTGCTTAGAGGGTCTACTTGCTAAGTGCAGGGCAAGCTCTTATTTGGTCAACCATCAATGTACCCTTACATCTACAAGGCATCAATACAAGTTATAGAAGTATGGGTATTTGATTAAGAATATAGTGTTATTCCATGAAGTTCCAAACTTATGAATGTTCTGGAGTTACCTAGAGGTTACACATTTTTAGTGTGCACATGAACAACAAAAAACACAGTGCAGTAACTCCTCGCTTAACATTGTAGTTATGTTCCTGAAAAATGCTACTTTAAGCAAAACGATGTTATGTGAACCCAATTTCCCCATAAGAATTAATGTAAATAGGGGGTTAATGGGTTAATGCATTGTTGTTGATGTAACCTCACACTCTACAAGGCAGCATGAATGGAGGGAGGGGAGACTGCATGGCAGAGAAAGAAGAAACACACGCCCTGTGTGTGTGTGTGTGTGAGAAAGAGAGAGAGAGACGCACATTGCCCCCTTAAGTATGTTAACCCCACTCTAAGTACACTGTCTTTTTAAGTAGATCAGCAAGTTGAGTCAGCAGCTGCTGCCAGCAAGCTCCCCCCATCCTGAGTCGTGTTGTGCCCCCCCCCCAACTCTGTGGAGATGGGGTAAAGGAGCAGGGGGCAGGAGCAGCAGGAGGGGGGCACCCTGACTTTAGCACCTCTCCCCCTCCACCCCGCACAGCAAGCAGGAGGCTCCCGGGAGCAGCTCCAAGGCAGAGGGCAGGAGCAACACAGGGCGGTGGGGGGAGGGACAGCTGAACTTCCGGCAATTGATAGCCTGCTGGGCGGCTGTCGCACAGGGAACTTAGAGGAGCTAATAGGGGGGCTGCTGGTCCACCCTGGTTCCAAGCCCCCACCAGCTAGCTCCAACGGGCTGCTCTTCCTGCAAGCAGTGGACAAAGCAGGCGGCTGCCAAACAATGTTATAAGGGAGCACTGGGCAACTTTAAACGAGCATGTTCCCTAATTGATCAGCAATGTAACAATGAAACAACATTAACTGGGACAACTTTAAGTGAGGAGTTACTGTAAAATTCACCTTACATTTAAAAATAGTAATACAAAGGTATATTATTATTTATGTAGGAGCATTGGTAATCACAGATATCATCACAGATATAAAATGCAAACAGAGGAGGGTGGTCTAATGGGTAGGGTGCTAGCTTCCTGGAACTCAGGGATCCAGGTTCAATTCAATGCCATGCCACACCCTTCCTGTTTCCTTGGTAAAGTTGTGTGGTCTCTCTGTGCCTCAGTTCTCCATTTGTAAAGTAAATGGAAATAATAGTACTTCCCTCTTTCACAAGTATGTTGTGGGGAGATATACATATTAAAAAACTGTGAGATACTCAGATAATACTACAGTAATGGGCAATATATCAGCACCTAAGATAGATAGAGGTCTATATTGCAAGGACCGTATCTGTTTATACATATATATTTATTCAACAGATACATTTATACAATTTATAATCTATTTATACAGATAACATGAGTGAATACATTTGTCAAAATGTTATCCTAAGTAACTAAGGAGTCTAAGTCTAATGTTTAAGTGATTTAGGCACTCAGGAACCTAAATCCCATTGATTTTCAATGGTACTTAAATTGCTAAGGGCCTATGTCACTTTTGAAAATGTTACCCTTTATCAACATGCCTGTGTGAGAGCATCACAGACAGCATGTGAAAAAGAACTAGTGGGGCAATAAAATAGGGGGAAGCAAGAGAAAAATCAGTGGGGAGATATAGTTCTGTATATGGATTGTCCAAAATGAGAGTATTTATGTTCTGGTTTCAGCTTTAAGTTTTGGAATTTCCTGATTTTTGGGATGGTTGTTATTTCAGCCATAATGATACATTATTTTTTCCTTTGTCAGAGGTTACACTAGTACTGAATAACATTTTTTAAAAAGACCCAAAAAGTTGACTGTACAAATGCCAAAAACTCAGCCCCATTTACAATACTAGCATCGCGTATATATCTTCGCCTTTTGTGTATATTCTTACCTGCCAAAAGGAGATGTGACTGTCTGTGTTGGAATAAGTGGCAAGGTACCGTCCATCAGGAGCGAAAGCCACAGCAGTTATTGGCCCTTTATGGCCATGGATAGTCTAACAAAGAGGAAAACATGTAGTTTAGAAGATTAATTACTCAGCACCATTATGGTGCCACACAGACACAAATTGAACACAAAGCTAACAGAGTGTGTATCTATAGAAATGACTTATAGATATAGGTCATAACTGTCAGTTAAAACTAAGTATAGTGAAGAGATCATAGTCTGGCAAACTGAAAACCAAATATAATTTCATTATTTCATAAATGAGAGGGAATTTAGTGATAGTGTAAGGCAGCACTAGGACAGCCTTGGAGGCAGAAGGCCTCTCTCTCTCTCTGTGTTCTCAGAACAGCTGCAGCGTGTACAGCAGCAGCTGAAGCTTCCCCATGCCCCATTGTTATACATCAGTCCTAAACTAGGTACAACTTGTAATACAGTCTCTATGCCATCCTTGCCTTCTCTACGGAGACTGTTAATTATGCCAATCGTGGTGGTTTTGCATATAAGTAAGTGAACATTTGTCC
Organism: Eretmochelys imbricata; assembly: GCF_965152235.1. Classification (NCBI taxonomy): domain Eukaryota; kingdom Metazoa; phylum Chordata; order Testudines; family Cheloniidae; genus Eretmochelys; species Eretmochelys imbricata. Next base: position 20,495,374 of record NC_135576.1, on the reverse strand, counting down.
ATTTTCAGGGATTCTGAAGAAATGTTCTGATCGAATAGTAGAAAAAGGTTCAGACTTTCAAAATTACGACCTTAACTAGAAGAAAAGGGAATTATTCTTCTCTTGGCTATTTGTAGTAATAGTGCTAAACTCTTGGTTTAAAATGTCAGGCATGAGATTCAGAAACTGACTGTCCAGAAACCTTTGGTGGAACAATTTCAAGCATTTACTTGCCAACCTTCATCTGCTGCGAAGGTGATTAGACCTATACTTGTTACCTATATCCCATCTACAGCTTTATAGTCACATGATCAGTGGTTCTTTCTTGTTACTCAGCTTCCAAATCTCATGCCTTATGTTTGAAATCTTGGAGAATTTTTCACCTATATCTTGTATATCTTTGGAGAATGCTAAATTCCAATGAATCTGCAGATAATATTTTTGCATAGCTCCCCAACATTCTCTTCCCCTCTGTATAAATATGTAGTATGAAGGATACAGAATCTTTTTGTGGCAGCTGGTGTGGAGAAATAATGTGGATTCCCACAGCTATTCAGTAACGATGTCTCCTGCCTGTTGCCAGGGGTTCCAGTTGCTGTGTAATGTCAAATTAGGAATTAGATGATAGCAAATTAGGACCACCATTTCCAGTACTACAATCACAGACCCCATCCTGCTTGATTATTATATGTGGACATTAGACTCAGGGCTATGACCTTTGGAGAGGCCCAGAGCATATTGAATACATTTCCTGTTGTCCTAACAATGATTATTTACAAGTTGACTGACATTCTGCCAGCTGGTATACACCTTCAAAGGCCGTGTGGGGGAGGGAAGTCTCTCTCACTGGGTTTCATTTCTGTTAGCCGCAGAAAAAAGAACCACCATATGCAGTTTTCTCTCACTTAAAGAAACGGCAAATGGGACATTGGGGAGAGAAGAGGCAATCAAGAAGCTTTCTCAAATAGGGTGAGGGTTGTTAAATGATTCTCATGTAATCCCAATAGGAGCACCCCTCTCCCCATCCCCCATCATCCCCCGCCCCCCCGTCTTTCATGGTTAGAAGTTAACCTCTTTCTCCCTGATCCTTAACGACATGTACTCTTTAAAAGCCAAACCAAACCATGCCTTTGACCATGACTTGTGCTTATATTTTTTTTCCTATCTTGGGCTGCTGGAGGTAGTTATCCCTGCTCTTCAGAGGACCAGAGAACTTCAGGAGTGGAGAGGCCCATAGTAAGATGTTGGTAGGTTATTTGCATGAGATCTCCTCTTGGTGCAGTTTTTTTCTTTGACTTCTGTGTAGCAGAACTGACCTTTCCTCCACCTGCTCTGGAGTCAGTATCCATGAATGGCTTTTGACAATTTATATGGCTCAAAAAGCTTCTTAGATAAGATAAGATAGAATAGGAGTCTATGTTTATCTACCATAATTAAACAAATGTAAATCAGAGGATGCAGAAAGAAAAAAAATAATTTAAAATAAAATGAAATAATTAAATTACTGGACCAGATAGAGTCTTTGCACAACATTAACATGACACATTTTTACAGTAGGAGTTTATCATCCCATGGTAGCAGTAACTCAAGGAAAGAACATATGACATGATATATTTAAATCTGAAATGTCACCATAAAATTCACTATAACCATTACCGTGACAGCAATCAATATTTTTGAAGCTTACAGACAGTAAGCACACTCCATTCTCTGTTATATGAAACAAGAAAGGTGCTATTTGGAAGAACACGTGATAACATTACAATAACAAATGAGAAAAATGCTCAAGACTAAATTTTCAAACAAGCCCCAGAAACTACACCGACAAAGTTTGACAGTGTGCCACTTTGTACACAGAAAAACCTTCACTTGCACTCAGAATGGGTATTCCTGCTATTACAATACATGTTTTGCCTTGGCACCTATGTGCTTGCTTGAATACCCAAAAGGCACAGGCACGTTTTTAGAAATCACTCCTTCTCAGTAGGTCTCCCATCAGCAAATGAAAATGTATTTGCAGGTCACTGCAAAGGAAAATCTCCATCCTAACAAGTATACAAAAGAGGTTGATTTCAGAGCCAACAAATCACAGAATCACAGATACATAGGGCTGGAAGGATCCTCAAGAGGTCATCTGATCCAGCCTCCTATGCTGAGGCAGGACCAAGTACTCCTAGACGATTCTTGGCAGGTGTTACGAATCATCCACATTCTCTACAAGCAAGTCTTGTCCCCTAACTACTTTCCCTCACAATAAGCCTAGATCCTCTGCAGGAGGAGAAAGGTACTGGGGCCAGTGCAATTTAGTAAAGTCTGAAATTCTCGAAACCTACCTCTCCACTTTATTCACATACCAAGAGGAGAGGAAAATAATCAGGAAAACAGAGACAGAATCGGGGACGGGAGGAGAGTGTGTGTGTGGGAGCAAATGAAACACATTCTCAATTTGTAACAACTTAAATGTTCTTAACGCAATTGTTTTCGGGGGCCAGAATTTAGAGCCTCAAGGGCCACAGGGTGGACACCGCTGCATTAGATCTGATCTGAGCCTATTTTCCTTGCACATTTAAAACTCCCAGTGACATCACTGAGCATTTTGGATGCTCAAGGGGTGCAGGATCAAGCACAGGACAAAAGGTTCTATAAGAATGAAAAGAACTACATAAGAGCAAGGTATTAATTATTAATTATTATTATTACGCACTGTGTCTCCAAGTGTTAAATCTCCTAAACTTTGGCCAGAAAAAGACACCCCTGCCCTCTCTCTGTCTCAAATTCAGCAAAGCAATACCAGAGTCCCAACAAGGAATCTATTTTTGTGTAAATTTGTATTTAGGCCATTTTCATATCTAATTGTCCCAAAGACCAGGAGAGATCATTTGAAGCCTCTACAGTCTGTTATGTACATTCTTATTTACAAAAATGATGTAAACCCATCAAATATCCAGAGAGAGCACCAAAACCATTCGAGTCAATGTAAACTTAGGTGTGTACTTTTCAGTCAACATTTCTGATTTAAATATTTTGACAATTTCTTTTCAATGTGCTTCAATCTCTCAGCCTATAAAATTGAATTAAATCATTTTAGAAACAAATCCCTCGCCAACTTGCAGTTTTTAAATCAAATCAAAGCCATTTGTCAGGTATCTTAACAAAATATGGCTTTAATTGAATTGCTTTTTAAAGTATAATACTTAGGTTAAAAAAATCAGCTTTAAACTGAATGTCTAAACTATTTACTTGGGAGTTTATTGTTAAGTGGGAGTAATAATTCTTTTATGGGCAAACTAACCTGTCAAATTAAGTTGTTTTTATTACGTAAATAGTTGCATGGCCTGAACTTTGTTCTACTTTGCTACCTTCCAATAATACAATTTGATATTTTTAATATCTTTTATATTTTTAGTAAAAAATTCTTTTTGCGAATACAGACTAACATGGCTGTTACTCTGAAACCTATATTTTTAGTGAATTTAATGCTCATACTAAAAAAAATCTACAAATAATGGAAAATGTATATTTAATTAAGTCTTAAAATACATAGGATTTTATATTAGAATTTCAAGTTTCTAATATTTAAAAAGGTATTTAGGCTTAAAAAGTAAAAAAGACTTATGACTGCCAAAAACTACAGTACACATCTCCCAACAAAGCACGTACTTGGCATGTTTTATCACCACTTGCCCTTCTGAAAATGGGAAAGCTCTTGGGACGCACAGGCTTGCAGCACTGTTCCTTTCCCACTGATCGACATAATCATTTATGTCCAAACTTGATTAAATTAGCAGCATGCAATTAAAATCTTTTGGACCACTGCCATAAAAAATGTTAATTAAAAGTTCAAACCTTTTGTAGTAGATGAAATGTAAAGGAATTATTTAAAAGGCATAATACTCAACCACTAGTGGTACATAACATTTTTTCACATATACTTTAAACCCGCGGTTCTCAAACTTTAGCAACCCGAGGACCCCCATTTTGATTTAAATTTTTTTGCAGACCCCAAAGCTCCCCACTCAGTACAAGGCCCTGCCTCCACTCCACCCCTTCCCCCAAAGGTCCACCCCTCCCCTCCCCTGTCTCTTTCTGCCCCCTCCCATGAGCACGCTCCATCCCCGCTCCTCCCCCTCCCTCTCAGTGCCTCCTGCACACTGGGGAACAGTTGTTCAGTGGCATGCAGAAGGTACTGGGAGGGAGGGGGTGGAGTTGAGAGAGGGAGGGGGATGAGTTGATCAGTTGGGCCGGCGGACGCCCTGGAGTACCCTCAGGTCCACAGACCACAGTTTGAGAAATGCTGCTTTAAACTATAATCTGTAATCCGCACAGCAGTAGATATACAATTCACAAACAGTTGTAATGAAATATATTTCCTGTAAACCCATACAACCAAAGATCTTTCCAAGGCCTAGTCTGGACTCCTAACTTGGGCAAAACTCAAATGGACTTCAACATTACAATCACATCCATCATCATCTTCTAGCTAAAGTAAAAACCTATATGCAATTTTTATGTGCATAAGACCCAGAGTCAGGAGCCTTGGATTCTACTCCTGTCCCTGCCACTGACTTGCTGTGTGATCTTCAGCAAGACACAACTCTCCATATCTCAGATTCCCCATCTGTAAATTTGGGGCCATGATGTTTATTCATCTTTGTAAAGCACTTTGAAATGTATGTATAAGTATTATTTTAAATTTAAAATAGTAGAACTATCTTTCACTTGAATTAAAAGTTAAATACTTTTTATGTAGCTTTACTTGGGCCAAATTCACAGTGGGGTATTACTTAATATTTACATTAAGGCAGTGCCTGGAGTTCAAAGCAGAACTGGGGCTCCTTTGTGCTCGATGTTGCACTCTACCTGAAGATCTCACAATCTGAGAAGGCAAGTGACATCAAAAATACTTGGCAAGGCGGATACAGTTTTTAAATATATCTATACACAACTGCAATTTTTTTTTATAATTATGAATACTTAAATCATTATAAATTGACTGATTTCTTATAGGCATCACTGCAAAGTTATTCTTAAGGAGAGATCTGCAGTACAGAATAGTAGCATATGCATCAGTTAGGGGAGGACATTGCACACTCAAGAGCAGGATGGAAGCAGTCATGAAAACGTTTGCCTGAGAAGCTGACAAAGGGTCAGACAAGACAGGCACTGCTGGTAGACAGTAGGAGATTAAACTGGCACAGTAAGAGACAAGAGTAGTCAAATAAAGAGGGGCAGAATTGTGAAGGGTCTTGAAAGGTAGGACAAGAAGTTTGAACTTGGTTCGGTGAAACAAGGGCATCCAGTGAGAGAAAAAGTTAATACAGTAGATAGAACCTCAAAGATATGAAAACCAGAATTACGGACTGACCGGTTAACCGGACATCATGTGAAACCGGGAGTAACCAATCAGGCAGCAGCGGAGACAAAAAAAAAAAAAAAGAAAAAGCAAACACTGTACAGTACTGTGCCTGTATTGCATCTTAAAGGCAGGCACATCTGGGCTGCTTCCGCCCCCCCCCCCCCCCAGCACCTACTTACGTCTAGGAGTGAAGATGCTTGAACTGCCAGCCCAAGGCAGCTGGCAGAGCAGGAGCAGCACTGGGGGCTGCACTGCTTTCACCCCTGCCTCCCTCCCCCGTCCCAGGGGTGGGGGGAAGCACTATTTTCATCCACCTCCCCCGGCTGGGAGGGGGACAAGGTTGCAGTCTGACCCAGGGAAAGAAGCTGCCTGCAATTAAGCTGCTGGCACTGAGGAGGGAGTTCAGCAGCTGCTGGAACCTGGCTTGGAGCATCAGCTGCTGGGACTGGAGCCTGACTGCACGTTGTTCACGGTTACGAACATTTCAGAGTCAGGGACAACCTCCATTTCTGAGGTGTCCGTAACTCTGAGGTTCTACCGTATGATCAAAGCAACCTGTAAGGAAGATGATCTTAGCAGTTGCTTTTGTATGGGCAGAATGGAGTGATGGTTCAGGGATCCTGGAGAAGAGGTTACAATGTGTCAGGTGAGAGATTCTGGATTAAAGTTTGCCCATCTAGACAGAAAAAAAGGACATATTTTAGAAGTATTAGGGAAGGTTTAGATACAGCCTGAGTATATAGGGCAAGAGAGGATGGTGCTGATGATGGCTCCCAAGTTGCAGCCCCAAGAAACTTCTTCACGTTTGGATGCCTAAATTGATGCAACTAAACCAATATTCAAAAGTGCTGTGCCCAAGTACCTACAGATCTTAATGACTTCAGTGGGAGCGGTAGATGATCAGCGCTTCTGAAAGTTAGGCCACTAAAGGCCTGACCCTGCACCATGTAAGTAAATGGGAGTTTGCTACTGATTTCAATAAACTCAGGCTCAAGCCATTAGGTGGTTAAAAACAGATTTATTTCCTGAGTTTAGGAAAACCTGTTTGAAAAATTTGGCTTAAGTGCCGAAACAACTTAATTTTGAAAATATCTTTTTGCTATTATCGTGCAATAAAAAATACTAGAATTAGAAACGCATAACCATTTAAACTATTTTCTGAAAAATATGCACAGTATAATTATTGTTTCTGCACTGAAAGTCTCTGTGCGTATCAGGCTAAAACTTGGCATTAAATGGCTACATTATAATCTCCCTATTGAGAACTGGGTTTGTAACATTATAACTCGAATTACAATAGGAAGATGCACCCTATAATTGATGGTGGGAAAGTACAGTAGCTTACATGACAACAGAAAGTAAGATATACTGCACTTACAAGAGGTCGTGTATTAGGAATCTATAGTAATATTTTCTTACTGTACATCATGCACAAGATATGTCGACTTAAGCAAACCCTTGTGCCTTTAATGTAATCACTATTGCTTAATGATAAGGAAAACTAAAAGGCCAATTAATTATAGGATTCAATATTTAGACCATCAAACTCTTTAGCACTTAACAAGCAATTAATATGTGTCAATGAAAAATGTTTTGGTAATACAAAGGTGAAAATCAATAGCACTAGCATACTTGTTGCACTCTTTACCACTGACAATTTATCCAAATAACTACAGTCCTTAAGGGAGCCACATCACTCTGATGTTTTAATTTATGTACTTTCCTAGCTGACATTAATCCTTTAAAACACAGATTTACCTTTTCTGTGGCTTATTCAATGTGCATTTGGCAATGCTCACCCTTTTATTTACTTGTCAGGTAAATAAGCATATCACAAAATCTATGCAGCTCAATCAGAAGCATTTTATTTGAACCAATGTTCTTGCTTTTTAGGCTTGGCTGGCCGGCCGAGGCAATTTTATTGCTATGCTAAAGGCTACCTGGAAGGATGTGTGCCTCTGTTGCTTCCATAAGGAAGTGCATGATAAAATATTTGTTTAGTTTTTTTGCCTTTTGGATTACACTCAAAATGGGTATGTTTTCTGCTTGGAATTAGTTACAGAATGTTATGGAAAAATCTAATATCTGTGCATTTAACAGTGGCACTGGTTCACGGATACCGTTTATTTTGAACAAAAAATACAGTGGGACAAAGTGCAGCTGTGTGTCGTATCCCTCTGCCCAATGAATTGATTTGTTTTTTTTCTAAATGGGGGATGCTCCTGGGAGACTATTTGACTTCTGCACCTGCCTGTGTTGCTGTACTAAAGCACATCATATATGGAAGCCATGAACACCCATTTCAAGGTCTGATATTTCCCAAACTCTACACTAAAGTAAATTGTTCTGTCAAAGGTAAATACCTGTGCTAAGTGTTGAATTCCACTGCAGCAATATTCTAAAGTATTTTATTTTAACCAGCAGTTGAAAAAAGTATTTTAAATACAGAACTGGATATTAATGTAACTACTGCGTTACTGCAGAAACATACATCACATTATGGATATCTATTCCCAAAACCCTGTGGGTGTATGAACAGAAAGGAAATGATATTGCGTTATCAAGGAAAGCAACGTACCCAAATGCATCACACAGAAGTATTATAATCCAAACACATACATAAGAAAAGTCTGGAAACCTAGCCTGAACTATGCCACCTATGTGCTTTGACCAAATATTAAGCAGGAAGAGATCAGACAGTCCCCCCGCCCCGCAAGAACACATTGTCTACTGCTTGTAGCTTGGGAAGTTAGGCAGTTCCAGGTCTCCACTTCCACCAAAGGAGATAGAGCAAATCAATCCTTGTATAGACTGGTTATTTGCACATTAAAAATGAGAAGACTGTGAAGCTCTCTCATTAACAACCAGCCAGTGACACTGATTTTGGGGGCAAATCCCCTTGAGCAGTCATGTTGATGTGCTCTGCAAGAGCAGCAATATACATCTGGTTTTCAGTGGTACACTAAATAAAATACATTACAATAGCAATGCAGTCTAGGTCACAATGGCATGGCTCATTATACCAAAGTCCATGTCTGGAAGAGTGAGACACAATCTCTTGACATTTTGGTGACGATAAAGGACACTTGACCTCCCTGAGAACCTCAGCTTGCATAAAAACTTGGTTCACTTTGCAGTAAAAAATACCCCCAAATCTAGAGCACACCTAATCAATAAAGACAGGTTTCCGAGTAGCAGCCATGTTAGTTTGTATTCGCAAAAAGAAAAGGAGTACTAGTGGCACCTTAGAGACTAACCAATTTATAACCAATTCAGTGGATCCACTGAATGCATCCGATGAAGTGAGCGGTAGCTCACGAAAGCTTATGCTCAAATAAATTGGTTAGTCTCTAAGGTGCCACTAGTACTCCTTTTCTTTTTGCTAATCAATAAAGAAGTCTGAATCAAACAAGCAAGATCCTCTAGATTAGAGGTTCTCAACCTTTGCTACATCATGACCCCATATTATAAAAGAAAAGTTTGGGGACTTCCCTCTCCCATCTAGCCATAAAGAAAGAAAGGGTGGTGGCGATCCACCTACAGTTGTTTGTAAACCCCTCCGGAGGTCTTGCCATTCTGGTGCAGAGCCCATGCATGAGATTTTCCCATACCACACAAGCATACCAAATAATCTTATTTGACATTTCAACCAGCAGTCTCCATTATGTCCCAGCTGAATTTTAATGTGAATGTAAAGAACTGAGAACAGAAACCAAACCATAAAGAGCTTTGAAAGTCAAAACCAATCCTTGGAATTGCACTAAAAATGCATTGGAAAACCAGAGAACCTATGGAGCATAAATACAATATGCTCTTTGTGTGAAACACTGTTAAATAAGCAAACGGATGCGTTTTGTACAAGCTGAAGTTGCTGAGTTATCATCAGGTATAGCCTTATTCAGAGTGCTTTGCATTACGGCAATCTGGAGGTGATGAAAGAATGGGCAATGATGGTGATGTCTGTATATGATAGGAAAGGTCACAACTTGTAGCCCCAATTGACTATGAAAACAAATGTTTTGGCTAAAACTGCTATCTGGCCATTCTGAAACAATCCAGGAGCCAACAAGATTCCTAGATGACAGAAAACAAAGATGTATAGGTAAGTGTCAACAGCATACTACAGCCTAAATAAATGATTTCACTATCCCCTCAGAAGCCTCACCCACACATTGCCATTTACATATATCATCAGAAGTGGGTCTAATAATTCCCTTTATTGTTAACTGATGATATGTATTAGAATCAGTATGACAAACAGATCCCCTAATTTAAGATTATTGTCAATGTCATTTACATTGGTATGGTGTAAGAGAAAAGAAAGTCACCCAAGATACATTAACTCCTATTCCAGATCACTGTCTTGTAGTCCCCAACTAGAGTTGCTATGGCCAAGAACAGTGCAAATTGCTAGGCCCAGTGCATATTTTTCTTCTCTCAGTGGATCATCTGTAGAAGTAGTACACATCTGGGTAATAGAGCTCTTGTAGTGGTCTCTAGCATGCTGAACCTGTTTTATTACCCAATTCCGTGTATTTCTACAGATTTCTGCCAAATTTTCTATAATTTCAGAACACATAATTTAATTTACTGGTAACTTATACTCTTACATTTACGTATGATACATACCTACAACTGACTGGTATATCTGGATCTACAAAACGTGGTTTAGGAAGTAATCAATATTCCATTATGGAATTGACCTTTGATTTCAAATAGTAGCTTGCTGTAGCTGTGTCTGATTAAGATTAGCCCATAGTCTAAAGATTCCTGTGATCCAGAAGATCTTTACAGATCACTAGTATAGTGTTATAGCACACCCCCACACTAACTTTGCACAGCTTTCTAATTGCAACAACGCTACACTACTAACTTGTAGTGGCTATGATATAGTTATTTTCAAAAAATATTTTTACATGTAAAATACTAAAAAACAATCACAAAAACAAAAACAACAACCCCATAAGTATGGTGGATTTTAAGTAATGCAAAACTTAAGAATTCTGTGTTCCAGCTTCCACCAACCTACAGTAGATCTGTTCATCTTTTTTTCATGCAACTGAAAAGCAATTTACAACTAAGGGCCCTATCTTCAGCTGTATCTACAGCCATCAGCCCTGATTTAAAAATTCACTCTCTGTCTTCAAATCCTTCCTCAAAATTCATTTATTTTGGGTAGTATTCCACTAACACCACAGGTGTCCATCACCACTGCCATTTCTGCACATGAACATGACTGTATTGTAAGCAAAACAAAAAACCCCACAAGACAATACAACAAAATAACTTGAATGTTCAATACATTAAGTTCCCATGGAAGAAACTTGAGAGGTTCTCTTTTCCCCTTATACCAGCTATAATTTTGTCTCTCCACAACCATCCCCTAACCCTGGCTCTCCATATTCCCTGTACTGTATTTCCTAAAAAAGGGATTTTGGGGTTTAGGTTTTTAACATACCTCATCTGGAAAACACTCTTTATCCGTGTGCCATTGCAGTATATAAATAATAATAATAATCTGATATAATTAAGTTTGATGCCTTTGTTTTAAGAAAGCTCACTTTCTACAGATATTCTGTTTCTGTCTTCTTTGCTTGTGTCTAGTAAATTCTACCTTTCTGGTTCTCTCACTTGCCTTTCAAAACACAAATTTTCTTACAGTGTGTTATGTGCTTAGATACACATTTTATAGTGTGAAATAATTGAAAGTACATATTAAAGTTAAATAGTTTTATGTGTAAAGACAGATGTTAAAACAATTTCTTCAATTTTTGTTGCCGTACCAAAAACCAAATTTTTTTCTCAGAAATGTCTAAATGTGAATTCCAAAAATAATTCAAACTCCTTATTCTACAAACATTTATGTTCAGCTATTTTAACATATTTTCACTAAAAAAAGTCGAAATCTAAAGATCTCGTAATTAAACTGGTATGTTCGTTCAAATAATGCTGGCACTTGCAATAAAAATTCAGTACTATACTAGCAAAGAAAAAAGCATATTTGCCTTTTATTTTTTAATTCATTTTCTGCCTGTCCTTCAAATAGCTTTTCAATAATAGCAAGATAAAGTCAAAGCACATGTACTAAAAAAATTAACTTAATAAAACATAACAACTTTTAATCTTCTGGTAATATAATTTTGCATCAACCATTCTGCATCAACAATTACTTATGCGAATCGTATGATTTGACAGCCAGCATACGAGAGCACAAAGTGACCTTGAACAGCAGTGTACAAAAATACATTTATCACTGAAATGGCATGCTGGCTGTCAGTCAATATATGCCTCTCATTTGTTAGGAGGTTCTCCTGCTGTGATTCCCTCATTACAATTTGCTTTTACTTCCTGGGCAAATGACAACCAGAAAATGGGGCCGCTTCTATCTTGACCAAACTTAATCCAGAAAAAAAAATAGATGACAGCTGCAACCAACCAAGTGTTACAGGGTGTTTTACAAAATGTTTCTAAATTGCACTGCTAGATATCCTTAATGCTACAAACTATTAAATAAGATAGCCAAGGAACTAGCCTCATTGTCTCTAAAACCATCACATTTTATTAAGTTATGCATGGTGATCTGCAAAAATCAATCCCGCTTATTTTTCAAACAAACTAGAGGTTTACAAATATTTGATTTACATTCTACTTTAAGAAACATGCCAGGGTTTTGTCAGTTTAAGATACTTCAGACGACATCATCAAAATTTATATAGCAATTAACTCCCCCTATACATATAGAATGGTTATGCCCAGATGACAATATTAATATTTTCATGCATGCAGTTATCTAGATGTTTTTAATACTGCACCCATCATCATATAATCTGAGCACTAGTATGTAATGGATTCTTGCTACTGATGTTTAATCTTCCCACAGCAATTATTGTTTTAAAAGAACTCCAAACAGCTGATTGGTTAAATGGTAAGCTATAGTTTATATTTTAAATTATTTTCTTAAAGGTGCAGTATATGCCATACAGGTATGGTCCAGAAAAACAGAAGAAGAAATAAAGCACTTATATGATTTTAAATTTTTTAAATATATTCTTCTTTTGTAATATGCAAAGTAAAATATAATGAAGTTACATACATATTGTAATAAAGTAATAAAAGGGGTATAGAAAATATGCATACAAACAATGAAGATTAATTCAGAAAATGCATAAAATCCACATCATAGGGCAAATTATAACTCTTGAATTTACATGTGCTAACTGCTATAAATCATTGTAAAGTACTGGTTCTTGAACCACAAATCCCATAAAATTGATGTTCAATAGGTGGGATGATGATTGGGTTGATATCCTAGCTCTAGAGAGCACTTTACACAAAGAAAAAACTTTGAACATTTTCCAAAAACATAATGTGGAACAGAATCACCATTTATTAGAAAGACTTTTATCTAACCAACTTTTAACATGCAAATCATATTCTTAATGGGAATAGCTGCATAAGTGCTAGAAATAAATAAAATTAGGAAGCATTAAATAATATTAATTCACTCGAATAATGTGATTCAGATTCATTAAGAGATTACATTACAAAGGAGCATAGAAAACAAATAAAAGGCAAGAGTATGCTATCACACTAGAGTAGTAACCGCTTTTTTGGAAATAGATCTAATTTGATTCTAATTTGAATGGCAATATACCTAGTTAATTAAATAATTTACAGGAAGTTTGGGGGTAAAAATTCTCCCAACCCTATTCTATTTCTCTTTGTTTAAAATAGCTTTGGTAAAGATCAAGAAAGCAATGCACATTTTTTGCCTTGGGAGGCTATTGAATTTTACTATAATTTTGGTACAAATTCGGGGTAGCACTGTATCCGCATTGTGACATAGTATCACATTAGTAATGTCCTAATGTAAAAGGATAACCTCTTTCAGTAACAACAACAACTACAAAAAGATATAATCATATACACTCATAGTATACACATTTTGACAATAACAGCACCACAAGCAAACTCCTCCGCTCCAAAGGAAAAAAAAAATCCAACAAAAACAGCAAAAGAAACTCATAACTCACTCATATGAAAAAGTTATAATCCTTTGATCTAATCTGACTGGAACAATGTATTGTGATTAAAAGATTCAATAAAATACTTAAAATAAGAATGGAGAACATAGGAAGAAAACTTTTGTTATTAAACTGACTTCTGATGGAGACAACATGGAAGAATTATATAATTTTATCCAAGAATTCTGTAAAAAGTTTCCAGTTTTCAAGATATGAACTTTTAAAATGAGCAGCAGTGATACAAGGAAACAGTTCTTTGTTTAAATAACATTATATGGCTTACGATGTCAAAGACAGACATCACAGAATTACTGTAGAATCTCCTTAATTGGAACACTCTTGCAGAGAGTTTAGCATCCCAAAGGAGCAGCTGTGCTGATTAAGAGAAAAAGCTATTACAAAATAAAGTCTGATTAGATTTAATATGAAAAATTACTGTACTGAAAAGCACATGCTATAAATATAGCCTTATTGTGTATAAATACACACACTCTTACCCCTTTTTCCTCTTTATAAAATAAAAATTATTTTAAAATAATTATAAACGTTTAAAAGAATTTCCTGCATTTCACTTGCCTTATTTCTTTTAATATCTGGTTAACCTCTGTAACCAAAGACTGGCGTTTACAATTTCACACCTATTTAACAACAGGACTACTCATTGGCGTAAAACAAGAAGAATTTGGCCCTAAACATTAAAGAACACTTTGCCCTTTGGCACTGACAAAGTGTTCTTATGAAGCCAAATTTTGGCTAATGCTCTCCTATTTAAGCAGCAGTCATCGCAATGTGCAATCAGTTCTGAAGGGTAAATCAGTTTCCCAAGAAATGTTCCAATGAATTAACTATTTCTTTTAAACAATGTGTATTTGCTTATGACACCATTTGGACTCAGGGAGCAGTCTGATTGGCTAAAGTTTGTTCTTAAGATCCCACCACAAGGTTAAGGTAACTAGTCACTTGAATGAGGCACGCAGAAATTGGTCCTGAATATTACTTTATTGTTGTTGAAATGAAATTTCCCCCCCAACTTTAATCATAAAAACCTTTTAAGAAAAAATGTAGGGTACATAACTAAAATAGCATCATTTATGTACTTTGAACACTGTAGGGTATTTAACCTTTGACTTCATGAACACCAGTGCACAGGGAACATGCACAAATCAACAGCACTAGCTTTAAACAAAAACTTTCACTAATGCACACAAAGTAGGGAAAAGCCATCAAAATCACCCTTCCCTACCAGCATCTCGGGGTTCTGGGGCTTAATTATCTGCTCAGAGGCTTTTTGTGCCCTGAGCATTCTGCCCATGGCCCCGGAGAAAACACGCTATGTCCTAGTTTGTTTCAGAGTAGCAGCCATGTTAGTCTGTATCCGCAAAACGATTCACACTTTGCTCCCTGCTCCCACTCTAAGAACCTTTGGCTTGATTCCCAGGCCTTTACCAAGCTTGTACTCAAATTCTAATCCTTTACCATTCTTCCTTCCTTGACCATGCTCTTCTTTCCACTTTCACCATTCTCTTCCAAGAGGTACAGCATTAGACATGAGGGGGCTGAAACTTTCAAAGCCACTACAGAGAATTGGAAGCCCATTTCCCATTAACTTTAAGCAACCTTGAAAATCTCAACCTAGGAGCTCAATCTTGCAAAGAATTCATACTTTTGTATACTCCCATTTATAATCTCACTGGTGTTTTATGTGGAAGATTGTAAACCAGGCTTTTAGACCTTTTTGCAGGTATTCGTGTTGCTTTATAAATTCTAAGCTTTAAGTCCAACACAGACATGTGTAACTGAATGGAAACAGCAATAGTAGGGGACTATGTACAGTAATAAGCATATGTAAATATCTAATTCTTTGCAGGATTCGGGCCTGGAATTGCTGCTAGAATGCTTGATTAGGAGTGATACGAGCAAAAATTCTCAAAAGGTGTTTTGATAGGGTGTTTAGGGTCTAATGGAAGAAGTACTACCCAGAATCTAATGACCCCTACTGGGACAGTATGCCACCATTTTGTCACAGGAAGTGGTAGTAAACCATGGCACTGGAATTGTAGCCTACCTATAATGACCCTCCATTTTTTTTTAATCCCACTGTTCCTTTTCAGGTGATATATTCCTTTATTTCTCTTTTGTCTGAGGTCTGTCTTCAGTGTTTGTCACGATTGAACGATGGCAGAAAGAATAAATGAAGCAGGCAAGTGTATGCCCACTTGCTATAATGTGCTTCTGTGGTTAAAGGGGGTACGCATGTGAACATACTTACAGCAGTACAGTGCTCGGCCATGTTAGAAACATGAAATGCTCTACACAGATTGCTCTGAAAAGGACAACTCCTTCTGGCAACTCTTTCCAAACCTTAAATATACTATTTAAAATATGAAAGCAAATTGGATGCAGATTTTATTTTTGCACTTTTTACAGGCGTTTGGTTGCTCCTACTTTTCAAAATCAATGAAAACTCTCTACCACTTTGATGTGACCACACATCACAACTGCAGTTTATTTATAGAGATAGATCCACTAACAGCGGTGTTTTAAGAAGCACACACGTTCTTGCATTCACTGTCAATACCATACAATCTGCTCTTGCATTGCACAGTTCACATACAGTAACATGTCCCAAAGCATTTTACGATCTATAAAAGAATAACGCAAAATGCAAAACCTCAAATAAACTAGATAAGCCCTGGGGGGGTGGGAAGTGTGTGTGTGTGTGAAAGGATTTTGAGACTAGCCTTAAAATGCATCTGAGTGTTCCAAAACTTATTCTCCCCTAGCAAAAACAGTACTAATTATTCATACAACTGTTGTGCAATACATAAGGAAATCTAATTAATAATGATAAATAATAATATTTGGCACGTTATATATAGGGCTTAACATTTTACATTTTCAGAGCAATAAACAAATATTAACTGATCAATAATTATTCAATCATTAAAAAATAAGTAGCAAGAAACAATAGGTAAACCCTTTTTTCTGATTTTAAGCCTTTTTATTAAAAATGCTCTGGACACAGATTTCCGTTGCTCATTGTTAATTATTTTTTCAATTACCTTTGAATTGTACTTTGATATCCAGACTAAAAGCTTTAGTTTCATTGTAGCTTCTCTAAGTACTTCTATATCCTCTGCTGAAATGCCATTTTCTAACTTCTCACAGCAATATGCTCAGGGAATCACAAACAGATGTACCAAGGCCACCTGGGGAATACACAGAGGGAAGTTTTCCTTTTCTATACTAGCGGAAGCACAGCAGTGTCATAAAAGACTATACTTCATCAAGATTCTAGCCTGATGAGTTCTTCCCAAGCTGTAAAACATCATTAATAACAAGATATTCCAGAGACAAGGAAATAACTATGCACATTAGAGCAAGGAAAAATGGTCCTAGGGTAATGATTCCACTTAATACTGACCCTTGCCTCATGAGCCATCTAGTGTGGCTAGAATTGTGGAAGATGCTGCTATCAGAAAAAAAATATTGATAAGAAATTCTCTGTTTTGCAGAAAAGCAACATCACTTCTTGAGGAAGGAGGAATTCACCTTAGGAAGAAAGGATTCTGGGTATCCAGGGCACCAGACTGTCCTCATGGAGCATGTTGTAAGGCTCTTGTGTAGATAAGGCTGCCAGCTCCAACATTTGCCTGACAGATGTGGCAACTACTAAGAAACAAGTCTTACTGGATAAATAAAAAGCCGACACTGAAGTCAAAGGCTTGAAGGAATGGCTTGTCAAGGCCCACAAAACTAATGGAAGGTCCCATTTTGTAAGAAGTGGCCTGACCAATGGTCTGGCTAGTTGGATGGCCTGAAGGAATCTGGCTACCCATAGACTGTCTGCAGGAGAGCCTGAGGATCCTGTGAATAGCTTGCTACTAAGAGCCGACACCTAATGCACGATACTAGGCTGAAGGGCTCTGACTGTGCCTTCTTGGAGAAAAAATGGAATAGCTGGAATTCCAGGATCTCTGGGATTTGCATCAGTTGTAGAATCTGGAGCAGACAGAGGAGTATGCTTTGAGTGTCAATAACCTCCTAGATGAAAGCAATGTCTTGAGTCTGGAGGACAGAGCGATTCTAGCATTTCAGTCTCAATAGATAGGCTATTAGTTGAAGCTGTTTTGTGTCTGGATGTAGAAGGGAACTTTGCAAGAGGATGTCTGGCCTCTATGGAAGCTGGAGTGGGGGTTCTCGTTTCAGCACTATCAGGTCTGAGAATTAAGGTCTCTATGGCCAATGAAGCGTTATAAGAATTACTGTCGCCTCAACTCATCTATAGTAGAAGAAAGGATGGAAATGTATAAAGTAGGTCCTGAGGCCAAGTGTATGATAAGGCATCTGTCTCCAGGGCTCTGGAGTCTGTGAAGTATTTTAGCCTTTTTGTAGTTGTATGATTCACAAATGGGTCAACTGAAGGGAGCCCAAATGTCTAAACAATCTGATTGAAAACCTCTTGATTCAGGCACCTCTCAGAGTTGTTGATCCTGCACCTGCTGAGCCAGTCTGGCTTGTTCAGATCACCTTTGATGTGGATCATTCTGAAAGGAGGAACTGTTCTATGATCACCTCATTATTTCCAATACTTCAGGCTTTTTGTTCCCCTTGGCTGTTTAAATAGGTGACTGCTGTCATATTGTCTGACTGAACCAGGACGTGGTTCCCCATTATGGTGGGCTGGAACCTTCACAGAGTTAACTTGACTGCTCTCAGTCCTAGGAGTTTTATGCTGTGAGCCTTTTCCTTCTGGCTCCAGAAAGCCTAGGTGGTTTGGGTCTCCAAGTGAGCTTTCGAGACCTCCAAACTCACATTGGTTGTGAGGACTAAAAGATCTGGAAGGTGGTTGACTGGAGGAAGAATGAATTGGGTGGACCCCACAGCTTGATGGAGTAACCTAGCTAATTATTGCCCTGACCCATTTTCTGTGGTCAGTGAAAATCATTCCTCTGCATTGTGGTGCGGCTGAGGCACCTCTAGATTTCCCCCCTAGGACTTCGATTCCACTGTTTTCCCTTGGAGAATCTGTTGTCCCTTCAGTGGTACCTCTGTGAGGACAAGAAGTAAAAGAAGTGACTGTCTGAAAACTGGTCTGTACTCTCCCCTGGGGCACTCAATGGGACAAGGAGAGACTTTTTGAATTTTGCTGCATTGTCAACCACCACTTTCTCCAGCTCTTCTCTCAGAAGGAGGGAGCCTGTAAACTTGGCCAAGCACATGGCCTGAGTGCGAGTTCATCTTCCAGAGATGGAGCCATGGATGGCACCTGGCTACTGAGCTGGAAGCCATGGCTTGGACTGAAAACGTCATTGCATCTCATTAAGGTGTCAGCTACAAACGCTATTGCTAGGGAGACTTTCTTTAAAGATAGAACCAGAGTCAGGGTGATCTCTGTCCTTAAGGGCTCTGAGATCTTTTAGCCCACAGAGGGATGCTCTTACAAAGCAGGTAGCTGACAGGGACGCTCAGAGGGTGCTAGAGGCTTCAAAGTCCTTTCTGAGAGTGGCCTTCATATTTCTATTTGTGAGGTTCTCAGGCTAGAACTCCTTCTCTGAGGAAATAACCATATCCCTGGGCAAAGGATGCTATAGTGGCATCAACCTTCAGTAATTGAGTCCTTTGGTTCCTGAATATGATTGACCCTGAGGTCACTCTTGTTAATATGCTTGCCCGTCTCAAGCTTGTTCCATTCATCCCTAATCACTTCCTCAAAGGAGAAGCAAAGGGGTATTGCAGCCTCAGGGGAGGATTTTGAGGACAGAAATTTACTCTGAGGCTTACTCTCAGAAGCCTGCTCAGGTTGGATTTGAATCGTGGCAACAAAGCTGTTGCACATAGCTTGAAATTTTCTCAAGGTGAAAAAAAAACAAACCTTTGCTCCATTTTTCCAGCATTCTGTTTGGATTCAGAGACAGACAGGTCACCTTCCTCAGTGGAGGAGGGGAAGGATGAAGAAGAGTCAGAGAACTCATACCTCCTGGATTTTTTGGTGCTTTTTCTTTTCCTTTTTTGGTTTTTTAAAACCTTTTTTGCATGCTTTGGAGACACAGAAGCTCTGCTGCAGCTCTGAGGAGGCCTTTCGCGGCTTGGTGCCCTCTCGAGAGGTCTGTTTCACAATCCTCTCCGCTGGGCTCCCCCCAGGAAGGAAGAACTCATTGTCAGAGCCCTCCTGGTAGGCTTGAGAGGCAGGGGAGCAGATTAAAAACCCTGCTTCTTTTCCCATTGTGCTCAGGACCCACCTTAAGATTTGTGGGGTGGGGTAAAATTTGTGGTCCCATAAGCATCTTTGTTCTGCAGGGGTCCTCTGAGACTTACCACCTGAGTTGAGTGGCCAGGGTCCGCCTCACTTTTAGAGCCTCTTCTTGTTCTGCACTGGGGTTCCTGGTTCACTTTTCCCCTGTTGGAGTCTTGGCTGCCTCGGTGGGAAGGGGACCCCACCTGTCCGTCTGAATTGTAGCCTCAGGGCTGAACAGAGTTAGTGTCAGAAGGCTAGATGCAGGCTGGGCACAACTCACCACCTGTCAAACCTGGAAAGGCTGCCCCAGAACCAGAGAAAAGTAAGGGATGGACCAACAGAAACCACTACTGTCTGCTGCCACAGAGGCAGAGAATCCGGCGGCAAGTGGGAGCAGAGGGGACATGGCAGCACAGGCAAAGCCAAAATGCTGATCTGCCTCCATGAAGCTGCAGAGAAAAAGGAAACCAGGCCAGATGTCCAGCACTGTGGGAGATGCTGGGCTCCAGAAAAGCAAAGTAGTCACCTGAATTCATGACACCCTTCTTCCTAACAGAGACCAAAAACCTGCAAGCAAAAATGCATTCACAAAGGCCACACTTAAATTAGGGGAAAAGGTAAGGTTTTAAAAAATGTCTTAGTAACATGATTTTACCAAGGTCTTTGCACTTACAATAAACAGAGCAAGTCATGTTTAAATGTGCATTGGCTAGTGATAGTTAGCCTGTGAGGAGTTAGACTATGACCAGCTAATGCATTTTTAAACATGACTTGCCTTGTCTACACTAACTGCAAAGTCCTGTTTAAAACAGAGTTTGTTAAAATGTGTTAACACGTTTGAAACAATACTACTAGGGCTGTCAATTAATCGCAGTTAACTCACAAGATTAACTCAAAAAATTAATTGCGATTAAAAAATTAATTGCAATTAATCACAGTTTTAATCACACTGTTAAACAATAGAATACCAACTGAAATTTATTAAATTTTTCAGATGCTTTTCTACATTTTCAAATATATTGATTTCACCTCATACAAGTAATGTAGTGCAATCTCTTTATCATGAAAGTGCAACTAACAAATGTAGATTTTTTTTTGTTACATAACTGCACTCAAAATCAAAACTATGTAAAACTTTAGAGCCTACAAGTCCACTCAGTCCTACTTCTTGTTCAGCTAAGACAAACAAGTTTACATTTACAGGAGCTAATGCTGCCCGCTTCCTATTTACAAAGGTCACCTGAAAGTGAGAACAGATGTTTGCATGGCACTTTTGTAGCTGGCATTGCAAGGTATTTATGTGCCAGATATGGTAAACATTTGTGTGCGTCTTCATGCTTCAGCCACCATGCTAGAGGACATGCTTCCATGCTGATGGCGCTCGTTAATAAAATAGTGCATTAACCTACATTTGTGACTGAACTTGTTGGGGGAGAATTATATGTCTCCTGCTCTATTTTACCCACATTCTACCATATATTTCAAGTTATATCAGTCTCAGATGATAACCCAGCACATGTTCGTTTTAAGAACACTTTCACTGCAGATTTCACAAAACCTAAGAAGGTACCAATGAGATTTCCAAAGATAGCTACAGCACTTGACCCAAGATTAAGAATCTGAAGTGCCTTCCAAAATCTGAGAAGGATGAGATGCGGAGCATGTTTTTAGAAGTCTTAAAAGAGCAACACTCCAATGTGGAAACTACAGAACCCAACCCCCCCCTACCCCCCCCCCCCCAAAAAAAAAAAAAGAAAAAAAAGGAAAGAAAATCAACCATCTGCCATCTGCTGGTGGCATCTGACTCAGATAATGAAAATGAACATGCTTCGGTATGCACTACTTTGGATCGTTATCGAGCAGAACCCGTCATCAGCATGGATGCATGTCCTCTGGAATGGTGGTTGAAGCATTAAGGGACATATGAATCTTCAGCACATCTGGCATGTAAATATCTTGTGATGCCGGCTACAACAGTGCCATGCAAATGCCTGTTCTCACTTTCAGGAGACATTGTAAACAAGAAGAGGGCAGCTTTAGCTCCTGCAAATGTAAATAAACTTGTTTGTCTGAACGATTGGCTGAACAAAAAGTAGGACCCTGAGTGGACTTGTAGGCTCTAAAGTTTTACATAGTTTTATTTTTGAATGCAGTTTTTTTTCCACATAACTCTACATTTGTAAGTTTAATTTTCATGATAAAGAGATTGCACTACAGTACTTGTATTAGGTGAATTGAAAAATACTATTTCTTTTGTTTTTACAGTGCAAATATTTGTAATAAAAATATAAAGTGAGCACTGGACACTTTGTATTATGTGCTGTAATTGAAATCAATGTTTGAAAATGTAGAAAACAGCCAAAATATTTAAATAAATAGCATTATTTTATTGTTTAAGAGTGCGATTAATCATGATTAATTTTTTAATTGCTTGATAGCCCTAAATACGACCTCTATTTCTAGCTTGGATGTGGCTTGAGAAAGAAAATGGTTTAAGGATATATACATATAGAACTGCACTTAAGTATGCTCAAACCAATATGGAAGACAGAGTCTAACCCAGTGTTGCAGGGTTGGGTGAATGATACTACTCTAGGAAATAGGCAGGTAAGTGTTGTGCACAGAAACATTAACACCAGCCAAGACTGGTGACGAAACACATTGTCTCCTGGCTTCCGGCCAAGTGCGCCTTTCCCAACGCCAAAGGGAAATCAGTTCCTTGCTTATTCTCTCATTTGCTCTTTCCCCTAACATTTTACATTTATGTGAGCAGGTGTGACAGAGCTGCCAAATATATGACTGTCACATCACATACATGACACTTGGCAGGTCTGAATCGTGTATGTGTATTTTGTTACTGTGGATGCACCTTTTGAATAGTCTGCAAAGTCTATGCATTCAAACTAACCTTCCAAAACTCCTCTCCTGCCCCTCCCCCAAAATAAACTTTTCCCAGAGAAAGAAACATATGAAACCACATACTGAAAACTTGCTCACTGTGACTGTGTCTTGATTGCACAGAACCATCCTAGTTAGTAAGATTAAGTTTATTTTGTATCCTGCACACTGTGGAAGATTGAGGGAAAAGCGGGCAGTCAATGCTGACATCTTTTGTGGGACACAGTGAGGGATTTGGTAACAAACAAGAACAGGTAAATAGGGAGGGGAAGGTTGTGAAAAGCTTTAAAATTGACTGAAGATGTGGTGGAAAAGAGGGATCGAGTGGAGGAATTCAAAGAGTGGGGTGACACAGGGAGGACAATAGGCAACGGAGACCATATTATTAATGGCATTTTAAACTGATGCAGTGGCAGGGATAGCCAATGTGGGAAGGCCAGAGAGGAGGTGGTTACAATATTCCAGAGAGAAGATGAGGAGGGCCTGGCTGAGTTTTAGCTGTACACACTGACAGAAAAAGCCATACCCCAGAGATGTCATTCAGATAGAAGCAAAAAGATTTGGATATGTCCTGATGCGTGAGGCAAGAAAGAGGGAGGAATTCATGACATTTAGGTTGCTGGCCTGGGTGACAGGAAGAAGATTGAGAAAGTGGGAAGTGAGGAGACTTTCAGAGAAGAGGTTGGGAGTTCAGTTTAGCATGTTAAATTTAAATGGTTGGTGAGAAATCCAGGTGGAGATGTTAGAGAGATGCAGGATTGGTGGGAGGGAGACAGATCAGGAATAAAAAGGTAGATGTGAGAGTCATCAGCATAAAGATGGCAAATGAAGTCATGTGAACAAATAAAATCATCTAAAGAAAGGGTATACCTGGAGGATTCAGACAAGACTGGAGTCCTATGGGACCCGCACAGAAAGTTGGGAAAAGGAGCAAGAGGACCGCCAACTTTCTGAAAACCTTCTGTTTTGGAATAGGGCCACTCAGTGTACTAGGATCAAAGTTTACAAAATACGAAGACTTTCATCCTTTCCACTAAAAATACCCACAAAACCCACAGCATTCCAAAAAAAGAGCAAATTAAGCCAAATAATTCAGAACTGTGAGGCTGGCACATTAAAACCATACTCTAATATAATAAAAGTAATACGTTAACAATTTAAAAAAGTCCCATGCAGGCCCAGGAAGAGCAGATTTATAAACATATCTAATTTTAAGCTTGTGAAAGCTCACTGCTGCTCCAACCCTATTTTGAAAATAAAACATAATCAAAGTGCTATTTTAAGAGTAACAATTCTACAAACATTCTCCACAAAAGGTTGCTTTAAAAATATATATGTATATTTTTCAAACTTTTTCTTTAGCTTCTTTGAAGAAAAAGTTAAAATTATAGAAAACTACAGCTCATATACACATAAGGGACTGACAAGAATTATCTGTCTGATCCCAGTTAAATCTATATATAATAATCTGTAGATTATGCTGGAAGCTATATGATCTCTTTACTGGAAAATACCTTTCCTGAGAAATTGCTTCCTATAAATGCAGGATGAAGAAGAAAAAATGTCTCTCTCCCTCTCCCTCCGGATACCTTCTTTTGACAGCTCTAACAAAAGTACTTTAGCAACACTTAAAAAATGGAAGCATTTCAAAAAGAAAAAGCTGGAAAGATCTGTCCTGGAAAAGAGCAGGTAAATTAGATGTTTTGTGGTGCAAATTCAGCTTTCTAACCAAACCTCACTACAAAATCTCTACACCCAGCTTTCTGACTCCCTTTTCTCTTGCTGCGTCTATAGCCACTACATGTAACTCAATGCTATAATAAAATTGTAAGGTCCCAGTGGTGCATGATGTGGCCTCAGAGTTTAGTCAGCAAATCTAATATTTTTCCAGGCACCCTTACTCTTAGTATACTGAATTGTACTGTTCCACAAATGAAAAATCTTTTAGCAAAATTGAATGTAGTGTAACTTCCCACCTAGATATCCAACAGTTAAAGCATATAAGTTAAACTTATGTGGAAGCATGGATGAATGCCTAGGGAGGTGGTGGAATCTCCTTCCTTGGAAGTTTTTAAGGTCAGGCTTGACAAAGCCTTGGCTGGGATGATTTAACTGGGAATTGGTCCTGCTTCGAGCAGGGGGTTGGACTAGATGACCTTCAGGGGTCCCTTCCAACCCTGATATTCTATGATTCTATGATTCTATGATTTTCCTTCTTTAAATTTTATTTTTACTAACTTGGATTGTTTCAGAGTGTTTCTGATCACTCAGTCAATTACTCTCTATATCCATTCCTGATCACTTCCCCTTTTCCTCACAGAGAGATATCACCACATCCTCACTGGCTGTGAAAGCAGAATATGCAGTCTCCTTAAGCAAAGCCACCAAAAACCAGCTGGTAAAAAATGTGCTTATATAAAGGTCCAGCACCAATCCATTAGAGAACCACCACTGCTGATCTCCATCGTCTGAAACAAGTGCTATAATGTTGTGCCTGAAGTCTAATCTTTTACAGCACTCTTTATGGTAGCACACTTCACTGCTGAAGTACCCCCAGCCAAGTGGGTATTACTAAATCCATTGTTTTCCAAAAGGTGTTTGGGGAGGGCTGAGAAAGTGGGGATGGTTTGTTCTGCAACATTTTCTTGCTGACTTGTATTACCTGGCTGGGGTCTGCTGCTGATGGGCGAGGCATGTTATATGTTTAAATAAAAATGAGCAGACCTCCCTTAGTTATAGCATCATAAAATGTTTAGAAAGATTAGTTCAGGCGTAATGCTACTGCATCCTATGGGGAAAATAGTGTCTGTGGGTGTGCTAGCTGGTGCAGAGCCTTGTTTCCCCCCCACAGCACACCCTAGCATCAGAGGAGCAATCTCACCTAGGAAAAGCTAAGGAACGGGACCCTGGAATGAAAATGTATAAGCTGTTTTGTGGGGGACTTGAAAAGAATAAAAAGTTGTGGGAGGAGGTACATATGTCCCCTTAACACCCATTTCCACCCCCCTCTCCCCTTCAGTAACTACACTTACACCTAGTGTTTGAGTTGCCCCTTGAGGGCTTGGCCACTGCTTACGTGAGCTAAAGTACAGGCTCCAGGTGGTCCCAGTCTTCCATGCATATTTGTATGGCTGGCAGTACATGCCACAGGGGATACACACTGGCATATTTTAAAGTGAAAGTGTAATGCACGAAGAATTCTCCTGCATCTACCCTGCGCTCAGACAATAGCATAAGAGAATCCACTGCATGGCTTACAGCTTTCACTCCCTCCCCAGCATGTCTCAGGTGAGACAAGGCAAGGCTTTTGACCTATACGTTAAAGAGCTAGGCTCAATGATGATCTTTTATCCACAATATGTGATTGTGTATTTCTGCTAACAAGTTTTCCTGCCTCATTTGAACTTGTCGTTATAACAGTGTCTGTAAACATATTGGTAGCTACAGGTTGCAGTGTATTCATCTCTCTTTCTTTCTGTCTAGAAAACATTGCATTTCTTAACAGTGATTTTTCACCCCATTTAGTGATCATGCTTCATAATTTAAAAAGCCATTCGATATGGCAAGTTTAAT
This sequence comes from Eretmochelys imbricata, assembly GCF_965152235.1. NCBI lineage: Eukaryota > Metazoa > Chordata > Testudines > Cheloniidae > Eretmochelys > Eretmochelys imbricata. The sequence goes on along the minus strand of NC_135576.1, from coordinate 20,469,306 downwards.
ACCTTTTTATCCATTTTTGATCTTACCTAAGAATAATTTTTAAGAACTAAAGCTATTGTCTAGGCATTGAAATTAGCGCACACACTATTCAATGAGTTCCTTGACCACTGAAACACTGAGTTTATTTCTATAGTGAGCAAGAAAATTTCTCAGACACACAGTGAATTTATTACAGCATATGCTCAACAGTATTGTTACTCTGAAATATGCAGAACCAAACTCAGACTTCTTTTTAGTCTCCTGTCTTTGTATGACACAGTAAAATTTTTATGTACAAAGACTCATATTTGCAGAGTCTTCTAATTCACAAGGAATGTGCACTGCAGCTATTCCCATAAAATTGCCCACCCTAATCTCCTAGCTATACATCATTCACTAGGATGCTCTTCACTATTGACACATGTCTGGCTAGGAACAACTGGTAGGTTAAAGAAGTGATTACAGAGGACTGATTGGCTTAACAGAGACAGGTAAGAAACTAAGAACGAGCTGTTATTCAGTGAGATAAATTATTTGTTTCCTTATGAGCTCTTTTTAGATTTAGATTCTACAGTTTTAAGGTTGTTTTACATAGACCAGATCTCATTTTGACTTCAATTTTAATTGACTAAACTGATTAATGAATATGAATGTTCTAAATAGAAAGGAAGAAAATTAAGCTGTTAGATTTAATCAGAGAAATATAACATTTTGGAAAAAATAATTTTAATATTTAGGCCTAGTTATACTCATATGAATATACAGTATTCAGTTTCTCCTATATCTCTTGCAATCAACTCTGCATAGGAAGTGAACAGTGTGTACATTATACATCAAAGCCAGGTAATCTTTTAATAACCTGTCACCAAATGGTTTAATTATATTCACACTTTGTGGCAAGAAACATTTCTTTGCCTTCAGTGTAAATGTAGTAATTCCCCACTCAAACCAATTTTCAAGTTAAAGTTACAGGGAGACTTAAAAACAGTGTTTTATAATAGAAGCTTGTTGCAATCTTAAATATTGAGAAATCTCCAAAATAACAAGCAGCAAATTTCAAGTGCTCAAGAAGGGGACTCCTTTAATAAACAGAAGCTGTTTTTAAGTATTTTAATCTATGATTCAAATTTTTGTCTTGGTTGCTTTTTATAGTTCCTGTTCTAAAAGTAACCTCCATAGGTCTCTGAATTATTTCAAAATGAAAAAAAAAACAAAAACCCTACATATTTTTTAAAAAAGTCAAGATTGTGATACCAAATCAGTAAAAGAAAATGTAGAATTTTGCTGTGAAGTATCAAGTATCTTCAAATTTTCACTAGCACAACAGGGCAATAGGGTTTACCAACATATGAAAATGGCATAACAGAGCAATTTGCCCTCCAGGTGGATGAACCATGACACAACCACTACCTTTATGATCACTTTTGTGGCTATTTAATGGTAATTTTTTGGTACATTTCACCATTCCTCTGGAAAAAAAGTTATAAGGCTATTTCCACTGAAGTCAATGGAAGCCATATGCACATTATCAATGGCAGAATATGCCCAAATTATTTTTGTGTGTCACAACCTTAACAGTATTGTCGTTTTTCTTTTGTGCTATAAAAAATTACAATGAAGTAATACAATAGCTGTGGCACAATGGAAGACTAGGAGACTTAAGAGGACACAGAGCCCCTCACTTGAGACCACTAGCCTGAATTTAGTCTGTCATGACCAAATACACTCCAGGAAACTATGCAAGGAAAAAATCAAAATGATGCAAAATTAAATACTTTAAAAAACAAATTAAATGAACAATAACACTATTTGAACCTTCTTTAGAAATATATACAGGTATTTTGAATTACTATAAAGCAGATATAGCACATTTTATCACAGAATCTACTGTAGTGCTTTATCATTCCTTGAACAAACAACAAGTGACCCAGCAGGTGTGATTTTTAAAACTAAATAATGTTAAATAAGGACTTGTTAAACTGAGATTAGTTTTTATAATTTTTAGCAAAACACCCCTTTTTTGCAGTAAATTAGATGCTCACATCTTTTCAAAGTCGAAGTGCAAAACAAAAAACAATAAAACAAAAGAATGCTTTGAGTCCTTGCAGTATCTCAAGTACTGTGCATCAATAAGACTAAACCAATGGATATTCTGTTAACAGAGAGTCTTTTTAAATTCCAAGATTGAAATAAAAATAAAAATAAAAAGGAACACGAGCTCTTTCAGTTGTCTTCTGAAAGAGAGTGCCTCAGACCAGAGAGGACAATATTATACACCAAGTTGCTACGCTCAGCATCAGTTGTGTTTGTTACAGTATTTATGTATCTGAAAGCTAATATTTTCAAATTCAGAAGATGGTCAGATGTTGATGACCAAAACATGACGATGTCAATTTCCCCTGACCGCAGAGCTCTCTTGATCACATCAGGTGTCACCTCCCCGGTACACAAAGCAAACTCCTCTGCTGAAATGTCACTGAAGCCAGGAATTGAAGCGTAATCCTCTTTGACATGAGACATTACAGGAACTCTTCTGTGGTTGAAAATCCTTATGAATTTCAGGAACTTCACTGTGGGCTGCTCACTCTCAGTATCACTGATGTACTTCTTCAGCTTTTCAGCTGAATTGTCAACAGCCAAATGGAACAGGTGTACCAACTTGCTACTTTGATCAGTTGTTACCTTGTTGACATCTTCAGCCCTGAGAAACCTTTGAGTGGTTTTGTCATAACCATACAGCTAAGGGTAGCCTAGAATTCCTCCTTACCTGTAAGGGGTTAAGAAGCTCAGGTAAAGTGGCTGGCATCTGACCGAAAGGACCAATGGCAAAAGAAGATACTTTCAAACCTTGGGGGGGAGAAGGGGAAGGCTTTCTTTTGTGTGTTCTCTTGGGAAGCAGAGAAGCATCAGGTCAGAAAACTCCTTCTCCTATAAACCATCCTAAAAGTCTCTCATATTCCAAAAATTGTAAGTAAAAGCCAGGCAAGCCGTGTTCAATTATCTTTTGTTCTGCTTGTGAATTTTTCCTTTGCTGAAGGGAGGTTTATTCGTGTTTTTTTGTAACTTTGAAACTAAGCCTAGAGGAAGCTCTGCTGTGTTTTTGAATCTTTTGTTACCCTGTAAAGCTATTTTCCATCCTCATTTTACAGAGGTGATTTTTACCTTTTTTTAAAAATAAAATCCTTCTTTTAAGAACCTGACTGATTTCTCTATTGTTCTAACACCCAGCGGTTTGGGTCTGTGATCACTTTGTAAAAGCCCCCTGGGTAATTATGGAATAAACACGGGGTTACCTGCATTGTACACGTTTATCGGTCGGGTAGTCCCAGACATCTAATAATAAAGGTGCACCTGATTAAACCCATGTCAAACGTCTCCCTGTCCTTCTTTCGATATAGCCAGACTATGAGTCAGCATTAACTCTGAATTGGGTTGTATCATAATCCCAACTCTGTACATAGATCTGGGAGAATTCAGTTTCCTTAAAAAAAAAATTGATATACTATTATATATTATTTAACTGCATGAAACATTTCCAACTTCTGCATTCCAAGTTTTCAGAAAATTATATAATTTAGAGCCAGAAGAGTACCCAGAAGTCACCTACTACAGGACAGGCCCAACAAAGATAATAACAGAACGCCACTAGCCATCACCTTCAGCTCCCAACTAAAACCTCTCCCACGCATCATCAAGGATCTACAACGTATCCTGAAGGACAACCTATCACTCTCACAAATCTTGGGAGACAGGCCAGTCCTTGCCTACAGACAGCCCCCCAACCTGAAGCAAATACTCACCAGCAACCACACACCACACAACAGAACCACTAACCCAGGAACCTATCCTTGCAACAAAGCCCGTTGCCAACTGTGTCCACATATCTATTCAGGGGACACCATCATAGGGCCTAATCACATCAACCACACTATCAGGGGCTTGTTCACCTGCATGTCTACCAATGTGATATATGCCATCATGTGCCAGCAATGCCCCTCTGCCATGTACATTGGTCAAACTGGACAGTCTACGTAAAAGCATAAATGGACACAAATCAGATGTCAAGAATTATAACGTTCATAAACCAGTCGGAAAATACTTCAATCTCTCTGGTCACTCGATTACAGACCTAAAGGTCGTAATATTAGAACAAAAAGACTTCAAAAACAGACTCCAACGAGAGACTGCTGAATTGGAATTAATTTGCAAACTGGATACAATTAACTTAGGCTTGAATAGAGACTGGGAGTGGATGGGTCATTACACAAAGTAAAACTATTTCCCCATGTTTATTACTCCCACCCCCCCACTGTTCCTCAGACGTTCCTGCTAACTGCTGGAAATGGCCCACCTTGATCATCACTACAAAAGGTTTTCTCCGCTCCCGCTCCCGCCCCACCCCCTCCCCCGCTCTCCTGCTGGTAATAGCTCATCTTAAGTGATCACTCTCCTTACAATGTGTATGATAACACCCATTTTTTCATGTTCTGTGTGTATATAAATCTCCTCACTGTATTTTCCACTGAATGCATCCGATGAAGTGAGCTGTAGCTCACAAAAGCTTATGCTCAAATAAATTGGTTAGTCTCTAAGGTGCCACTAGTACTCCTTTTCTTTTAACAATAACTGGGTATGTTTTAGATCAGTCCCAGGCTATATAATAGATGTGGGTTTAAGGCACACACTAAGTGTATTAGAAATACACAAGAAAGAACCTAATGAACAATAAATACATTAACCACTTATCAGGCTTTAAAATTTCAGTCCTTTGAACAGTATTTATTTCAAATTCTGAAAGCAATAACGATCACATATGTTGTGGGCTAATTGTTTGCAATACTTCTATCCCTCTCATAACACTAATTTATCGATAATTACAGAAAAAATCTCAGAAAAGATTAACTTTTAAATTTGCTTTGAGAGAACTTAAGATCAAGTTGAAAACAAAGAGTCAGGAACAATGCTGTTTCCAATATGAAACCTTTTAGGATTTTTTTTTTTTTAAATAAAGTGTGCCTATGAAGGAAAGAAAAGCTACATTTTCTATGGCAGATTATGGCCTGAAGCCAACTCTGTGGTAAGAAACACTGTTGCTAACTTTAGTTTCCATTTTCATTGTGAATTTAAAATTCCCCTTTTGTTCAGTTGCATCCAACTTGCTGAAACAGCTTCTACTTGTCATAAAATACTACTTTTTTTTCTCATTTATATCTTTTAATAACAAAATGAATTAAGAAATTAATACATAAATGTTCTACCGAGCTGAAACTTTGCACAGAGTCCAGAGTATATCAAACTGTCATTTTATAAAATCAATGAAAAACGATATTCGGAATGGAAATTGCAATTCAACCACAACTACAGCAGCATGAAAACACTGCAATAATATCAATGAGCTGCAATGTGGTATGTTTCTCATTAGATAATCACACCCCTAGAGGATTAGAGGCACTCAGCTGAACCTTGTGCCTCAGAACACACTTGGGGTGTCATTATCTCATGATAACCCTACTCCCTGTCAAGTCTTATTGCTTAATTAGGGGGTTACGAAGGTGATAACAAGACTTAAAGAAATTGGATGAACAGTACATAAGATGAATGATACCTTAATCAACTTAAATCTAGCTGCTGAAAGACACACGGTCAACAAATGCATATAATCAGTTACAGTGAGCATGCTCTATATTTTAGAGGAATGGGGTAAAAGCTGAGAGAGAGATCTGAGAAATCTTGACACATTTAATGTCTGACTTTCATTTGCCAGGTTTCATAATATTTTATGATTGGTAATTCAAATGGGGCTTTTAGATTAAATCACAGCACATGTAAAATGTTAAAAAATTGAAAGTCAATATGAAATTTAGCTTTGACCTTAAGATACCAGGCTCACAGGAGAATGAACCATCATAATCCCAATACAGAATTTAAGTATATAGTATGCAAGTTATCTAATCAATAGCACCCAAGATTTTAACAAACTTCTCTTTGCCCTCAAAGGTAGCAACAGTGTGCTGCTTTACTTAATTTTCAATTATGGTTTAGAAATGGGCAAATGTTTTTAAAAAGAGCTCTTTAAAAATAAAGACCTCTAAGCTCTACAAAAGCTATCACGGAATGTTTGACTATAGTTCTTTTGTTCTGTTTTGTAAACAGCTACCATATTTGCAGATGGAACACAGTCACAGATCTGGTACACTCAGAACTGCTTTCCAATTCACTGTGAAACATCAATTATCTTTATCAAATAACAGTATCTCATCTCAGTCCATTATCAAGATGGAGTCTTATTTTAGCTGGACTGCTGCTCTATCTGTATATCAAGGCTGGCCGCAGTGGCAAAGAGTGAGTGAAAGGCTGTGAAATAATCAATAATAATCATCAAATTGTGGTCGACAGGTTGTGAGGATGGAAGTTTTTGATGAAACCTCAACCTTTTTTGTGCGGATGATAAGGCTTAACCTTTGCAATACCTGATAACTCAGTCAGAGGAAGCCCTGCATACACTTCAGAGGTTTCACAGTTCCAAAACAACAACAACAACAAAACCTACTGAAATACTCTGGTTTAAGTGGAATACCAATTTCATATCATCAAACACCATCTTTTCTTCACTGAACAACTGGGAGGACAAAAAACTGCACTGAACATATTTTACGGTATATTGTAAACATACTACTGTACTCCAAGAATTCAAAGCCTCACACTAGTGAAAGCTACATCTACACTATCGCCTAGGGGTGTGAGTCCCCTGCTCAGGTAAACATACTTGTGCTTGCACTAGCAGTGTAGGTGGGATAGCACAAGTAGTGGTAGCGGAGGCATAGCTTGGCCGTGCCAAGTACGTACACAGGCTTTGAAGTAAGCTTGTATTCAGCTAAACTGTGGATCTGCTGCCACTGGTTGTGCTATCATGGCTATGCTGCTATGTATAGTCATGCTAGCTCGATGAGAGCTAGCGCGAGTATGTGTACACAACCCGGGGATTCACACTCACAGCACAGACATAGCCTAAAGGTCAACTCAGAAGGGAAACTGCATGTGTAACAATGAGTAGGACTGGGGAAATAATGCAAAAACATTTTCAGCAAATATTACTTGAATATTTACATGAATAAATTTCAGCCACGTTTTTGCCCCTTTTAGGTTTACTTTCACTGGAAAAAGTGTTTGGGACAAGTGAATATCAAAGTCACATGCACAAATACTAGCAAAATCTGAATTCCAAATTCTCACGTGCAGATGATCCAGAAGTGCTTGTGTGCGCTCATGTAGTTAGGAAATGGAAGCAAAACAGGTGATTTATCGGAGCAATCTCACCTAAGAGAACTCACATTTTAAATATTTACAATCAATACATTCAAAAAGACACGAGAAAAATAATTGCAACTTATGAGTGCATTCAAGGAAATTGTTAAAATCAAAAATTTGCTGTTGTGAGTTATTTGCTCAGATCATACAATCTGTTAATTGCTTTTATTAAGTATTTGCTATGTAAATAAACTAGAAAGCCATTGTAAATCACAAAATTCTAGAAGAGTTGTTAATAACTATCTTACTAAAACCGTAACAAATTAATGGCAAACACTATTTAACTACTGTTTTTGTGAAATTTTATTAAGAACAAAATTTAATCATAAAATTCCTAGAATTAAAAAAATGTGCTTATGAATTTAAGATCTTTCCTTGTTGATTTATGTGGGAGTGACACATATATGACTAAAAAGAAGCTTTTCAAAGTTAACGGGAATAACACACTTGATCTTGCCCACTTGTATGTCTTAATCCTGCAGTATGTTGGGGCTAATTAAAAATGCAACCCTAACACCAGAGAATTCTGCCCCATAAGAATTACCTCTGATTAAAGGAATCTTCTGGTGGCTTAGAGCTATGGGGGTGGACAAACTGTGGCTCATGAGCCGAATGTGGCTCTTTTACAGTTAAAGTGTGGCTCCAAGAGCTCCTCCTCCATTCTCCAGACTCGGGGGGAGCTTGGGGCTTCTGCCAGAGATGACTGGCACCTGCTGAGAGTGGGGGATGGGGCTAAATTTAAAGGTTCGCCCTCCCCCCAGTAGCTTGAGTCACACACTTCCTCTTTCCCTCAGCGGTCCCTCCATCGGCTCCCAGGTGTTAGCTCCATGTGGAGAGGCAACGGCAGACAGATGGGAGCTTCAGGGAGGAGCCATTGCTTTAGCTCCTTTGGGAGAAGCAGCAGCAAAAGCGGTGGCTCTCCCTGAGGCTCCCAGCTGTTTGCCATTGCCTCTCCCCAAGGTGCAGCTCCCAGCTTGCTGACTCCAGCAGGGAGGGGGCCTGGCAGCACAATGTGACCGAGCGGGGCCAGCAAACTCTGGCAAAAATCTAGAGGGGGTAGACGTGACCGCAGACCCCACATCATCTCTGGCTTCTGCCCACCAGGGAGGAGGGGCTTGGGGCTTCAGCCCTGCAGTGCAGGAGGTGTCTGCTGGGGCTTCAGCCCCACGGGGCCCAGCTGAAGCCCCAAGACCAGGCAGGCGCACCCCAGCTCTTGAACTTCTGAAGATTAGAATCATAAAATCATAGAAGATCAGGGTTGGAAGGGACCTCAGGAGGTCATCTAGTCCAACCCCCTGCTCAAAGCAGGACCGATCCCCAATTAAATCATCCCAGCCAGGGCTTTGTCAAGCCTGACCTTAAAAACTTCTAAGGAAGGAGATTCCACCACCTCCCTAGGTAACGCATTCCAGTGTTTCACCACCCTCCTAGTGAAAAAGTTTTTCCTAATATCCAACCTAAAAGATTGTGTATGCACCTTGGAGGATCAGTAACTTTGGCCACCCCGAGCTCCTACACCACTACTTTCCAAATCTCCTGGCATTGGGCCATGGTCCGAACATCCCTATACTGCTGGAATGACTCCTGGGAACTGTTGGTAAACAACACAAATTAAGTAAACCTTTAGGCTACCCAAATATGTCCTGGGGGAACAATCACCCAAATTGCCCTAGCAGCAGCTCAGGATTGGGTTCTTTGGCATGTTGGCAGATCTTACTCAATGTACAGGGTATGCTCAGGATCTGGGCCACAGAGGGGCATGTGTGTGTGTTCAGCTGTTTTCAATTTGCAAATCCTCAATCCTCATCTCTAAAGTTCTGACTAATTTGGGCTCAGAATATGTAAACAGATTACTTGATAGATTGGCATTTAAAACTGTAATTAACTCCCCTCTTTTGGCACAAGGGAAGAGTTACTGCAAGGGTGAAGACTGTTTATGAAGGAGACCAAATTTTTTCAGGGGCTCGCTCTGAACTGTCGAATGTACTCTAGAAATAAGAACAATCTCAAATGTCAACGCTTGCCATTCCAAATGCAAAAAGTCACAATTAAAAAAATGCATAGTGCTTCACAACGGAAACAAAATCCAAGAATTTTAAAAGAGCTGGCCAAGGAGCTCTGTAAATTGTTAATGTTGATTTTTAATAAGTCTTGGAAATTAGGGAAATTCAAAAGGACGAGAACAAATCGGTGGTTGGGCCAGTATTTAAAAGGATAAACGGGGTGATCTGAATAATTATAGACTTGACATAAAGCTCAGGCAACATAATGGATCAAATGATACAGAATTTGATTAATAAAGAATTAAATAATGGCAATCAACCAGGGTATATGGAAAATAGATCTTGTGAAACAAATATGATTTAATTTTTTGATGAGATTACGAGTTTGGTAGATAAAAATAATAGCGGTGGTGTAATACAGTTAGACTTCTGTAAAGCATTTGACATAGTTCCAAATGACATTTTGATTAAGTAATTAGAAAAATACAAAATTAACATGGCAGACATTAATATGATTAAAAATTGGAGAACTGATACATCTCAAAACACAACTATAATCAGGGAAATCACCACTGAGTGGATGTGTTTCTAGTGGGATTAGTTCTTGGCTTTATTCTAATATTTTTATCATTGGCCTAGAAGAAAATATAAAATCATTACTGATAAAGTTTTCAGATACCACAAAGGTTGGGGGAGTGGTAAACAATGAGGAGAACAGGTCACTGCTACAGAGCGATCTGGTTTGTTTGGTAAGCAGAATGCAAGCCAAAAATATGAATTAGCCAAATGCAAGGTTATATATGTAGGAACAAAGAAGGTAGCTATACTTACAAGATGAAGCACTTCATACTGGGAAATAGCAACTCTGGAAGAGACTTGGGGGGTCAAGCTGAATAATCAGGGGAGCATGAGCTCCTAAATTGACGCTGTGGCTAAAAGGGCTACTGAAATTTTTGGATGCATAAACAGAGGAATATCAAGTGGCACTACGAATGTTTATACTACCTCTGGATTTAGCAGTGACTGATACTAGACTACTGTGCCCAATTCTGGTGTCCACACTTCAAGAAGGATGTTGATAAATTGGACAGGGTTCAGAGAAGAGTGTCGAGAATGACAAAAGATTGGAAAACATGCTTTATAGGGAAAGCCTCCAGGAGCTCAATCTGTTTAGTTTATCAAAGAGAAGGTTAAGGGATGATTTGATCACAGTCTGTAAGTACTTACATAAGCAACAGAAATTTGATTCTAGAACATTCTTCAATCTAGCAGTCAAAGGTACAATAAGGTCCAATGGCTGGAAGTTGAAGCTAGACAAGTTCAGACTAGAAGTAAGACACACATTTTTAACTGTGAGGGTAATTAATCATTGGAACAATTTACTAAAGGTATTGGTGGATTTTCCATCACTGAAAATTGTAAAATGAAGATTGGATGTATTTCTAAAAGCTATGTTTTAGTTCAACACAGCTATTGGACTTCACATAGGAATTAATTCAAGGAAGTCTTACAGTCTGTGTTATGCAGGAGGTCAGACTAAATGCTCATAATGGTCCCATTGCCTTCAAATCTATGAAAATAATCCATACACAATTTTCCCCCTTGGGAGAAGCACCATACGTAACCAATGCCAGTTAAATTACTTAATGCACCTCTGGATGGTGCACAGATCCCATGTTAACATATGGTGCAAGAGCACAAATAGAATAGAAAACCTAATCTTACATAGTACTATGGTCCTTCCTCGGAGCTAGTGCTCTGCACTTCACTTGCTAATCACCTGGTGAGACTGGGCAGCCCCTTACTAACTAAAAGAGAAGCCATCTTTTAAAATTTCCTCATGACAGTTTGAGCATAATATTTCTTTTAAAATATTTTTTTTGTTATTTTTTTCTGACTCACACAAAACACTATTTTTGTACCAAAGCAAAAAATTTTAAGTCAAGACAATAGCAACTTGAATAAATGCAATCATTTTTCAAAATGTCTTTCAAAAAGGTACCTAATTTAACGAATATAGATTTACTCCAATTTAAACAGCATAGGTTCAGAATGTGTAGTCTTAAACACTGTACAAATTCCAAACATAACAGAATTGACTACAGGTAAACAATAAATAATCCCTTTTATGGAAAAATATACTATTGTATTCTACAGAAATGGCCCAAAGTACAGCTTATAATAATGTTAATACCACTGGTGGACTATTATAAATTACTATAAAATCAAGTTACAGAGAATGTATTGGTAGATTTTTTTTAAAAGCTGACAGCTAATTAAGTGAAAGGCAAAGTGTATGTATGAGATTTCTATCTATCCTAGTTATTTTAGTATCCATCACTCAAGTTTCTACAATTTTGAAAATTGTCTCAGATTAACATCTTCACCAGATCTCTTTATCTTTTACTCTTTTGAAGTGCCCTTCATTAGGGAAATGTTTCAAAAGTTGTTCTGGTACAACCACATGTACGATTTCATTCTCATTTTCAAAAATACAATGTAAGACTTGTAAGCCCCTTTTTCCTTTCAACAAAATAAAATTTTATAGTGTGGGTTGAACCTTGGTATATAGGATCTGCTAAAACAGAGCACAAGACACAATCTTAAAATTGCTACAACATTTTACTCCACATACAATAAATGTTCTCCAGAAATGTAGCAGTTGTTCTAAGGCTAGATCAGTTGGCTTCCAGAGCTGAGCAGCAATAAGATAGTATGTTTTATTATGAGTGTCATGGAGACGGTGTGAAAAATCAAGAGCCACAGGCAGTAAGCGGCAGTGGGTCAATAATGTTCACAGAGACATTGTGTAGATAATCAACAACAAGGCCCTAGGTTCTCTATGCACTGCAAACAGCTGAAGGGCAAATCAATAGAGCCATGGGAAGGACACTACCCTGTTCCACTTCCCACAATACACTATTACCACTTCAGGAAAGCACCCTAAAAAGGGAAGTAATTCAGAATTTATATGCAGCTAACATTAAGCAAAAGGACTGTAAAAATAATACTTAGTAAAAAAGATACTATACTTTTTGTCTAAAATATGCTTAAAAATCTATGTAGCTAAAGAGAAACACGATTAAACAGATCCTGAATCTGTTTAATCTACACTGAATTATAAACAATGACTAGCAGAGAGAAAGTGGTGTGTATTTGGAATACTTATGATGTAATACAATAGGGATGCTGACTGCTTTCTAAAAGCAATAAGTGTTTTATAGATAGACACTTGAAATGCATAACACTTCTAAATTCTAGGTATATGGCTGAAATGCATCAGGTTTTATAAATTTAGGATCTACCATTTAATATTTTAAATGCTGTAACCAAATGTTTTTAAAAGTAATGCACAGGAAATTTTTTTATTAAATTAATACATTTATGTATGATACAAAATAATTATTAGAAAGAAAAAGGATAATATTTTAATGCAGATTATTGGTACTATGAGGCAATATTTTACAGGTAGTTTTTATAAATGACACTTAGTTAAATGTGTGACACTAATATTGCAAAATTTTAAGTAAAAAACCCATCACAAATAAATGTTCTTTTATTATTTCTTAAGAAAAAGGTGGTTCTCCACATCCATCATTGTATTAATCACTAGATGTAATTTCTCTGTGTACAACCATCTTTCTCAAACCCTAACTAGAAATATGCTGGAAGGAAAATGAATACATACAAAATAATTGTTTCTGATCATTCAAAGTTGAAGTGCCTCCCTGTTTCCTTAACCAGACAATAAAATCCTGACCATTAACAACACCCTATTTCACAGAAATCTAATAACTGCATCTAGCAGAATATACACAAAGAACAGCATCTTGTTCTGTTGCTGAGCACAATTACCAACTATATTACAAAGCGTATGAAAAAATACCACACTTTTGTGCTAAATCTTAAATGCAATTTCAGTAAATTAAAAAGCCACAATATACATATGTTACTACAAACAGGGCATTAGAAGAGTGCTTGCTCTGGTATAACTGCATATGAAGGGATGACAGCATTTACAGTTTTATTTTAAAGTGCACAGTAAAGTGCTATTGTTTTCTTTATGCCTCATTCATTACCAACACCACGAAGATACAAAAAAGAAAATGCACGCAAAGATTTTTATGAGGGCTTCTGATATTTTTCTCTCTTATAAAGATCCAGAATTCCAAAATCAATTCTGCTCTGACATACTGTATCCTAGGATGCTGCTGCTGAGAGAGAAAAAGAGGAAGTGTAATAGCTAATGTCTCCACTCTAAGGTTCTTTTAACTAACTACAGGAAACCAACAGTAAATACACCAAATGAAACTTGTACTTGGAGCTCTGCTATAACAGAGTCTGAAACTTTGAACAGTATTCTTTGGAACACAGCTTGTTACAACATCATTAAAGGCTTTTTTCCATGTTTGTAAATTATACTGCCTAATAAAATCACCCAGACGGAATTGCTCTCACTGCTAACAAAGGAGGAGTGGACCTAATCTGAGTGGAATTCCCTGTGACAATCTGGAAAGGGAGGACTCCAGCTCTTCTGGGACCCCGTGGACCCCATGGTGAGTCTTCCTCCACAGGACTTTAGGGGTAGGAATGGACGAATCAAGAGATCAGCATCTACTCTTCAGCCATCAGGTATCTATGTGGAAATCTGGGAGTGAGAAGCAACACTAACATCCAGAGTCCCCTCCATAGCCATTCCTACACAAGAGAATTATGAAATGGGCTCCTTCAGTAGCCAGACTGTCAAGGCAACAGAAGCCAGTGAAAGCCTCATGAAGCATATGCAAGATGACTACTGCCTCAGCAGATCAAGGATTACCCTCTTTCACTCCTCCAGTGGGATTAGGGAATCTTTCCTTTTATCCTCTGCACAGCTACCTTATCCCCCACTACAGAGGATGTTGTGAGCCTCACAGAGTTTTTTGGCCTCCCTCTGCCAACGTCTCCACAGAAGGGGTGGTCCCCACTTAGTGTCTGTAGATGTACTTAAACACCTGTTGTGCAAGCAGCTCCCAGCAGCTATCACAGTTTAACTGAGCTTCATTTTAGTCACTTGATCTCCCCAAAATATTTAATCACTTGATCTCCCCAAAATATTCTTTGAGTTTGGACCTACAAAGTTTACCAAAGCCAGATTTATATTTGTATCCTGTCAGAAAGGGAATTTATTCTGTGAAAAAGATGGAAATCTGATGTAGAATAGATTAATGTTTGCAAAACCAGCAAAAATGTGAATTTTTCAATGGCTTCTTGGGTAATGAGAATATTTTCACGTAAGTGTAATAGGCATTCACAGCAAGCACTGTAACACTGCATTTGGAAGTTTTACAGTGTGTGCTATGATTTGTAAATATTCGTATTATGGACCTATTATTCACATTTGTATCTTATTCCTTTTGAACTGACATGTGATACCGAATATTAACCAAAGTACGGAATTACACAAAGTTGACGAGATTTTCAAAGGCGCAGATGGCAGTTAGATGAGATTCAATGGAAGTTGGGAGCCTTATTGCCATTTGAGACTTTGAAAATCCACCCCAGTGCTGTTAGCAGAAATATACTGTGGTCTGCTGGAAAATGTAGCATACAATCAGATTAATCAACCACAGGAACTGCACTCCAAATGATATTAGTACAGAAACACATATGTGTATTTTAGTCAACACATAAACATGGTCTGTTTATAAATACATTCTGGATTGTAATAAAGAGGATGTTTTTCAAACAACAATTTTGAAAAACATTAAATTTCTTCTTTCCTGCATATGTGAATTCTGTATATATGCTTATCCAGACAGTCTGCTAATCCATCTCCCACCAACAAGAGGTTGAGATTTTCCATGCGAACCTTAAGAACAGGTGGAGCGCCATATCATCTGTTTGTGTGTTTTCCTCAAAAACAGCAGCTAGCAAGCTACCCAGCATACTAAGTTATTAAATAATGATTAGAAAAACATTGTTTGTTAAACTGAACAATCTAGAACTCTTTCTTGAAACTCAGCACTATTTATAAAAAGGGCCTGTATTAGCATATATATAATCAAATGAACTGACATTTGCAGTAAGAACATAGCTTCCTCTCTGTGCAGTTTCACATATGGCAATCCAGGAAGCTCTATAACAATAACAACACTAACATTTTCAAACAGAGTGCTTATAGTTACATGGCCTAATTAACAGGTACTAAGCACCCAGAGCTCCTACTAAATTCAATGGGAAAACTAAGTTACTTATTTAAATGTGTAGACATGGATTTAAGTGCCAGATTTTGAGCACCCACATTTGAAAAACTGTCGTTTGTACCCAGATAGCCAAAGAGAGGTGTCAGGACTGCTAAAGTATTACCACTAGCTCTAACTTCAGCTCTGTGTGAAACTCAACAAACGAGAAGTTGGGTGAGGGAATATCTTTTATTGGACCAACTTCTGTTGGTGAGAGAGACAAGCTTTTAAGCCACACAAAGCTCTCTCTTGTCTCTCTCATCAACAGAAGTTCGTCCAATAAAAGATAGTACCTCGCTCAACTTGTCTTTCTAATATCCTGGGACCGACACGGCTACAAATACATTGCATGTAAAAGAGAAGCGTCTCTTTAGAGATACAAATCTATTCTGCAATTTCACAAACACTGAAGTTCAGAAAGTGTACTGAACTTTCTACATAGCTCATCAATACTGGCCTTCTGATGTTTTGTCAATGATATTGTAGCTGCTCTTTAGTAACCTATTCTGAAGCCCGCTGAAGTTGCCTTAGCTATTTACATGGGCCGCTTTCTATACTTATATTACGAAAGCAGATACAAATATCTGATTATTCTACCTTGGCTTCTATAGAACAAGATGGAGATGGATGAAATCCCAAATGCATAAATCAATAGCAAAATATCCATTGACTTCAGTGGGGCCAGGATTTCACCCAGTGTCTAAGGTGACAGAAAGGAAGTTGACAATGGCCTTGTCTATATAATAAAGTTTTTTTTTGTATAATCGAGTTGTGAATTTAAACTAATCTAGATATACTGGTATAACCTACTCCCATGTAGACATTCTTAATCTGCTATAAAAGAGTGCCTTCTCAAATTAGTCTATGTTGCTTGGGAAGCGGCTTAAGCTAAATGGAAAAAAGACACTTTAATATTAGAATTAGAGTGTCCATATTGAAGGGAGGGTGCTATACTGATACAACTATATTGGTGTAACTGGTAAAGCTTTCCTGTGTTGACAAGGCCTTATCCTTTCAACAACACTGACACACATAGCAAAGGCAAATTTTCCCTTGCAGACTCTAGCTTTAGAGAAAATGTAGCTATGAAGGTTTTCACCTTTAAATGGTACATGGTTAATAAAAAATTTTCAACACAATAACAGCTGGCCCTTTTAATACCAAATTTCCGATGACTGTTCATGGAATCAGAGTAACAGCCATGTTAGTCTGTGTTTGCAAAAAGAAAAGGAGTACTTGTGGCACCTTAGAGACTAACCAATTTATTTGAGCATAAGCTTTCGTGAGCTACAGCTCACTTCATCGGATGCATACTGTGGAAACTGCAGAAGACATTATATACACAGAGACCATGAAACAATACCTCCTCCCACCCAACACCACCCTATACCAGAAACCTACTGACTACTATTCCTACCTACATGCCTCCAGCTTTCACCCTGGCCACACCACACGATCCATCGTCTACAGCCAAGCTCTGCGATACAACCGCATTTGCTCCAACCCCTCAGACAGAGACAAACACCTACAAGATCTTTATCAAACATTCTTACAACTACAATACCCACCTGTGGAAGTGAAGAAACAGATTGATAGAGCCAGAAGAGTTCCCAGAAGTCACCTACTACAGGACAGGCCTAACAAAGAAAATAACAGAACGCCACTAGCCGTCACCTTCAGCCCCCAACTAAAACCCCTCCAACGCATTATTAAGGATCTACAACCTATCCTGAAGGATGACCCAACACTCTCACAAATCTTGGGAGACAGGCCAGTCCTTGCCTACAGACAGCCCCCCAACCTGAAGCAAATACTCACCAACAACCACATACCACACAACAGAACCACTAACCCAGGAACCTATCCTTGCAACAAAGCCCGTTGCCAACTGTGCCTACATATCTATTCAGGGGACACCATCACAGGGCCTAATAACATCAGCCACACTATCAGAGGCTCGTTCACCTGCACATCCACCAATGTGATATATGCCATCATGTGCCAGCAATGCCCCTCTGCCATGTACATTGGTCAAACTGGATAGTCTCTACATAAAAGAATAAATGGACACAAATCAGATGTCAAGAATTATAACATTCATAAACCAGCGGAGAACACTTCAATCTCTCTGGTCATGCAATTACAGACATGAAGGTCGCTATCTTACAACAAAAAAACTTCAGATCCAGACTCCAGCGAGAAACTGCTGAATTGGAATTCATTTGCAAATTGGATACTATTAATTTAGGCTTAAATAGAGACTGGGAGTGGCTAAGTCATTATGCAAGGTAGCCTATTTCCCCTTGTTTTTTCCTACCCACCCTCCCCAGACGTTCTGGTTAAACTTGGATTTATGCTAGAAATGGCCCACCTTGATTATCATACACATTGTAAGGAGAGTGGTCAGTTTGGATGAGCTATTACCAGCAGGAGAGTGAGTTTGTGTGTGGGGGGGGGGAGGGGTGAGAAGACCTGGATTTGTGCCGGAAATGGCCCAACTTGATTATCATACACATTGTAAGGAGAGTGATCACTTTAGATAAGCTATTACCAGCAGGAGAGTGGGGTGGGAGGAGGTATTGTTTCATGGTCTCTGTGTATATAATGTCTTCTGCAGTTTCCATAGTATGCATCCGATGAAGTGAGCTGTAGCTCACGAAAGCTTATGCTCAAATAAATTGGTTAGTCTCTAAGGTGCCACAAGTACTCCTTTTCTTTTTGTTCATGGAATGTAATAAGCAGTGTCTGCACTGAGATCTAACGCTGCAAAGAGTACTGGAAAAGCTCATGAAATGTTACTTTTCAGAGTAGCAGCTGTGTTAGTCTGTATCTGCAAAAAGAAAAGGAGGACTTGTGGCACCTTAGAGACTAACAAATTTATTTGAGCATAAGCTACCGTGAGCTACAGCATCCGATGAAGTGAGCTGCAGCTCACGAAAGCTTATGCTCAAATAAATTTGTTAGTCTCTAAGGTGCCACAAGTCCTCCTTTTCTTTTTGAAATGTTACTATCCACTTAAGTAGTCAGCTCTCACTGCAACTATTGCAGTAATCAGACAAGTTGCCTGGACCTAGAAGTACTTTTAAGCCTTCTGTTCTCAAAACTGTTTCTGACGTTTTAAAACTCTTTCTTAAAAAACATGTTTTTGGTCTGCTGGATTCTTGAAGCATCCTTCAAGTAAGTGTTCAAACAAACACCTTCTGTGTGTACTTTATAATTCCATATAGAGACAGGCAGAAGAGCCCTTATAAATATATAACTGTTAAATCTTTAAATTGGATAATATAAGATTGTCATCCGACTGCTCCCTATTTTCATCCCTGGGAAGACTATTCTGTCCATCCTCAATCTGTAAATCAGACACCATTTAGTATCTATCTCAGGATCAAAATACCCTTGAGGTCACTAAAATATGTTAAATAGGCAAAGTGAAAGAGGAGATTGGGGGGGACTATTTTTTACTGTCTTTCTTAATATTTCCCATCCTCCCTGTCTCCCACACTGATGGTAGATATTTTCCTCTTTTAAAAAATGTTACAGGATTCAGCTGTAGAACCAGTCAAAGCCTATAAAAATCCCCTCTGCTCTTCGGTAAGCTAACCTATCTCCTGTTGCCCCACTTCTTTTCTCTTCTTCTGCCCCATCACAGAAGGCTCTTTCTAGCTGTAATAAAATTATCTATATTAAGAAATGGAGGGTTTTGATTCCATTAATGTTAAGCACCTTCCCATAGGGGTCATGGGGTGAGGAGCACCTCAAAAGATCAGATTCTGAACATGAAGCCTAAAGTCAACTGATGGCTTTTGTTTTTTCCCCTAATCATTTCTCATATTTGTGACAAAAAATTTTCTGATATTATGACATGGAATTTTTTAAAAAAAATCAAAACTGCAAATGGTAATATTTGATTACTCTGAATGCCCTTCCCTGGCAACCAAAATTATCTGCCCCTTCACATGATTTGTTTAGAGTCTGAAGGACAGTAAGGAAACAGGTGGTCTTAAATATTCCACTAAAACGTCCAATTAACTACAGTATTCTTCAAACCATTTATTGAAACAAATCAGGATTAGGTTCCAGTAATCTAATACAATAAAATCTCAATTAAAAATGAAAACAGGGCATTTCTGGATAAATGACTTGCAAACATTAGCCAGAGACAATCTCTTTCAACATACCCAATAGTTATTATATAGAATGCATTTTAAAAGAATGCGGGGGGGGGGGGATATCGGCAAGATAAGATACTTTTGCATGTCTGCCAAACCAAGGGCAAACCAATCCAGAGGGAAGATTTTAACTGCAGATGCAACCACACGCATACATGTAGCTGTAAGCACTTAATTAGCTTGTCTATCAACAGCTCTGACGCTTTTTAACTATTTTAGACCAGTAGATAAGACATTTGATAGCATATTTTGGAAATCCTATTGTGGGGACATACTTGCCAAAATTAGAGTTACTTCAGAAATAAAGATACCCATGTGTTTATCCAAGAGTCATTTTAGTAAATGAATATAAAGTTGAAAATTTACGAATTCAAAGTGTAGGACAAATGTAATAGCTAAATTAAAGAATTGGGTACGTTGTCATTCTCCTTAAATGGGAATATACAGGCACAACAGAGTTATAGTGAAGTGGATGGTTAAATACTTAAAAATTAGCATAAAAAGTATATGGACTAGCCCACAGGCAAGAGAGACCCAGACTAAGAGGTTATTTTGGGTTTTTCACTCCCAGCTTCCAGTGAGATCAAGAATACAGCAAAGATGTCATGACGAGTTTCGGAATGGACAGAGATGCTCAATACAAAGCCTTACTATGACCTTGATTGCTGAATGATTGGAGCGGAAAGTGATGCAATGTTCATAGCATGCTTGGCAAAGAGGGTCAAGAAAACATATTTTGAGAAAAAAGAAAGTAACTGACTATGCCTTTGCAGTGAGAAGGTAGGCCATAGCTAGGGTCTGAAAACTGCAGAATGGGATAGCTTCTATAGACAAGAAATAATATTATCCGGATCAAACAGCCCCCCATGGTTTGATGTGTCAAGGCTGTTCATGTGATAACAGGGTTGAAAATAACTCACAGTTCGTAGTGATGGAACACAATCAATGATTAAAATCCAGGCTAGCCTTCCATAAAGGCCAGGAGATTTACATAATCAGAGCTAGTGATTTCTTTAGCTTTCAGGTGATATTACAAACAAATCACTTTAAAAACGTCAACTGTCGGTCTGATTTGTATGTTACTAAAGCTTTGCAAGTCTTATGGAACTGATTCAATATTTAAGCCAAACAGGATATGTAAAGGGGCTGATGGCTTCCGGGATCAGAAATAGGAAATGGAGGCTTTCACCTCTAGGTTGCCAGCTGATAAAGTCTGTTACCATCATACGGCTGTTTGTAAAAGAAATTTGGTGATCTCAAACCAATTCCCAATGGACAGATGTTCACATAATAAATACTACCACAAATGACAGCCTTGCTAGTAATCTCAGCTGAGAAATCAAGGATCAGATGCTGGGTTTGGACACTGAACTACCCTCTTACTCCTAGTCCTTCCAGGTAAGAGGTGAGGAAGCATGAGGCTATGTACCGTTGTCTTTGCTGTTTTCCTGTTCTATAAATAAACAGAGGATTTCAGTCTCCGCGGCTGTCTATCTGGAAACTACAAGCAGCATTATATTTATACACAGAATTAGAAGAGCAAATAAAAAACACAAAACAAAAGGTAGTTAAAATTAGGGCTGTCAAATGATTTAAAAAAGTAATCATAATTAATTGCGAGATTAAAAAAATAGTTGTGATTAATCGCAGTTTTAATTGAACTGTTAAACAATACAGAATACCATTTATTTAAATATTTTTGGTGTTGGGGGAAGTGTGTGTGCGTGCGTGCATGTGTGTTGGGGCACCGCTGTCTCTTTAAGCACCGCACTCAGGAGCCTGAATGCTTTTTCAGCCAGCAGCAGCTGCTGTTGGCAGCATTCACTCCTAAGCCAACAGCTGATAGGCTCCCCCTGTTCCCCGACCCCAGCTCAGCAGCGACCGGGTACATGGGCGAGGGGAGGGAAAACACCACCACATCAGCCCCCGACCCCCGTTCTGCACAGCAGACAGGAGGCAGGCTCCCAGTCTGGAGCAGCTTGGCCAGGGGGAGGCTCCATGGGTAGGAGGGAGAGGAGGTGGAAGAAGCAGTGGGGCAGGGCAGCAGGAGGAATGGCACCCCTGCCACAGAGACAAGCAGTGGTGCCTCCCCTGAGCACGGCACACTGATTAACACTCATTAAAAACAATGTGTTAATTTGTTTTGAGTTAATTGCATGTATTAACTGTGATTGACAGCCCTAATAATTATTTTTGATTACAAATATTTGCACTATAAAAAAGATAAAAAAAATCTACAAGTCGAAGCATGAAGGGGCATATGAATGTTTAGCATATTTGGCACATAAATACTTTGCAATGCCGGCTACACCAGTTCCATGCAAATGCCTGTTCTCACTTGCAGGTGACATTGTAAATAAGAAGCGGGAAGCATTTTCTCCCATAAATGTAAACAAACTTCTTTGTCTGAGTGATTGGCTGACCAAGAAATAGGACTGAGTGGACTTTAGGCACTGAAATTTTACATTGTTTTGTTTTTGAGAGTACTTATGTAAAAAAAAAATCTACATTTGTAAACTGTACTTTCATGATAGAGATTGCACTACAGTACTTGTATGAGGTGAATTGAAAAATACTATTTCTTTTGTCTTTTTTATAGTGCAAATATTTGTAATAAAAATAATAGTATAAAGTGAGCACTGTACACTTTGTATCCTATGTTGTAATTGAAATCAATATATCTGAAAATGTAGAAAAGCATCCATAATATTTATAATAAATTTAACTTGATATTATATTATTGTTTAACAGTGGGATTAAAACTGTGATTAATCATGACTAATTTTTTTAATCTAGCTAATTTATTTTGCGTTAATCGCTTGTGTTAACTGTGATTAATTGACAGCCCTAGTTAAAATAATTAGTTTACATTTAATGTAAAAGCTTTTGGAATTCTACCACGGTTTTATTATATTATCAATAATAAGAGAGAAAATTAACACTTAAATTTTATGAAAAAATTATCAACTACAAAATAATATTCAACTAAATCCTCATCATTCCAATATAAAGACTGAAAAATTTACCCTGAACCATAATCTGACTGTGCAACTTATTGTTTTGGGTTGACATTATCTTGCTCATCTAACTACACATTTTGTTTAATACCAGAAAAGTTAATATATTTGAAATATAGGCACATTTTGTAAAGGAGAACGGTAGAAAAAAATAACCAGTACATTTTCTTTATACTGAAAATCAGACAAATATAAAATCATAATTCAAATACAAGAGATTTATTTCAGAGGAGTTTGTCACAAGTAACACCTTATTTGGGGTTTCTGTTATTAACCCATCTATGGCAGCCATTCAGTCACAGTGAATGAAGACAGTAGGGCTCTATATACTTTGAGTCCTTCATTAAACTATTGATCCCCTTAGCATTCTCCATAATGTTCCAGCAGCTCAGCATGTCAACTGACGCAGAGCTAGTCTCTCTTTCCTTTCAATAACTTCCACATGCTGTGGGGAGAAAGTCACAATGATTTATTTACCTGACATTTTCCAGTCCGGATGTCGTAGAGGGCCACTGAACCATGGCGAGCTCCAACTGCTATTCTGTGACTCCGCTCATAATAGCTGACCATGTAGAACCTGCATTGAACATTATAACAAGGAACAGGTGAGATCTGACCTGCTTTCATGATGTGAAAGTTAACTGGTCATTAATATTAGTGCTTAATATTAGTGAGGAGATTTTATTAAGCTATCTTTTGGTTACTAGTCTCCAACATACTTTTCATTTAGAAAAAAAACCCCAGCTGACTCCTAATAAAATAATGCAGCACTCTAGCCAGACGTTTTATATCTCAGGACTTATGAGACTTGTTTATCAAGTTAGGTAACAGCATGCACAGGCGTTATAATATATTTGAATAAATGTGAATTTTGTTATAATAAAATAACAGACTGACAACTCTTAGATACAGAATGGTTAAATAAGAACCTTTCTGCACTGAACAGTACCAAAACATGTCTGCTTGAACATCAGAAAGGAAAGACAGGATGTAATGGGGGGGGGGGTGCTGCCCATTAAATGAAACTGGGCGCAGCTCTCCGGTTTCAGTCCACATGTTCCGAGATGGCCCAATTAAGAGGCAGGGTAGCACCTAAGGGGCTATAGGAAACCAGATGAGATCCAGTGTGTCAGAGCAGACTGAGTGAGTTAGGAGATAGAGCAGGAGATGTGAGTTGCCTGGGAAAGGGCTGAAGACAGGTGTGCAAGGGGTTTTCTTGTTGGTGTTCTCCTCTCCCCTCCCCCCGAAAGCTGGAGAGCGCTGATGGCAGGAAGAGCAGCAGAGGGAGATGCCTGCTGGCTTTAAGCTGGAGAGCTGGAGCCAAGGGTCAGAGTGGTCTGAAAGAAGGGGGAGCAGCAGAGGTGTTTACTCACTGGTGTTTCTTTGCTGCATAGCTGAGGCCTAAGTGAGGGTCTGAGTTGAGAGGCTGAGGGAGATCCTGCTGGGAAGAGTGGGGTTGACCCAGGAAGGAGGGCTAGGGTGGCTGTTCTGGTAGAGGGATGAAAGAGGATTTGCAGGGAGTTTGGGTATGGCAGAAGACATTGGAACCAAGTATGTGTTATGTAAATGGAGAAGAGGATGTGTGATTTTAAGGACTCCTTGCACTGGGGTAATATGGACTATGCTCTGGGACTTTTGCACTATGTTTGGTTAATAAGTTATATTAATGGACTTGATAACATGCTTCCATAGAGTTTCTGGAAACTCAAAAGGGAAACTGAGGCAAGGGATGCCTGGGAAGAGGCCACTCAGTTACACAGGATCATTAAAAAAAGATAAGGAAAAAAACGCCGAAGTAATGACAGTATCTTTACATAAGAAGCTATGAACAACAATAGGTATTAAGGGCAATAATATTCTTCCAGCTGAGGAAGAATTGAGAAGTATGTTGTATTTCTTAATGTCACATGATACTTTATGCAGTGCATGAGCATAGCATTACTTTAAAACACACAGTCACTTTCAAAGTCAAGCCATTATTACATCTCCAACATGACACACAATGCCAATCTCCTTATTCCAAAGTCAAGCCCTTTGGAACTTCAGAATACCTTTCTGATAAAACACAAATCAGATCTTAAAAAAGTAAAAGTGCCCACTATTATATTCTTGAGAGTTAAATCTCACTCAAGCAGGTTCTATGTGAGACTGCTAGAGTCATGCTGTAAAAATATGGTGCTGACCATATATATGGCTTTAAACACCACCGCTAACAAAATCTTACACTGATACATCACCTTTCTTCTTGAAGGACTTAGAGTGCTGCATCATCTATACAAATACAACAATCATGCACTCATTCCTACGGTGCAAAATGGTAGTCAGGAAGAAAAAGAGCACATAATGGGCTGTAAAAAAGTGGATGGTTAATTTTGATACAGGATAATAGGTTAAAGGGCTTGAAGGGAATGAAGAGTATGGATTATACTTTTGGGTCTCTGTTTTAAAGGAGTAAGTGCATAAAGTTAGGGCCAGATTCACAAGATTGGCCCCAGCATCTGCTGCGACTCAGGAAAGAGAAGGTCACAATCTGGCCTTGTCTGCCTGCACCATCCACATGGTTGTCCATCCTCTTGTCCATCCTCTTGGGACACTATGCCGAGGTCAATAACTTAGTATAAAATTCTGAGGTCCTATCTTCCCACAACTTCTGCCCACCACTGCTCCTCCATCCATGCACTAGTGCTATTAAAAGGACGTGCACAGTGAAGGACATATCACATGAGAGCATAAAAAGCTGCTAAGACTGTTATCCCATGCCTTAACTTATGTCCTGTGCTCTGTCAGTACAGAACACTCCATCCCCAAGATCCATCAGCATGTTTCCAGCCTCAATACTAAGCCTCTTATTCCCCTTCCCTGGCACCAGCCTGGTCAATCTCTTTGATTTCTGGGCTTTCAGATCCAACAGTTAAGGCCAGCATTGAAATTATTCTGTCTTCTTATCACTCCTCATTAAGGGTAAAAAAAGGTGTTGGAAACATGGGCTTAGCCACGTGTAAAGATTGCAATCCAGGAGCCATGCAGAGGGAAGAATGAGTATTTTGGGTGAGGTAACTGATAACGCTATGGGCAAATAGATGCCCTCAAGGTCTAAAGAATATGAACTTGATATAAGATATGTACGTTGAATGAAATTCAGTGAATAAGGCAGGGGACCACTTAACTAAACTCATACCCACATTTCACATCAGCCATGTCAAATTTTACTTGCCAGGCTTAATAAAGTAGTTGCCTCAAGAATTTTGTAAAACTGTTTCATACAATCAGTAAACTCAAGACTTTATATTTATTCTCGCAGAAAAATATGTACTAAAACCAACCAAACAAAAAAGTGGTATCTGATAACTCGAGGTGAACATTTGTGGGGGGAAAGGAAGGGATTTTAATAAAATTCCTTTATCCCTCATTAGTTCTGATGCTCCACTGCCTGGGTACAATCCACATGTTGGCAGCAGATTTTTTTAAGAAATGAGAACATCACAAACTGCTGGACCAAAGCAGACAGCATTCATTTCCTTACTGGATTTTTTAAGTGCCCATTTAGACAGAGACAGCTGAGTCAGCTTTCTTCCTTGACAAGGAGAATCAGTCTGCATAATAAAATTTTGGTTTTGTTATTTTTTTTTAAATGCAAAAACCTCCCTGGAAAATAGACATTTTTGTTTTCACCTTTAAATAAAAAATAAAAAAAACAAAGCCTCCAAAACCAATTCTAGTCCATTTGCATACAGTTCTTGACTATTTTACTTTTTCTTTACTTTTAATTTGTTTTTTACTACCACATTAGCCTTCTCAATTTTTTTCTTAACAGTATCATGTTTTCATCTGTTGGCTGTAATATCTATTTAACATGTTTCCAACCCCTTTTAGAGAGTTTGCAAGAGATGAATATTTCCTTTCTGTAAAAATATATACACAGTTAAATATTTTTAATCCTATGAATCACACTTTCTAAGCTTCCAAACAGCAGAATTCAGCTAACAGATAATGATTTCAAAGCAGCCAATCTACATCTAAATTTAGATCCGACAGCAATTCCACTCCTGCAAATCCAGTTGATGTATCCATACACACACTTGGCAGCTTAGTGGAATCTATGCTCTTAGTACCGGGCTATTATTGTACATGAAAAAGCTGTGGTGGGCAAAAGGACAACTTCCATCTCAGCATCCACTTCATTTTATTACCTGAGGAGTTTTGGTCAAACTGAATAAATAATGCTTTTATAGCAGCAGTGGCAGACATGCCCCAACTTAGAGGTGGGGCTGCACGTAGCAATCTGCACACACACTCCCTCCCCCACAACTCTCTCTCCTTTTCAGAATGAAAAATTCAGATGTTCATGGGCAATGTGGCCCCTTTACTGTTCTCTGTTAGGCCCAACTTCTCTCCCTCCAATCTACTTTTCAACCTCAATTCCTAACCATGCACACTGTCAGTTCACCTACAACCTCATTCACCATCTGACTCCATTTAATCCTGCCAGCCCAAACTCTTCCCCTCCCAACTCAGAACAAGCTCAAGCCACCTCAGCTCCCACCAAGTCAACCAGAGTATTGCCAAACTGAAGCATGCAAAAATCATGAGTCAAGGCCCCAACTCTCCCTGCCCAAACCCACGAGATTGGCTTAAAAACCATGAGATTTTAAAAATAATAAAGTTGGGATTTTTTATTTGCCCTCTGGTTGTGGAGCCTCTCCACAACCAGGAAGCTCAGAAACTTGTTTAAATTTTTTAAAAAATGAAATCTTAGATTTTTACATAAGTCAAGTGATTCCTGAAGCTGGAGTTTTATGAAAATCACCAGATATCATAGGACTTGCTATAAATCATGAGGGCTTGTGACACTGCAACCTCACCTACCCCAGAACACCCCCTCACACAAGCAACGCTCTATCCTCCAGGCTAATAACCCTTCTTCTTTCTAGCTACTTACTTTCTCCATGGCACAGAACCCTCTCTCACCACACACTTCCAGGATCACAATACAATCCAGCACACCCCTGAGATTTACAACCTGCCAGAGTTTAGAAGAAACCTCCTCAGGCTCAGAACACTTCCTCCTCCTAACCAAACACCCCGTCTCCGTGGAGTGGAAAAGGAGGAGCAGAAGCAGCAAAGGAATATGTGCAGATCTGCCTCTGTTGGCCTGCTCCTGTAGAAGCCTGCATTCCCTGCTCAGTGCCACCTTCCTCTGCTGCCTGCCGTCTGTGTGTCACTGACACAGAATTCCACCATGGGGAGCCAGGGGCTGCCACTAGAACCAGGCTCCAGCCCTACCTAGAGTGCCCCAGGGACAGCAGGTGGTACTGCACCCTGCCCCACATCAGTCACATTACACAGCTGTAATGTTATTGGTGGAGTTTAGCCTTAATATGCTATAATGACCAGCAACTCCACAGAATGGAAGAGTGTAGTGTATGTTGCCTTTAATATGCAGTAACTTTCACAATGTACTTGCTAGGGGTCATATTAAGCCCTGGCATAAATAGGTTTCAGGTATCCATTTACAACAGGACTGAATATGGCCTGTAGTTTTATAACAGTGGAATAAACACCATCCTTTCTCTAACAATAAACATTTCCTGGCAAGTGAAAAAATCCTAAATATTTTTCTTCCTTATTTCTCAGAAAATGTTTAATATACATGTACTTACATGTCAGATGTTTTCAATTGCTGTAAAAAGATATTATGTACTAGTGTACATTACTGTAAACCACCATCAAATTACTGGTGTGGTCAGTATATTATTTACTAAATATGTTGTGGCATCTAAACCAAATATTATAGTGAGTGCAGGCTGAATATTGAAAATATATGATACATTTTATTAGATTGTAACAATTTAGACTAAGAATTAGGGCCCATTTCTTATCTTTGTGTATTTGTCATTCCATTCCATATCTCTCTATAGCTCTGTGTAAGTAATAACAGTAAAATACAGTCCAAGTATTTGACAATTATTTTTGTTATTATTTATAATTTGTAATGTGGTAGTGCTCTAAGGCCCCCATTGGGATGAAGAAACCTATTGTCCTAGGTGCTACACAGTCACACAGGCAAACATCTCACTCTGAAAGCCAATTTAAGGCAAGGTGCAACAAGTGAGTTACAGATAAACAAAACAAAACAAAAGAACAGGAGAGAAGTGAGGTAGAAGGTAAGAGAAATAAGTATATAAGTTTACACAGGTGAATTATACCTATAGCTTGATGGTCTGAATCATTTCAGAGTTAATATAAATAAATAAAATAAGAATCAGCAATCCCCACTGACTTTTTACCTATCCTACTATTAGCTGATAAGTTCTTGTAGGCAGCATGGTAGAAAGGGATCTTGAGGAGCAATATGAAGGAGGGAAGAATTAGCAATAACTCCTATATAAATCTAATGTACCTATTCACTATGGAGGGAAGGGAGGTCTATTATAACCATGAATTGGATTCTAAATTACTTTCCTATATACCAAAGCCACTGAAGAGTGATGTAAGAAATAAGTCTGGCTGTGTGACTAACAGCTCACCACATTCTTCAGAACACATTTAGAATAAGATATTGTCTGCATATGATGGAGCTGAAGACACTATTTTGCTAATGCAATGCTTTTACTTTAAGATATTTCTTTGGACTCAGCGGGTAACAAAATGTAGAAGCTTAAATATTCATAAAAATATTAATTGTGTAGGTAATACATTTCCCTTTATTATCATACATTCACTGGACATCTGAGAGACCTTAATTTAGAATTTTAATGTCTTGCAATTAGCTGCAAGGGGGTCTGGCTTTACTTCAGATAGTCTTCAGTCATATTTTAAAGTTTTGTTCCTTTCCTTTTACAGAATCAGGCCTCCTCTGAGATCTGATGACCAAGAATTAACATGGGTGACAGCACCTTTACCTATTAAGTTGTAATTCCTTGGCATTCTACAAGAAACTCAGAAAGTATCTGTTTTTAAAATTTTGTTTCAAGTCCTTGTTTTGTTTAGTCTATGGAATAAAGTTCTAGCTCTAATACATTTGCTTCCTGTGAGATTCTTCCACTGTAAAAAGCAAAACAAGAAACATTTGTTGTTTCAAATTCAGACTAACTGTTTTCAAATACACAGCAACATTTGAACATTAGTTAATGCCATCCTAAGGTCTCGATTCAGCAAGGTATCTAAACACATGCCCAATCCCACTGACCTCAATAGGACTATTCACATGCATCAGGCTGCTGAATCAGGGCTACGTGATTCTTAGGAAATCATCTGAGCCATACAACGTTTCTGACTTCAACTTTATCTTGAGCATTTTCAAAATTTCACGCATACTTTACTGTCAACCCACTGCACTTCTGTATTTTATTTTATTTGGACTTTTATGATTTCTGTCTGGTATTCTATTGAGCATTGGTAAAAATCAGTTTATATACAACATGACAGAAGCAAAGGGAAAACTAGATATCAACTCTAATCAAATATTGTAAAATATGTTGTTTAGTGAGAGATTCATCTCATCACAACCAGATTGGATGGATTCAGTATCACAGTCATTAATAAGATGACTGCTAAATCTGTACGCCACTAAGAGAAGAAAAACTGAAGGAAAGATAATAATCCAGTATTTGAACAAGCATACTGTTGTTTAAAGCCATGGGTTTTACAAGACTACTCAAGCTAGGACTTTGCTTGAAAACATCAACACACGTCAGACAGAGATTGGTTGTTATAGCCATGATATGGTATTTAAAGACTACTGTATGAGAAGGGAAAGCCAAAAATGCCTAATAATATTGTTTTGTCTGCTGAAGTGACAGACTCAGTCACAACAGGTGTGCACATTTAATACAGTATAGCAGGGAGATCATTAGGAGATTAAAAGAATTAGTAATAGGATTAAGCCAAAGTGCTACCACTTGGCTTCTCTCCAGAGATTCAATGATTTGCTAAAATCATATGAAAATTTCCACTGGTCTGAAAGATGACTTCAGTAGAGTACTGTATCATTTTTACAATAGCCATAACTATGTACAGTAGGAGATATTGCTAGCAATTTAGCCAAATGTAAAGACAATGTGCCACTATAAAAATGCAAAAAGGATGGGGAGATTTCTTGCATTAATTCCTACTTGTCCTTGCATTTACATTTCAAGCTAAAGTTTTTAAAACATCTGAAGGAAGGAAGATTATCTTTATTCATGACATACCTGTCAAGGGTATAATAGTTCCTTTCTTGCAACTGTTGTTTTTTTTATAACTTGTTACATTAAAATACAACCCCCTGACATATTAAATATTGTAATTTACATGGTTAATATGTTATAATATGAATATTTATAATAGCCTAAGAATATTATAAATACTCACATATTATAAATCACATTTTATTATCTGTGAGTATTAAACTTTAAGAACAAAAGGGGAGATTTTCAAAAACACGAATGACAGGCATTTATCTTCAACTGAATGTCAGTGGGAGTTAGAAGCCTACCTACACTTTGTGCCTTTCTGTACTCCCCAAATGTCAAACCACCACCAATTTGAACATGAACAGAAAAAGAAAACCACCACGTTCCTGACTAGCTAAAATAATATGATAATTCTATAAAAACCAAAGGAACAAAAAAACAATCTCTGATGGCAGAAAAATATTAACACTCTCTCAGCAGCTTACATACAACAGACCGCGAGACAGCTTTAAAACCTGCAACAGGGTTCTACTGACATTTGTGAATTTAATTTCAATTGAATCCTATACACCTAGTGTGAGAGAGAGTCTTAAAAATATTTTTAAAAAACCAATCAGATGAGAGCATTTATGTTCCATTACTTGACAGATGAATTAGCAACAAGTGCAGGTCTGTCACATAGTAAGTATCCTCTGAAGTCAGTTTTTGTTCTGTGTTTCCAAATTCTGTTCTTCTTCCAAAGATGCGAGTGAGGTAGCAGTAAAACCTTTGCAAATGGATCAGAAAGCTATCAGGGACCCTGACTGCATCTTTACAGTTGTTAAAAACAACTGAGGAGAAGGATAAAACTGGCACTTTGTAGCACAATTTACTGGCATCTGGGGGAAACTGGTCAGATGGGCAGACACAGGACAGGACAGGCATTTGGGAGCCAGGTGATCAAGGTCTCCTTGTCCAGCAATAACACAATCATGAGGATGGTAGTGATTTGGCAGGTCAAAAAAGAGGTACAGATCCTGCTTATCTGGCAGAAGTGTGTAAAGTAGCTACATGGCAGGAAGAGATCCCTTTTCACCCATTCATCTGTCCTCAAAGGTATGAAGAGTGAGTGGTAATTACCACAAACTCAGATTTTATTAAACCCAGTTGTTTTTCTGTGACTGTTTCTTCTTATCTCAGTTATATTGCTTGTTCCAATTGGACAGCCATATTATGCCCCTAGAGCAGAGGTGGGCAAACTACGGCCCACGGGCTGTGAACTCCTGCCGCTCTGAGCGGCATGGTAAGGGGGCAGTGGTGGCGGGGTTGGGTAGCGGGTCTCAGGGGGCAATAAGGGGACAGGGAGCAGGGGGCGGTTGGATGGGGTGGAGGTTCTGGGGTAGTCAGGAGTCGGGGAACTGGGTGTTGGATAGGGTATGGGAGTCCTGGGGGCCTGTCAGGGGGCGGGTGTGTGGATAGGCCAGGGCAGTCATGGGTCATGGGACAGAGAGCAGTGGGGGTTGGATAGGGGGTGGGATCCGGGGGGCGGGGTGGTTTGGGCAGGGGGTCCCAGGAGGGGGTGG
The DNA here is from genome assembly GCF_965152235.1 of Eretmochelys imbricata. Classification (NCBI taxonomy): domain Eukaryota; kingdom Metazoa; phylum Chordata; order Testudines; family Cheloniidae; genus Eretmochelys; species Eretmochelys imbricata. The sequence goes on along the minus strand of NC_135576.1, from coordinate 20,436,870 downwards.
TCAGGGGACAAGGAGCAGGAGGGGCTGGATGGGTTGGAGGTTCTGAGGGGGACAGTCAGGGGGCGGGAAGTGGGAGGGGGCGAGGGCCAGGCTGTTTGGGGGGGCACAGCCTTCCATACCCGGCCCTCCATACAGTTTCGTACCCCCCATGTGGTGCTCGGGCCAAAAAGTTTGCCCACCCCGCCCTGGAGACTAGGATGGAAGGTCTTGAAAGTGCATATTCTGTAGAACATTACTCTGTTCAATGCTCTCTTCAGGCTGATCTACCGATACCATATGTATTTATGAAAGTGATGCACTTCCATGTTGGGTTCTTTGTAATTCCACCTTATTTTCAGCTATTAGATTTATCAAAGCTGGTTCTTTCCAAGAAAAGAACAGTCATTTGCTTTCAAAATCATATACTTGGTGAGGGTGGCTTTATGGTCCAACAGCACTCAAAGAGCAAAGCTCAAATGCCTTATAAAGGAGGAGTACACCTGTGATATGGCCAAATTCTGTTATGAGAATACACATCGCTACGCTCCTGCACATGGTTATATCACAAAAGGGAAGCAGGGAAGCAGGTGTCTTGATGAGTGCTGGTTCCTCAGTACCCATAGAAGACTTATTCTGTTATAGGTCAAAGACCTCAACTGTGACAGTGCAGCCTGCAGTCTGGCCTCAGCATTCCTACAGACTGTGATTAAATATCCTCAAGTTGGACCAAGATAGACCACTGCGTTATTTTTTAACTGCTTATTTTGAAATAGTTGCAGCCTTCATTTTACACCAAAAATACATCTCTCTTCCTGGTGTGCCTGAGGCAACGTGCTTTATTTTTAATTGTATAAGCATCTATGAAGTTTGTGCAGAAACACTATTAAATTAAAATATGTCCTTTGTTTTTAGATGTGGGTATACAATTATCCACCAATACTTTGAGGGGAAAAGTATTACAGATATTTTCCCCCTTCTGGAGAGGATAAATAGACGTACTGATAAATCACCTCTTTTATGGAGTATTGTACAGTGTTAGACTGGAAAAGAAGCATGTAAAACTCTCCTTTGTCATGATGCCCACAAAAATCTTGACAACAGTTAGGCTGCTGGTGCTCTGAGACTGCCTATCATGCTGACCAATATTTCCTCACTGCTTCCTTGCACCCCTCTGTTGGTCTGTCTGTATCCATCTGTTGTTTCTCCTGTCTTATACTTAGATTGAAAACACTTTGGGGCAGGAACTGTTTTTCTTCTGGGTTTGTACAGCACCTAGCACAATGGGATCCTGGGTCTATGACTGAGTTCTTAGGTGTTATGATAATACAAACAACAACAGATTAAACCACAGGGCTTGGATTAAACCTCAGAAGATCTGTGTTCTATTCCCATCATTGCCAGAATTCCCTTCACAAATCACTTCACTTTGCCTCAGTTTACCCATGTGTACAATGAGGTTAATAACTAATTAACTGAGGTACACAAAGCACTTTAAAATCCAGGGGTGTAAGATGCTATAGAAGTACAGACTTATTATTACCAAACAAAATAAATGAACTGTGGTGGTTTCAACTACAGTGAAAGCACCATGACCATTTTTTGTGGTTTATGATAGAGAAAATAATACAACGCTGGGGTTGTAGGGCAAAGTTTTAAGTGATACTGCCAACATAAAAATGAACAGGATTGTACCATGTGTGGACTTTTATACAGAAGCATTTTCAATAGTTGGCAATAACACTGCTATTTTCTGACCTACCTCCTCTTTTTCAGATGTAATATGGATTAGAAAAACTGTACACCACAGTAGAACCTAAGAGTTACAAACACATCAGGAACGGAGGTTGTTCGTAACTCTGAACAAAATATTATGGTTCTTTCAAAAGTTTACAGCTGAACATTGACTTAATTCAGCTCTGAAACTTTACTATGCAGAAGAAAAATGCTGCTTTCTCTTTTGTTTTAGTAGTTTACGTTTAACGTTTACGTTTAGTAGTTTACTACGTGTAAGTGTAGTTTATCCCTCAGAGGGAGGGATTGCTCAGTGGTTTGAGCATGGGCCTGCTAAACTCAGGGTTGTGAGTTCAATCCCTGAGGGGGCCATTTAGGGATCTGGGGCAAAAATTGGGGATTGGTCCTGCTTTGAGCAGGGGGTTGGACTAGATGACCTCCTAAGGTCCCTTCCAATTCTATGAACACAGTATTGTACTGTATTTGCCTTTTTTTTTGGTCTCTGCTGCTACTTGATTGTGTACTTCCAGTTCCAAATGAGGTGTGTGGTTAACAGGTCAGTTCATAACGCCTGTATTCATAACTTTGAGGTTCTACGGTACTTAAAATACTCTGTAAATCTGAAGTTTTAAGGTGTAAATGTTATGGCTATAAGTAAGCTATAGCAAGATAATATATTTATCACAAATCATTTCCTTCAATGCTTTTACCTGCAGATGGCTGGAAAGCATTCCTGAAGTCCCTTTTTTTTGACCAAGGATCCTTCAAGGCAGTACATGAGGATGTCCATAACCTTGGAAACAAAAGTTACAATTGTATAACAATATTTGATTTTATTGTTCATAACAAAAGTTAAATTCTGAACAATTATAGAGTTTTCTAGATCTTGTGTTTAATTATATTTTTGGTATCTTAGTATAACGTGTTATTTGCACAAACAAATCTGACTGCACTGCAACATATTGGAATTTGCAAAGGCAATGGTACTGGGAATTGCTGCAAATTCTCATTCACAGTAACAGTACACATTTTACAAAGCTATAAACACAGGCAAGTGTCTGCTAGTGAAGGCCTGAGAAGGAACACCACATTTTATGCTAGTTATATTAAGAGGGAATTTGAACAGGAACACCAAAGTTAAGCAAATCACACGGTATGGTGGATTCTTTAACAATCTCCTTCAACCTTAATGAATATGCATCTGAAAGAGAAAACTTTCAACATCCCTCTTCAGTCCATTCAAAATGCTGCTGTTACAACCACATCCAAATTGCCAACAAATTATTTTGCTAGCTTGTCCTTACCAATTAAGTCCTACCCAACTCTCTGCTCTGGTCTTTTCAACCCTTGGCCCCTTCATTTTGCCCAAGCTACAGGATTAAACTATTCCATTTTGTCCATCTCCATATATCCTTTTATGTAGCCCTCATGTCAGAAACCCTCTCTGCAACCCTGTCTTCAATGGAACCACTTAACCATTTTCAAAGGCCTCCTGAAAATACATTACTTCTCAGCCCAAGTCATCCCCTTAAAAATAGTTTACCTAAAAACAGATAAAGGAAAAAAATTAGAACAAGGTGTGCTAAACATCACTGCTCACTGATCTCGCTTTTGTTGCACCTTACCTAGCCATTTGTATATCTGTTTTCTGCTCAGTTTTTAAGCCCTTTGAGACAGGGACAGAGTCTTATGGCCTCAGATGTGTTATTTTAAAAAATAACGTATGTTCCATGGTGCTGTAAAGGTAGATGGCACTTTACAATTTCCAATTGAGTTTACGTGCAATGTATTATTCATTGATTTATTAAAAACTATGATATACAGATATTACAGCATATACTTACCTCTACAAGAAGATCCACAACATCTGTGGGCATTTTATCTATTAGTATTTCGATGACTCTTAGGATCTCTCCTTTAGCCCGAGCAAGAGCTGTAGTGTGAATATTCTGTTGAGACTGAGTGTTTGCTGCCAGCGCAGTGTGTCTATGCACCTACAAAAGGAATAGGATTATATATTTAACTACTGCTGTCCACATATGTTTCAACTATACTTAGCATGAGCTTTCCATGATAGTTTCTTAATACCAGATCAGGATTCAACATGTCTATGGTCTCTAGCAGCAGTCAGAGGACTCCAAGTGTTCATATGGGCTACTGCAGTTCTACCTTGTCACACCTCTTCTTCAATGTGTACATAAAGCCAATAAGGAGGTTAAGTAAAGAGGCAGGGGTGGTGATTATTTCTGTTTGCTAATTACACCTAACTCTGTGACTGCACCTTTGATTTAGCTGGCAAAGTGGAATAATTAGCCCACCGTCTAAGACTGAGGCATGGATGAAGACTGAGGTACTGTCACTAGGCTGAGGGAAGAAACCAGAGGAATTACAATTACATATTAATTACAATTACATACAAATTACATATTAATTATGCAAAATGACATTTTTCCACATCATTCACTAGGAATAAAGACATCTGATGACCAATCCAGAAATATCATTTGTGAAATATACAGAAAAGAAACAGTTTTTGTTTGAGATTTAAGGACAAATGTTCAACATTTGGACTAAAATATTACATTAAGAACATCTGTATTTTGCAGAACTCATTTGAATCATAGAATTGCAAGGGACCTCGAGAGGTCATCTAGTCCAGTCCCCTGCACTCCTGGCAGGACTAAGTATTATCTAGACCATCCCTGACAGGTGTTTGTCTAACCTGCTCTTAAAAATCTCCAATGATGGAGATTTCACAACCTCCCTAGGCAATTAATTCCAGTGCTTAACCACCCTGACAGTGGGAAGCTTTTTGTCCTAACTTCAGAGTTAAGAAAAACACATTATTTTCTTCCTCCTTGTAACAACCTTTTACATACTTGAAAACCATTATGTCCCCTCTCAGTCTTCTCTTTTCCAGACTAAACAAACCCATTTTTTTCAATCTTCCCTCATAGGTCACGTTTTCTAGACTTTTAGTCATTTTTGTCGCTCTTCTCTGGACTCTCTCCAGTTTGTTCACACCTTTCCTGAAATGTGGTGCCCCAAACTGGACACAATACTCTAGTTGAGGCCTAATCAGAGTGGAGTAGAGCGGAAGAATTACTTCTCTTGTCTTCAAAGTAGCAGCCATGTTAGTCTGTATTCGCAAAAAGAAAAGGAGTACTTGTGGCACCTTAGAGACTAACCAATTTATTTGAGCATAAGCTTTCATGAGCTACAGCTCACTTCATCGGATGCTTATAACACTCCTGCTAATACATCCCAGAATGATGTTTGTTTTTTTTGCAACAGTATTACACTGTTGACTCATATTTACCTTGTGATCTACTATGACCCTCATATCCCTTTCTGCAGTACTCCTTCCTACACAGGTATTTACCATTTTGTATGTGTGCAACTGATTGTTCCTTCCAAAGTGGCATACTTTGCATTGTCCTTCTTGAATTTCATCCTATTTACTTCAGACCATTTCTCCAGTTTGTCCAGCTCATTTTGAGTTTTAATTCTATCCTCCAAAGCACTTGCAACCCCTCCCACCTTGGTATTGTCTACAAACATTATAAGTGTACTCTCTATGTCATTATCTAAATCATTGATGAAGATACTGAACTGAACTGGACCCAAAACTGATCCCTGTGGAACCCCACTTGCTATGCCCTTCCAGCCTGACCGTGGCTTTTGAATGTAGCCTTTGAATGTGTTTTAATTTTTATTCCACATACAGTCTTTAAAATGTTGGTCCCACTTTCTTTACTGATCCTCACTTTCACAAAATGGGAGGGTCAGGGTGAATAAATGGATAATCTTGGACTTAAAAATGATATACAATACCAAATGTTATTCTGGACATTTAGAGGCCCTTCAATGACTACCTCCTTGCTGGCCTTCTTTTACCAACCCCATGTCTAGGTACGCTCACACATAATCAGCATGGTGCAGGACCTGCAAAGGCTGCAGCTGCTTCTAAAATCAGATGCACTAAGGAGATGGGAGGATGACTGGGGTAGAAAGGGGATCCTAGCTTCTATGGTACACCCAAAGAACGTAGGACTGGATTGGGGAGGACCCAGAAGAAACATCCATCACCAAAGATGGGTTGGATGATGGGCTGGGAAGGAGACCTGTGATGTCCCTCCCAAGAACACCTTCCTATTTCCCCCAAAGGAACACTTGTTAAGACTCCCTTCCCCAACAGTGAAATGAGAAAAGGAAAAATCCCTGAACCTGAGTAGCCTGAGTGACAGAAGAAGAAAAATGAGAGCAGAATTTGGTCCCTAAAACACCGAATTCTTTCATCCAATAACGTATGTCTGCTGGACCAAATCCCAAAAGCAATGCTCAATTTCCATTCAGTCCCAAATCATGCAGTATTTGCATTGCCTAGGTAAAGGCTAAGAAAAAAACCTAGTAAATCCTTTGGGATTTTGCCCACTGCTCTATATGTGAATTGGAAGGTTATACACCCAGTACATCAGGAGACAACAGGTTAAGCTATTTTCAACTCATCAAGTGACCTGGTGTATCAGTTATCAAGATACTGTTGCATAATGCTGCATACCGCCAAATATTTAAAAATGATAACCCATTTTGTTTCCCCAAAACAGCTAAATTTTGGGGCAGTTGTAAAGGAGATTTGACTATTTTTTATTTCTGTCTGCTAATACTGGAGCTGAAAAGAATTAATATAAAAACCAACCAAAAACTTTGTTGCACGCTGAGATCATTATTCTTTTGAAAGTGCAGCTCAGTGAACACTGAGGTTTTTCTCACCTCCTTGGCTATAGTTGTTATGAAGGCGGGTGGTCTGGCTGTGGCAATGAGTGAGAGAGCATGTCGTGCAGAGCGGGCGGAGTCAGCTGCTGGACTCAGAGGCAGCCCCATTGTGATGCTAAACAGGAATCAGACAAAGAGGGGAAAAAGAAAAGAGGCATTAGAAATATAGAGTGAAAAGATTAGGCACAGCTTATAATGTCAGTTCAAGGTCAACGGGAGCACTCAAACAGTTAGAATATAATGGACTTCCAACAATGAGCAGTGATTAGGAGTCAGGGTGTTCTGGCATCAAATACAAAATCGAATAATTAACCATGAAGATTGAAAACAGTATGTGCATCTGTCCAAAGTGTTAAAAAGGCCTTGTTAACAAATTATCTAGCTGTAGTATTGAATACATATCACAAAACCTGGGACAAAGCAAATAAAGAATGTCATACAAAGTATTTTTATATTTTATTGTTTAGCAAAAGTTTAGAAGCAGCTTGAAAATACAGCTTTTGTAGCATTACTATTCAATTCAGCTAAGTACTTTTAACTAGTTGGAGGGAGGAGAAGGAAGAGCTTCTAGAGGCACTGAAAATACTGAATTCATTCGATTTGGTTTCCTGTGTTGAATGAATCACTTTGTTTTAAAATACTGCAAGCGCTACTAAGACACAGCTAGACTCACCTGTCAGCAATCCCTATTTATGAACATTACAGGCATGGCAGAAGTTCAACACACATTAAGGCAAGTTTGCTTTTTCAGAGCATATGCAAATGAGCAACACTGACTGGCTGGTGAAGAGGCACTGATTTTTAGAACAATTCCTCCGCCTTAAAAATCTACATCTTAGCTGTTGTTCTTAATTTACATTATACATATATATGAATGCTAAGTGTTAATAAAACTATGATTTTTCATTAAAGTAACTGTCATTTAAGTGCACATGGAGAAGAACAGATGATTTTTGTTACATAAGAAGAGGTGAAATCTACAGCCTTCTCCTCTAGCAATGTGATTTCAGATGCATTAGTACTTTAAGAGATGCACAGGAGATAAAAATATATTAATTGAAGTCTGTCCTGGCCCAATTAAGTAATTTTATCAAGCTTCATCTGTAATTTAAATTACAGACGATTTAACTCTAAATACTTATCACTGAGGACACCCCCAATATGTTAAGTCATGGCAAATACAAAAGCAATACAAAATTATGAGTGTCTCTTTGGAAAGCCTGCAGTCCTTACTAATGTGAGCAGTCACACTGCTTTCAGTCAGATTACTCACATTAGTAAAGTCTGCAATTGAGTTGTGATTGCAATCATTTTACACAACTAATGTCATTATAACTGATCAACAAAAAAACTCCTTTCTAAATCCTTAACATAACATACACACATTTAGATACTCTGGGTCGGACCGTAACCGTGCCAGAACTCCACTTAGTGCAGCTGATTGGTGAGGTGGTAAAGGTAGCTGTCATCCACCGTTGTGCTTTTCTGATCTCTGGGGTTGCTGGGGGCCAGTTCAGCCTTCAGTGTAAGTTAGAGCGGCCTCAAGATTACTCTAAACTATATAAAGCCACAACTGTCCTCTGTGGAGCTGTTTCATAGCAGAGAATCTCTCGGTACAGTAACATCCCAGCCACGTCCCTTTCATCCCCTACATACTGCTGGAGTGACAAGAAGATGCCTTATTAGAGGGCAGGATATGGCTCATTATTGCTGTTCGCTCTGACTGCAAATGAGAGAATGCCGAAGACCATCCCAAACAATTCCATTAACTTTCACATCATCTTATATTTTATTCACGTCACATCTTACAAAAGGCACACATTTAGAAATGTTAAGAATTTTAAGACTTGTTTTTTTAAAAAACAGTAGTATAACATGTTTTGTATTACTCTACTGCAAAGCCTATGTAGAGTCCAACGCCACAAGCCTCAAAACGACAGGAAAGAAAGCATCAATACCTTTGTTCAAGCTCCAAAAATATGTAACTTAGTCTATCAACTTGTTTGGCCCCATCCCAATAATGTCTGAGTCATGATGTTAATGTTTGATATCTTCTGATATGCCAGGCTAAAAGAGGGAACGGTTTCTAATTCTCCAAAGGGGTATTTATAGCACAGTTAAAAATGTTCCGGGACCAGATAAGATGTTTCTCAATTCTGGTCTTTAAATAAGTATAACCGGCAAGGGGGCTTGGAGCAAATGTACATTTTCGGAGACAGGGAAGGAAGGGATGAAGTATACCTCTCAACAGCCTAACAAGAGAATGTGTGCGCAAAGGGGAAAAAAAGGATACAATGTGAAATGTTATTTTCTCAATGAAGAGAAGATATCTCTTTTTGAACTATGCTTAGGTCAAATATTTCCTATAAAAATAAGATTTAAAAAAAATCTATACTGTTTAATTCTCTCCTCTGCTCATGTTTTATATGGAATATATGCTAATGAAGTGTGGTATAAAAGCTGTTGGCATGAGTTTGGGATGGCCAATTACTTATAAGTGACAAAGCCACAAATACACGTGAGTGCCATTTAAACCTTTATTCCACACCACTAAGTGAATGCCCTAGCTTCAGGAATATTTTAGTGGGTTTAAAAAAATTATTGGAACTATTTTTTCATCTGTAAAAGTAGGTGCTTTAGTTATTGAGAGTTCTCTCTCATGTTTTGCGCAGGAAGTGGGTGCCAAGACTGGTGTCAAAATTGTTTCATATTCTTAGTATTTCCATTATTTTTTATTTTCGAGAAAAAATGTGTGTTCAGTGGTACAAAGCTCCTCTTGAACTGCACTTAGCAACTTTGATTGTAACGTAATGAAGTTTTTCTTATTTTAGATTTTTGTGTGTGGTAAATCTATGATATAACAGGATTGCACACTCTTGTAGTTTACATATGAAAAAGTATGCAAAGACCAGCCAAGCATCGATTAAAGCTTTCTCTGACAAGTGAGCTATTTGAGCCACTTTCAAACTATGTAGCAGCAATACATGGATAAGGGATAAGCATTAGATTCAATAAAAATACATAAAATCTTGCTTATAATTTTTATTTACCTCATCTTCTTTTACTTCATCAATATATGCAATAAAATAATGAATATAACAATTAATGTACTTCTCAGGATAGCACTATAGAAGATGTCCCTGTTTCCTTTTATTTGTTATAGCTCTTTGAATAAAACTAAAAATCATTCAGGCATTTTTGCAGACTACTGAGTGATGAAAGCATATCAAAAACTAGTTTCAGAGTAGCAGCCATGTTAGTCTGTATCCGCAAAAAGAACAGGAGTACTTGTGGCACCTTAGAGACTAACAAATTTATTAGAGCATAAGCTTTCGTGGGCTACAGCCCACTTCATTGGATGCATAGAATGGAACATATAGTAAGATATATCTATATATATCTATATAGATATACAGATATATAGATACAGATAAGTTGGAAGTTGCCATACAAACTGTGAGAGGATAGGTTTCAGAGTAACAGCCGTGTTAGTCTGTATTCGCAAAAAGAAAAGGAGTACTTGTGGCACCTTAGAGACTAACCAATTTATTTGAGCATGAGCTTTCGTGAGCTACAGCTCACTTCATCAGATGCATACCGTGGAAACTGCAGCAGACTTTATATATACACAGAGAATATTACCAGCAGGACAGTGGGGTGGGAGGAGGTATTGTTTCATATTCTCTGTGTATATATAAAGTCTGCTGCAGTTTCCACGGTATGCATCTGATGAAGTGAGCGGTAGCTCACGAAAGCTCATGCTCAAATAAATTGGTTAGTCTCTAAGGTGCCACAAGTACTCCTTTTCTTTTTGTGAGAGGATAATTAGTTAAGATGAACTATTATCAGCAGAAGAAAAAAAACAAAAAACTTTTGTAGTGATAATCAAGATGGCCCATTTAGACAGTTGACAAGAAGGTGTGAGGATACTTAACTTAGGGAAATAGATTCAATATGTGTAATGACCCAGCCACTCCCAGTCTCTATTCAAACCCAAGTTAATGGATCTAGTTTGCATATTAATTCAAGCTCAGCAGTTTCTCACTGGAGTCTGTTTTTGAAGCTTTTCTGTTGCAAAATTGCCACCCTTAAATCTTTTACTGAGTGGCCAGAGAGGTTGAAGTGTTCTCCTACCGGTTTTTGAATGTTATGATTCCTGATGTCAGATTTGTGTCCATCTATTCTTTTCCGTAGAGACTGTCCAGTTTGGCAATGTACATGGCAGAGGGGCATTGCTGGCACATGATGGCATATATCACACTGGTAGATGTGCAGGTGAACGAGCCCCTGATGGCGTGGCTAATGTGATTAGGTCCTATGATGGTGTCACTTGAATAAATATGTATCCTCACACCTTCTTGTCAACTGTCTAAATGGTCCATCTTGATTATCACTACAAAAGTTTTTTTTTCTCCTGCTGATAATAGCCCACCTTAACTAATTAGCCTCTCACAGTTTATATGACAGGTTTCAGAGTAGGAGCCATGTTAGTCTGTATTTGCAAAAAGAAAAGGAGTACTTGTGGCACCTTAGAGACTAACAAATTTATTTGAGCATAAGCTTTGAATAAATTTGTTAGTTTCTAAGGTGCCACAAGTACTCCTTTTCTTTTTACAGTTTGTATGGTAACTTCCAATGTATCTGTATGTGTGTATATATCTTACTATATGTTCCATTCTATGCATCCGATGAAGTGGGCTGTAGCCCACGAAAGCTTATGCTCTAATAAATTTGTTAGTTCTAAGGTGCCACAAGTACTCCTGTTCTTTTATCAAAAACTTGATTAACAATCTAATCCTAATGTTGTTATCTAGTAAACCTGGTCTGATCCCTATGTGCATTCACTGAAAATTTCAGAAGCATAGTTCAGACAGTATTTCTGCCCATAAGCAAGGATTCACATGTTTCTGTCAGGAGTATTTTTCCTCCCAGTGTTTGGTAAGGCATGCATTTTCCTGAAAAGCAACAGGTTTCATGTTAATTCATTTACAACACTCAGCAGCGGTAGTATGTGGCCAGAGATTAACCCCCTCCCGCAGCTGGTCTGTATGTCTTCTCTGAGAGCTAAAGCTGTGCGTGATGGAACGGGCACATTGCACCAAGACCACAGTCCAAAACAAAGGCAGGTGCAAACCTAGCATTCACAGGGAAGCACCAGGTCTCTTATATCCAGATATATTCTTTTATAGGGGAATTTCATTCTTTCCACATCCTTAAGATTAGTACAACCTGTGTACTGTCCCAGCCAGATACAGATTCTGATCACACCTGAAACAGTCATTTGTGTAAACCACAGTGCAGAAAAGCTACTGATGGACTTTTACAAAACTGATACTGACCCATCCTAACACAACACATACCTATCTATTGCCAGTGGCACTAAGGGAGCTCAAACTGTTCTATTTTTACCCTCCCCCCCCCCTCAGGAAATCTGATTCAGAATACAAATATATTTTTTATTTTATTGATTTAAGTTTATACAATGCATAAAAAAGCCAGCTATTCAGGGCTGCCGGCATGCTTGGCATATGTTAAAAATTCAGTCAAACTGGTACAAACAGGAATAAATCCAAGCACCTCCCCCAAACTGGGAAACATCCAGCCAAATAGAAAATACCTATACATTAATATAGTGGGTCAAGATTTATTGCCTGGGTCCCACTGGCAGAAAGCCTGCCTGGAGTTGAGGTTTAGCTGCAGACTTTAGCTGCTAAGCCAGTGGCCAGATGATGGCTGACACAGCCCACAAGTGGGTGGAAAGCGCATCTCCCTCACAGCCTCCACTGATGGGACTTGTGAAGCTCTGGTTGGAGTTTAAAGCTGCTTTCCCATAGGGGAGGCTTCCCAACCTGGGAAAAACTGCCTCTATGGACACAGCTGGTGAATACAGTGGGAACTAATCAAACCCAAGCTTGTAAAAAAAAATTACACTGTACCCCAAAATAAACATAACAACAGTATGTGGGACTGAAGTTCAGATTGCTCACTGTGGGTACCCTAGAGGGAAGGGGAGAGATGAGATTCCCTTGGCCTCATGTTCCCATGCAGGAGACCGCTATAAATTTGCTGCAAGCTTTAGAGAAATGTAAGGGACCAGCACTCTGCCCCAGAATAACCACGGCTACAGCAAGTCCCAGCAGGACAGCACTGTGGGAGTGCAGACTACGTTTTAAAGGTGTATCAATAAGTATTTTTTACTGAACTTATTCCAATACCATAGTGCCGTACAAAAGATCTGTTCTGAACAAAGGTATGAAGAATGGCAGAGCAGTTTTGCCTGGGATGCTCTTGGGCCTGCACTGACACGTTGTTGGTGGTAGTGGAAACTAGGCAGAGCTGAGACTAGCTGATACTGCTTCAGCTAATCTCCGGCCTTCATGCTGCTGGGAGAAGGGAGGCTTGGCGATGACAGAGCCAGTGCCCTGAGATGTCATATCTGTCACTGAAGAATGGGCAGGAGCATTATGGGAGAACTAATTGCATGACTGTAGCTGCAATACTTGTTTTTCCTGTTCATCCTGGCAATGCAATCATGTAGAGTGACTGGATGCAAATATATAAGTGCCTTTGTATGACAGTTGCATTTTCCAGGGTCTTTACAGACATTCCATGTTTTTCACACACTCCAGTAACTGACGGACTTCATTATTATTCTTATTTTATAGATGGGGAAACAGAGGCAGAGCAGTTAAGTAATTCTGTGAAGGCAACAGAGGAAGCCTGTGTCAGAGCTCTATCAGAGTCCATGGGTTATAATCCTGCATTCAGACTAAGGCTACTCATTCCTCATACACAGATGCATACTAATAAAAATGCATATTTTCAAAAAATCAGGCCAAGATTTATTTCAGTAGGGATTTAGGACACAAATGCAAGCTCTTAACAAGCAACAGTCTGTTCCAGTACTGTACTTGTAAGTGCACACTTATCCTAGTCCGACAATCCTGTTTTGGTGTGGAAGCAAAGGAGTCTAATGGTCAGAGCACAGGCTCTGGAAGCAGAACTCATTTCTATGCACAGCTGTGGCATATGCTTGGTGTGGCATTGAAAAAGGTCACTAACCTCTACTGTACCTCAATTTCTCTATCTGTAAAATGGGTATAATGATATCTATATTTGTAAGAGCTTGGTGATTGTCAGATGTAAAGAACTATACAAGTAGTATCCCATGTCTAGCTCCAGGACTAGTCACCACACAAAATATTCATATTCTCATCGTTAGATACATAAAACCATTTAGTCTTATCTTAGATACCTGATTATTGTGGCTAATTGTTACCATACCATAACTATTCCATCCCCTATGTAAGAGATCAATGTGCAAATGCTGTTCTTACCTGACCAAATCCCCACCTAACAGTTAAAAAAGCACCATGCATTTCCCCCTACCAGAATACCATACTGGTTGCATAATCTTCACAATAAGAATAAAGGTTCTCTTTCAGCTCCCTTCTCCTAAAAGGGGCTTCCATCTAATATTATTTCAACTGATAAAACCCTCGTATCTTCTCATCAAAGAAAACATTTCCTTTCCCGTTTCTACAGAAGTGTGGAATTTTTCTCTTAATACAAATAGTATGTAATTAGAAGGATCTCAGATACAAATATTTGGGTTTTAAGTTAATAAATGTTGCTCTGTTGGGATTATTTTTCTAGGAAGCACATTTCTGAGAGATACACTGCAAGAACACAAGTCCTTAGCTAGTTGCAATAATTAAGTAGCACTGCTGGGAACATAACAAAGGCTCTGTTGGGTTACTGGAGAACAGTGGATCTTAACCTGTGGGTTGCAATCCTGAAGGTTGTTGCTAGCAGGTTTCTGTAGGGATGTAAGGCTGGTCCCTTTTTCCTGCTGGTCAGATGCCATAGGTCAGCACTTTGCCTTGTCTTATGCATGAGCGAGTGGAATGCTGATCATAGAAGCGTGCTGGTATCAGCCAGGAAGACCTGCACTTGAGAGGAACTCAAGAATACAACATTCCCACTCCCAAGGGTGAGAAAGAACACTGAAGGGTTCCCTCCAGTTCCTGGGAAGGAAGGTGAAAAGGCTGTGTATAAAGGAAGGTACTATGATGGAAGATAGAGTTTTATCGGCTCAACACACATTAGTAGCTAAGAGGGGGGGCAAAGAGAAAGTGGAGGCCTCACCTCACAGGAGGGAGAAGAAAATCACCTACTCAGAGCAAAAAGATAGGATTTTTAGGATGTGAAATCCTGGGGCAGGAGGTGAGGAGGAAGCATCTCAATTTTGGGTCAGGGGAGGAAGAGGCTTTTTAAAACTAAAAATAAAGATGCTTCAGGGTTTTCCCATGGGAACATGGAGCCTTCTTGAACACACACAGATTTTACATGGGAATTTCCTCCATCTGAGAGGATGAGATCTACATTAAAAAAATGAACAAGTATCCAGTTATTGGGAGCTTTAATTTACTTTAATTTCCAGTTAACTTTTTGCAGCTTTGGGGAGCTCAGCTCTGCAAAAGAAAAAGAAGCAAAGAATGATCTGCTGTGTTATAATATGGATGTTCAGGACTACAGTGCACTTGGAGGTAACAGGAAGGAGGACAGAATGAGAGGGAGAGAGAGACTTTAGGGTAACACAGAAGAGGCAGATGGGTTAGGGGAAAGGGGATTAGCAGAAGAGAACCATAACTCAATTTTTTGGCTTTTGTAAGGTGAAGTCAGATGCAAAGTTTGATTACTGTGTTTTTACATCAGCATGAATAATTGGTTTGGTCACTATCTAACTCTGGTAGTCCATCACTGATGATGATGACGATATTGTTGCAATTCTCATCTATGGCTATGCATATGATTCTGAAGTCCGAACCCTGATGCACAGAGTCAGCTGCACTGAGGGCAAGGGAAGCCTGTATCTATGATGTTTGATGAAGCAGCTCTGTGGCGCCTTTCGTGCAGACTGGAGATGATTTCGTTGATCCCTCTCAAACCTGTCACACGCTGATCTTGTCAGAGACCACCAGCGAGTCCTACTCTGAGCCATTTGCTCGAGTTCTTTGAGACTGATGCATGCCCCCAGAAGACTACTCTAGGCCCCTATCTAATAGCCAGCTATCAAACTTCAACAGTGCAGTTGTTTACCATTATTATTTCTAAAGCAGCCTAGTCAACTGCACAGGATTAAAACCATGAAATTTTAGCATAAAAAATGTGTTTATTTTGTTCCATATTTCCGTATAAAAAGAGTGACCAAGGGGGAAAGCAAATCCCGAAACCCCTGGATTCCACTCAGACAGTAACACAGAGGAACCGTGTTCTCCTCCAACCCTTTATTAGTGATGAAACCATGACCAGTCTAGTAACCTTCTGCGAGAGAAATTCCAGGGATGTGATTTTGCTCTGGATCTTTCTCTGTTCTAAGGATGACGCATGTGGCTTCTTTTGTGCCCCTTTCCTCCTGTGGCTGTTAGGTCAGATAGATACTTTGCAGAGGATGAAATGCTGCTGTACAAACGGGATTGAGGGAAAAGCCAACACACAGCCATTTTCTGTCACTGTGGCTTACGCTGCCAGACTGACACCATGAAGCAAAAGAGTGGGAGGAAACCGGGGTGTGTGTGTGTGTGGGGGGGGGGCCTATATTTCTGCAACACTGTAAAAAAAAGTATTTTTAAAAGCAGTCTCTTGCTTACATGAACAGGGCTGATCTGATGGCAAAATAAAGAGTCAGGAATGAACATTCCGACATGGCATAACAGCATGGACATTGGGACTGTTTTGCCTTCCTCAGGGCTGTTGAGAACCTGAGCATATCCCAATGATCAACTGCCCATGAATGCAGAATTGCATGAGTACTGATGGAGCTGACTACTGATGGAGCACAGTACTTCCTATTTTATAATGCTATGCCTCTATCTTTAGTCTGAATTTCAGCTTAATGAGAATTTAAAGATTTAAAAAACTAAGCTTATAATTGAAATGGTGACAGATCCCTTGCGACTTCCAGGTTTAAAAGGTATTTTTGTAGCCCAAATATACAGAAAGTCATCCAATCATCTTTAGAAGCTTTCTCTATTCACTAGCTCATGTTCTTCCTTTTTTAAAATCCCCAACTATAAACTACAAAGGTTACATTCTAAAACTATTGCCCTATATTTGCAAACTATTCAAGCCCTTTAATTTATGCTGCATTTTCACCATAGAACAAAAAAATTCCTCTAATCATGTTAAACTAACACTAAAAAGGTACTACTTAATTATTTGTACCGTTTATACATACACACGTTGGAGAAAATACAATTTGTTCTTAAATGTTGATAAAACATTACAAAGTAATCCAAATTAAACTGCGTTTTTTAATTCAGTCCTCTATGCCTGTAGGAAATCAAAGCCTAATTTAATGCTAGAAAAATACTCTTAAATCCTCATGAGTGAGCAGTTCCACTCAGCATGGCTAAAATAGTGTATTCTTTAGTGTGTGTATGTATGTTTGTGGGTGGGGTAGGGGAGGGGCTGGACTAGAAGGGTGGAGGAGTTATCCAAAACGCTGCAGCACATCTCAGCTCAGAAATGTATTTTTATGCAGCACAACAAAGAAGACAAACACTGCATGTGTTTTTTTTCTTTGTCAATAAATGTGAAGTGAATTTTTTTTAACAGCACAAGCTTGACATAAAAGCTCCTTCAAAAAGTGTGCTTAACATCACAGACAGAAGCAAGGCAGCTGTGCACTGTTATTGTGTACACGGTAAATCAGGCACAAAAAGGGGCAGCTCAGCAGGGCATCAGGAGGGTAAGATGCGTACTTAACCCCCTGTACACATTGTTACTACATTTCTTTCCATCTTAGTCCTTCTGAAGTCAGTACTGTACCTGTCATAGATGTAACAGGCCGTTTTCAATCTAAATCTTGTTATGGATTAATAAGCAAACACTTTCTCGCTTATTATGCAATTTATCATGATGAAAATTGCATTGGGCTCCTCAAGGCTACATGCTGATACATTCATTTATTCTGTGCTCTGTGTATAGAGAGCCATACTAATCTTTATGACAGCTAAGGATGTAACAGCAAGACTAAAATTACTTTCTGAATAACTGTACTTGCTCAGTTTATATAAAGTCTACATTTAAATACAGTATACCTTACTTGAATATTTTTAAAACCATGCCAAAGGGCATAACATATTTTACACTTTTATCTTCTAAAAATCAAACTAAGTTCAGACAACAATTATTCATCTTATTCACATATTTTTCCACGTTAAACGTTACAAACCCACTCATTCTTTACATTTTGTTTGGCCGATGTCTAAAAATATGCAATATAATAAACTATCAATATTTATCTGTAAACAATGCAGAAAGAAGTTAGTCATCTGAAGACAGACACAGAATGATGACTGGATGCATTTTAGAAGCAAGGCAACCTGCAGAGTTTATTATTGTCCACGTTTTCTTAAATAGTTCACAATTATAAGCCCCTGATACTGCAGCAATCTTCAAGTGAAATATAAAATGTAACACAAGAATGAATTCAATTTTGATACTAAAGAACATGGCTTGTGAAAGTATACAGTGGTGTTTAATATTCTAGGAATGTTATTTCTACTGGTTAAATAATCAATTATTTAACAAAAACAGATTAAGAGCACCTTTAAAATATCTAACTGAAATACTGTGCATTTTTTATTTTGTAGGGTTTATATTATCATCATAATTTTTTTTAAAAAAATCTTTTTTCTCTTTTGATAAACTACTAAGATATAGTGCACTATACAGCTAGATGAACAACTGTCATTAGATTTTTGCAAATAATGCACTTGTTAGAATTAAATGTTAAACCAACTAATCACTTTAAAATATTGTGGCAAATTTGTTTATCATTTTAATTTTTTGTTAACATTTAGACAAGTGATCTGAAGATATATATACGGTATTATTTATGATGATCAAAAATTTATAATCTCACAATATATATAAATACCAACTCATCAGTTAAACAGTATACTGCAATTTCAAGGCACTGCGCAGACGACGCATGCATTAAATCATTTATTAATGTTTTTTCAGTACTCATCTCTCACATGCTTTAAAATATATCCAGAAACCTTTATGGTATCAGCAATATGATAGAAAAAACCAATTACTGAAGAGAAGACCTGCACTTGTATTTCTTATGAGCAACAGTATGGTAAGATTAATTCTTAACTTAGGATGGTAACACGATGCTGACTCATCTATGACATTTGTATGTTCAATTTCAGAATGTTCCTTTCAGTTTAAATCCTTAGCTAGCCAAAGTGCAAAGTTCAAAATACTGTACATTCTTTTTGTAGTAGTGAATTTTTTCCCAATTGTTAGTCTAGTTTACCATTTAGCACTTAAGGCTGAATGTTAAAGTACTGTATTCGCAAGGATAAAGGCCTATATGTTTGTGTGAAATTGTTCCATTCAATATAAAATGTATATTAAAAAATACAAGTTAGTATTTACATGCATCCGATGAAGTGAGCTGTAGCTCACAAAAGCTTATGCTCAAATAAATTTGTTAGTCTCTAAGGTGCCACAAGTACTCCTTTTCTTTTTGTGGATACAGACTAACATAGCTGCTACTCTGAAACCTATTTACAACTTGTAACCTAAAAACTGGTAATTCTGGGAATGCTGATCAAAGGTCCAAAGAACCAGATCCTCATTTGGTGCAAATCAGCAAAGCTCCATTGAAATACATGGAGCTATGCCTGTGTATGCCAGCTGTAGATCTGATCCACACACTTTACTGAAACACACCTTATAAGTAGAAATTTAAAATACTGAACAGTTGTAGTTTAAACTTTCAATACATTAAAAATATAAAATAATTTTTAATTGTTTTTATTCCAAGTGGTGAAAAAGCATATAATTAGATCTGCTATTTGCAGTTATATTTCTTTTAACATTGATTTTTTTGTATCAAATAAATACTAAAAACCTTAATTTGTAGTTGCAAAAGAACTACAATACAGACACTTCTGAAAATATTCTAGATACCATTTAGAGGATAAATTGAATATTTACATAATTCTCCCAGAGTAGGAAGCTGATATTTTGTGTGTCGCAGTTAGGGGTTTATTTATTTATTTCACAGGACTCATGTAGCTATGAATGGAAACTAATCTTATCTCAATATACACCTGACATATAGCCACTAATATTATACAGTATTATTAATTATTATTAATTTTTTTATACAGGAAAGAGCACAGACAATATGAAATATAACAATTTAGTTATATCTAATACACAAACAGACCACTCTGGCTGCTTGTTGTATCAACCTTAATTTAATTCATTAATTATAAATATACTATAGTGTTTCTCTTTTTCCATGTTCATTTTGTATAACACAGTTTGCATTATCTGATAAAACTTAACTAAATAAAGAAAAAATATAGGAGATACAGAAACATTTTAATATAAAATCTATTGTGAAAAATATTTAGGATAAATCTCAGACAAAATAATTAATTTTACAACAACAAACACTAACAATAAAAAAAAGAAAAAAAAAAGGAAAAAAAAAGGCCCATTTCTGCAAAATCCTTAATTGTGCAAGTAGTCACACTGATATCAGATTACTAGAAAGAATAAAGATTATTCATATGAGAATTGATATTTATGATAGAAAGGCCTCTGGGTAACAAAATATTACTGAAATCATGCCTAATCAATCAATCAGTCCTCGCACACATACACATATACATACACACAGATTAAAAAAGGCACATCAAATTTTACAAGCACCTAATTTCCCATCCCATAAGCACAGAGGTCCAGATTCGGCCACCCTTATTTCATGAGTCATTTCATAGTTATATATTTTATCATAATTATTTCAAATGGGATGATTCAAATAGTAAGGGACTACTCAGTGCAAGTAAAAATAGTAGAATCTGGCCTGTGATCATTGAAACAACCCTGCACAAACTACACATATTAAAAAAAGAAACTGAGCAACTCAGAATCTCAAATGAAAGGATGTTGTATATGTACACTACAATGGTGTGTAGACTAAGGGGGAGGAGAGAGCAGACAGAGGAGAGACATTATACGTGAGCAGATGCCACAAGCTTTTTTCCCTGTCCTCTATCTAGGTTTATATACTGCACTCATCAACACAGAATCCAAGCATTTTGTCTAAGCCAGGGAATCCTGCAAATACAGATGAAGGCTCCTACTCATGTGAGTAATGTTACTTAAATGCATTTAGCAGGATTGGATCCTAAGTGTTAACCTGAAGTAGTTAGGAATTCCGATTCTACTTAATCGCAGTTGCTCCAAGAGGACATAAGGCAAAAGGTGTCACATCAAATCGACAAATTCTGTAGTATTTAAATCTCTACATGCTAATAGTAAGACCTGGAGATGCACTTACTAGATAATAAGTCGGAGATGCAGAAGACAGATAAATTCTATAAACTATAGTTTAAGCTGTGAAATATTAGAATATATTTTACCATAATAGTATATTGATGTCTTATGTCTATTTCAAGGAATTGAGATTTTAGTTGTACTGGAGAAGACATATGATTATATGAACCAGAACCCAACCTGCCCATAAAATGATGTCATCAAACTCATCTTTCTTGCCAGTCAATAAGACCAAGGCCCCACTTCCACTCTGAATGCCTCCACCGTCTTCACTTCTTCCATTGCATCAAGATTTTTATCCTTGACTTCAAGGCCCTGAATATTTCTTCCCCTCTCCAATTTTTGCCCTTTTCCCTTTTCATAGCAATTCTGTCCCTTCTGCTCTCCTAATTACTCTAGCCTTGTTATACATTATGCTCACTTCTCTCACAAACATCTCCATGATCTCCACTGTAGCATCCCTGTATTTAGTTCATCTCCATGAGCTGACCCTCTCCTCCTTTAAATCCATTTGGATGACCCACTTCTAACGTGATTGCTACAGAAGATTAGCTGGGGGTAATTCGGGATAATCTTTGTATTTTTCATAACTCACACACACACTGTGTTATTAAAACTTTACAGTATCAGTGTTTGAGCAATCACTATCTATTTTCTTTGTTGGTTGTAACTCTTTCCTCTACCCATTCTCACTGCTTTGTCTTTTCAGTATGCATTATTTTATCTTTTTTATAGCATCCAACACATTGTGAGTACTACTGCAAACAAATAAATAATAGCTCCATCTCCAAATGCCTTCCTTGATTCAGACCTTCGATTTGTCTTCACCTTCCATAATTTTGTCTTTATCTTAGATTCAGAATCTCTCACCTCCTCATGCATTTCCCACATTGCTATACTCATCTTATACCACTGTGACACATAGGCCCCTTAGCAAACAATGCTTTGCAAACAACTCACTACATCAAATACATTGCTTAGAGTATTTGTCAATTAAGGTTAACATGTAAGGTCTCTATTGGAAGCTTGCAACGTATAAGTGCTTATAATCATGGCATGTTATGTCTATGGGTAATAGTTAAAGAATAATGTAACTATGTTGAAGTTTATGCTCATATGGTTTTTAAGTTAAAAGGAATCACCAGGGAGTGATCTTACTCAGTGACTGCCTAGTTCTACAGGAGGGAGTAGCCACGTATCCCTGGTTAGCCAGTGATGTAATGCAAGGTTCAACTGCCTATCATTGCCCCATCACAGAAGAGTCAATGGAAAACTATCAAAGACAACTGCAAACAATCGAACCACTTGGAGGTAAAAAAGGAGCATTATAACAGAAAGGGATCGCTCTGGATATGAATAAAGGCAAAAGACTGTTTCAGTATAATTAGAGTGCGGAGCAGCACTCTGGATCTTACTGAGCAGAGGAGTTTTTCATTAAAGATTAGATCTTGGTTCCCGTGAAGCCAGCTAGCTCTCCAACAGACTGAACTTTGGGGGGGAAACCTACTTTATAAGATAAGAAGGTCACGTAATAAAGTGTAGGCCCTAGTTCACATTTTATTATTTTATTCTGTATTGTAACCATTTGTTTCCTTCACTCTCTCTTGCTTCTTGTGTAATCTCTATTCTTTCTTAAATAAACCTTGTTTTGTTTCATTACAAGTGCTGTGTATTATACAGGGGCGGCAGTTTAAGTAAAACTGGTAAGAGGACCTGGGACTTCTGTGAGTAGCCAGTGTCCGTGGTTGGATATCACAGGGGAATGCTTCAAGAGGACTCAGGGACTGAGGTGCACCTCTTACTAACCTGCAAGGCAAACACAGGGCTGGCATAGTCTGGAGGAGAGTGGCTTGAGTGGCTGAAAGGCTGGTGGTGTTAGGGAGCTAGCACCCAGCTACCACAAGCAAGACTCCCTCACAACTGGAGGCAGAGGCACAGTCCTGCGTACCCAGAGAACCATCACAACCACCTCCACTGACATCCTGATTCCTTCCTTCAACTACGGTACTTTTTATAAGGCTTCCCTAAGCCCCAGTACCCTAGATCTAACAAAATGCTGCTGCCTGCATTCTCACACGTACAAACATGCCCAACCACATACCTCCATCCTCAAACAGCTCAACTGGCTTATCATTCATTCAGGACTCATTTCAAAATTGCCTCCTTGTAGATAAACACGCTCCCAGGGCTTGTCCTAGCTTACCACATAGACCTTGTCTCCTCACACTCTCTTCTACTAACCTTTCATTCACCTAGCATACGCACCCTGGAAGCAAGTAGGCTGTATCTGCATGGGCTGGTCGAAATATTGGGACCACTGAGCAGAATCTGCTGCTGCAGAGTCTAAGCAATGACACAATCCTGCCCCTTATCCTTTGATTAGGCAATGTTAGGCAGTACATTGTGTCATTTAAATGTAGTGGCAGCTGCCACAGATCCTGCCCAATGATTTTAGGCTCCCCTTCCCCCATAATCTGGCAAGGCCAAAACCTCCTCTGTGTAGGCTTCAGGCATGGATGAGGCAGAACAGCAGCTGGGATCTCAAATACAAAGGATTATTCTGCATCCCACACCATTCCCATGCCTTTACTGTGAGAGGTCCATCTCCTTGGCTTCTGGTCATAGTGGTCTTTTAGTTCTTCACTGGGGGACCTGTCATGACAATTGGGCCTATAAATTTACCTGAACCATGAGCTCAACTGTAAAAAGTAGGTAAAAGTTAATCAGATGTTACAGTAACCTACAATAACAAAAGTTGGTCGGAAAAGGTACAAAAGGGATACAGAATAACTGAATTAGGCTAGACAAAAAAGCCAAGTTGATATGATTCAAGGACTGCATTGAAATTATGCTGGTTAAGAACCAGGAGGTGAGAAGCTGGAAGTTAATAAGCCAAAATTGGTATGTTGGATACTAATTGGTGGACAAAATAATGAGGGGATGGCTATTCCATCCACCACTCCATTTTTGGGTCCTTACAAGAAAGAGATTTTCTGGGAAAGTATAAAAGAACAACAACAACAAAGAACAGAATGAAAGGACCGATGGAGGCTACTAGAGCAAGCTTTACCATCATGGCTGTCAGCCTCCACTGTTTCCTGGGACCCCAAGCCTCAATCAGCCTGATCCTGAGAGGTGTCCTCACCAGAACAAACCAGAAACAGAGGGACCTCGATAACAAATTTCCACCACTATACCAGTTCCAGCTGAATCCCTATGAAATCTTAAAAAAAAAAATAAATAAAAAATCTATCCGATATCAACACAATCACAGGATTTCAAGCTATGGAAACAACGCTTAGTTATTTAATTCACCATACATCACAGTACCTGCAATAAACAAACACCAGAGGATTAGAGAAGGACAGAGGAACTGGGCTCCATTTCATTGGTTTTGTGAGTTTAAAATAAAGTTACAGGATTGGACTGAACTAAAATATTTTCAGTAGAAATTACTTATTTTAAAGAAAACTAATACAAGTTTTTAAAAGAAATTCTTGCAGTATTTTACAAACCAGTTTTGAAGACATATTTTGAGAAAGTTTTAAACGTGGGTTGTTGTGTAGATGTAAATTTAGTGTTTTTTTACAATGGACATACACACACACCATACATTATTATTTTAAAAAATGTTATTGTGATAATATTTATTTTGAATTTTACCTCAAATTGGAAGTTTTACAAGAGAAATCTCTTTTTGATCTGATGGACTGCAAATATCAATTTAGAAAGTGGACTATGTGCCACACAGACCAAAAGATGTATACTATAAGACAGTCTATAGTATAAATCCCTATCTAGGTCAGTTTAACAAGCTGGGTATTGACCCAGGAGACAGTTTGTGGTCTATTGAGTTCATGATTTCTTAGGGATGTTTAAATCCACAATTTACCTAGATGCTACCTGTTCACACTAAGTTTAGATGAGGAAAGTATAAAAATCTAGATGGTCACTGTCATAAATGTAAAGGGAAGGGTAAACCCCTTTAAAATCCCTCCTGGCCAGAGGAAAAATCCTCTCACCTGTAAAGGGTTAAGAAGCTAAAGGTAACCTCGCTGGCACCTGACCAAAACGACCAATGAGCAAACAAGATACTTTCAAAAGCTGGGAAGAGGGAGAGAAACAAAGGGTCTGTGTCTGTTGGTATGCTGTTTTGCCAGGGATAGACCAGGAATGGAGTCTTAGAACTTTTAGTAAGTAATCTAGCTAGGTATGTGTTAGATTATGATTTTTTTAAATGGCTGAGAAAAGAATTGTGCTGAATAGAATGACTATTTCTGTCTGTGTGTCTTTTTTGTAACTTAAGGTTTTCCCTAGAGGGATTCTCTATGTTTTGAATCTAATTACCCTGTAAGGTACCTACCATCCTGATTTTACAGGGGTGATTCCTTTACTCCTATTTACTTCTATTTCTATTAAAAGTCTTCTTGTAAGAAAACTGAATGCTTTTTCATTGTTCTCAGATCCAAGGGTTTGGGTCTGGGTCACCTATGCAAATTGGTGAGGATTTTTACCAAACCTTTCCCAGGAAGTGGGGTGCAAGAGTTGGGAGGATTTTGGGGGGAAAGACGTGTCCAAACTATGTTTCCCAGTAAACCCAGTTAGAGTTTGGTGGTGGCAGTGGTTATTCCAAGGACAAAAGATAAAATTAATTTGTACCTTGGGGAAGTTTTAACCTAAGCTGGTAAAAGTAAGCTTAGGAGGTTTTCATGCAGGTCCTCACATTTGTACCCTAGAGTTCAAAGTGGGGGAGGAACCTGGACAGTCACAGAAAATAATTGTGCCTACATGTAATAAGCAGTATTTCTAAACAAAATAAATAGCTTTTTCCAAAATGTATTTTACAAAATACCCAAAAGTTATTAGTTCATGGTATAAATTTAATGCTGCACAACAAAAATATGCTTTTTGAAAAAAAGGAGAAAAAAAAAAGCTGCTGAAGAATACTAGCTTTTCGAGTTTAGAAAAATCTCTGTTTTCCTAACAGATAACGTGTAACTGATTTTTTTCCTCAAATTTGATGAGAATGTCTTATAGGTTAAAAACTTTGTACCCCAAAGCACATCCTGAAAAATGTTTGCCAACTACAGACTCCAGGAAAGGGTTCATGCCCAAGATGGTAACAGACTACATAAGTGTAAATAGTGTCACTAAAGAGATCCTTCTAGTCTATGGGTCTAACACTGCAATTAAACACCTGTGGCTGGCCTGTGCCAGCTGAGTCCAGCTCAATGGGCTCAGGCTAAGGAGCTGTTTAATTGTGGAGTAGTCTTCTGAGCTCCGGCTGCAGCCAGGGCAATGGGCCGTTTCCATCTTGCAGGATCCTAGAGCCCGGGCTCCAGCCCTAGCCAGGAAGTCTACACAGCAGTTAAACAACCCCGCAGCCTCAGCCCTGTGAACCCAAGTCAGCGGGTGTCTAATTGCAGTATAGACATACCCTATGTGACTAGGCCTTTCCCCTGCTGAGGCTATATCTACACTACAGGCATGACAGCACCACGGCTATGGCACTGTAGCTCTCCTCCAATAAACCCATAGCGTACAGCAGATTACAGCGATGGAAAGGGATTATCCTTTGCGGTAGGAACTCCCTCGAGTGATGGTAGCTAGATCAATAGAAGCATTTTTCTGTTGACTTAGCTGCATCTACAGCAGGTGTTCGGCTGGCCTAGCAATGGGGCTCAGGGATGTTTTTTTTCACACCCACGAGTGTTGTAAGTACGTCAACCTAAATTTTGAGGCCTGAGATTACAACCAGAGCCAAGAGAGACTACAAAACCAAGTCAACTCTTGTATACCAGAAATTATAATTTTGGTGGTGTTGGTACAAATGCCAGATTTCAAATTGCTCAAACAATTTGCTCAAAAGGGGGCTTCCTCCCCTAGTTAAATACAGTGGTCATATCTATATTTTCATGTGTGTTAACAGGTGCAACAAAGCAGAACATAACATACACATACACACCCCCCAAAAAATTATTGGATTAAATACATACTTTGCAAGTTGCTTCTCAGCATCAGCACAGAGCTCCAAAAGGCCCATTAATACAGCGGAGACATCCATGTAAGGCTCCCATACTGTAAAACCTCGCCCAATCAGATCAATGGCAGTTCTGCGGATGGTGCTGTGTGGAGGAAGTTTGGGGCTTGGTGGTTGCAGCAGAAGGAATGTCAAAGCTTTACCTACCATACAAAACAGGATAAAAACTAGTACAATAAAAAGAAAACTAGTGAATTGATTCTGCTTTGTTATTTTTAAAAAGTTACCATGAATAAGAGTACAGTAGGGAAATCTACTCATAGAGTACAATACAACATTATTATGCTGTAAAAGCTTCCAGTGGGCAAGTCCATACACCTGCACAGGTCTCAGTGAAGTCAGTGAAAGGAGAGATGCACCCTGCTGTCTATATCAATTACATTAATTGACCGTAACCTCTATGGTGCAAGGACCATTTTTCTGTTATGTGTTTGTACAGAGCCTAGCACAATCAGACCCTGACCGTGATAGCTAAGTGTTACTGCAATAAAAAGAATTATTATAAATACTAAATATTATATCAAATCTTTTGCGGGATCAGGGCCCTATTTAATATAGGATCTTTCCAGTAAATGGTATGTCAACCCTCTAGCGAATTAAATAGTACAATCACAGATTTAAATAAATAGCAGGTGAGAGAATGAGAGGAAAAAGCGTACCAAGGAAAAATATGCTCTAAAATGAGACAGAAAGATACAGGAAAGTTTTTCTAGCTAAAAGGAATGGCAGTGGGGAAGGCTTTTCCACCAACACTTGTGAGACTAGAAGCCCAGACAAAGTGCTTACCAAAAAGTCCTACAGAATTCAACAAAAAAAGTGATAACCCTTCTATAGGATTTTTGCACCATCCTGTAAAATTTAATGAAGAATTATGTGCCTAATATAAAACTCTTTAGGATGGATAAACTATAGGAAGGCAATAATTCTCTATTAGAGTCTATACTAATATTTATAGACTATTGATTCCATCCATATTGTATTCTTTCTGTAGGACTATTCGTAGCAGGGCCAGCTGCTTCCTGCATGCCCTCTTGTGGCCTGGGGTCATGCTGCAGCACCCGGCCTCAGTTTCCCATCTTTGATAACCAAATAACTTCATGAAAGCTCTCTTCTCTCAATAATACCTCTCCTCGGGGCTGGTTTATTATTATAACCTAGTGCAAAATAGTGCATAACAAAAGTCCAACCTAAAATTGGACTAAAACAGTGTGTTAATTTGCATTAATTTGATTTCATGCAAATCTGACAGCAAAACCACCGATAAGTTTAACCATGTTAAGGGAGTTAGTGTCTTTCCAGTTGCTTATTATCCTTCCTGAACTTGGGGAAACATGTACCTACGTCAGAAACTGCAGCCATTTTATGGCAAGAAGTTGAACATCTACTTACATTTATCTACAGATTTTATTTTCCAACTAGAAGTCTGCATGCACTATAACTGCACTGAAACCAAATAAAATAATGTATTATTTTTAGTAGATGTAATGTAGTAATGTATTATTATAGTAGAGATAGGTGGCATTCAGCCAAAAATATGTTGTAAATAAGTTTCAGATGTATAGCCTGGACTGCATGTATATTCTTCCTTTAAATCTCATATAGTATAAGGATTTGGGTTTATGTAATGTAGAAGGTTAGCAGTAATGAGGTGACTCAGGCTGCTACATGAGATTGAATCCCATCTCATCAAAAGCTACTATTCTTTCTCACTGATGGTCAGTAAGTTAAATCATCACAACATCATGGCACTATTGGCTTGAGTAAATTTATAGGGATAATCTGTTGGCTTTGATAAATTTATAGGGATAATCTAGTTATCAGTTAAAAATATTTGTCTTTCTTTATACCTGAAATGTGCTGAACTGACCCAAAATATCCAAATGACTTTTTAACAGGGACATCACTAAATTTATTGGGCCTAAAGAGTGACATGTTACAACATTTGTCCCAACAGTATTGTGGCTCAATTTTAAAAAAAACAGATGTATAACTTAAAGCAAGCATATCAATATATATTTTATCTCACCTACTCTTTAGTGAGAGCATGTGAGTATCCGCAAGTAACCCCTCTCTCCCCCCATTCTGTTTAAGAATGTTTGGATAAATTTAGTACTCATGAATGGTGCTGGAGTAGTTCTCGGTCCACATAGCAAATACAGCATCATTGAAGGCAGCACTAGTTTTCCCACATCACCTTACTAATGTCCCTCTATCTTTTGCTGGGATAAAATGCTGTTCTGTTTCCATTCATACTTGAAACTCTCTGCTGAGTCTACTAAAAAGGATGTCAACTGTGAATGTATTTTTGTGATGTGGATATCTGTCCACTAAGAACTGGACTGAGACCAGTATTGCACGTTAAAACAGACTCTGAACAGCCATCAGATGGTAATGGCCTTATGGTACCACAACCTGGAACAAATGTGAACCAATGTGACTAGAGCTTAAAAGGTTTTATATTCCATTAACAATGCCATAATCCATAATCCGTCCCATCTTTACCTCTTGATTGTTGAAATAGCATGAGTGGCAGTAATGTTTGTGTGAAGAATATACGTATTCTGAACTCGGTGATCCATTGATCTGAATCATCGGGCAATTTCTATACTCATATTGCATCCTAAATATACATTTTTCAGTGGAGAATACCCCACTGTTAATTTTCAAACCAAATAGTCCTGAAAATATGATTTTACTGGGCCACAAGATCACCAATTAAAAATTGCATTTCTGTGCGACAAATTTCTAACTACTGTTTTTAAAAAGCCCTTAAAATTACTAGGACTAAAAGAGACTACAGGGTATTTTTAACAGGCTGGATTTCACAGCACTTTGTGCATAGTCAATTATTTCATTTCCCCATGTAGTCAGTAAGCAAGGGAGAGATAACTGAAAAGCTCTAATAGACATTAATAGGAAGGAGAAAAAGATTTATAAAACCTGTAAATAATTTTGGAGGGTGTTTTATTAGAAGCAAGACTTTTAATTAAACAATTAAAAAAATTAAAATAGACATCTTTTTAAATGATCACAACACTATGTAAAGCACATTATGCTCTAGCCACGTACATGTTGTAGCTTTCAACATTCCAGTCAAACACTTTTGCAGCCTAACCACAACCTACTGTAAGTCAAATTGTATATTGATTTTTGGTCAGAATTGTGGCTAGAGTTGGTAGAATTTTTTATGATTTTTTCAGACTTATTTTTACGGTTTTTCAACCAGCTGACAGAGGTGGCTGAAGCATTTTTGGGGGGAAAACGTAACCATTTTCCAAACAGCTTTAATTGTGTCCATCTCATCAGTATATACGTTCTATCCTTTACTTAAAAGATCCCTTATGACATCATATGAAGAATCAGTAGAGGGAGGCTTTCAATCTAAGTGAACAGTGCTGTCTGGGGATGTAACTTTACTGAATAATGTTGCAAAAATGGAGTAGTTTCCTAAGTGTAATGGTGTATTCCACCAGCATTTCCCTTAAACTTAATCCCATCATGACTATTACTCACAGGCAGCACTTGATTTACTTTGATTAAAAGCTGCTGCTGTCTGCTCCTCAGGTGATGTCAGAAAGCCGCACTGGCCTTCTCTCCACACTGAGACTTCTATAGGCAGCTTCCTCACATGAAGCAAAAAAGAGAAACATGCAAGTGGGAAATTTCTTGAGAGTCCGATAAACGGAGGCAGTGAGCTCAGGAAACATGCTCACTTGTCCTAGGCATCTCACAGCAATGTGTCAGAAAGTGAAATGACAGAAAAGGAAGAATCAGCAATAGTCAAATGAAAATTCTTTGCCTGCCCTGAGCTGCACAGATGGTGGCTGCTGCTATAAGTGAGTGATTTAGGAACCATATACACAATGAATAGCTCTACAGCAAAAGTAGATCTGGGCATCAGAGTAGCCTCTTCTCTCTCTTTCAGGAATGGACAGAAGCCCCGCGAAAACGTCTCATACTGAAACTTCCCCAGTGCAATAAGCATGACAATAAACAACATGCTGAATAGCCGACAAAGGAAAATTACTTATGATCCATCCATAACATTCTTTTTCTGCACGTGCCATCTGGTAGTGCATAATACTCACTTCCAAAATACTGCTAATTGCACCAGTCTACTGTACTAAATGAAAGAACCAAATAGAGACTGAGGAACACTTGGATATATTGCTAAAGTTGGTTTATCTTAAAGTATTACAAATATTTCACAAAACAGGAATGTCTTGAATACGCATGAAGAAACAGCTACCAATTACCTACCAATGTCAGAGGCTGAACAGTAGACTGAGGAAAAGAGGGTCACATTAAAATAATGCTACATTAATTAATAGCTCAATTACAATGACAACCCTTTGAGATTACATATTATATGCACTTTAAAACTAAATGAATTTCTGATGATTTATGTTATTACAATGAATGCCAAATGAATTAATAATGTGTTACCAAGTGAATGAAGTCCTTCCCCCAGTCATGCAGGTCACAGAACACAAGTGGCATGGTGCCATATTGTATTCTTCTCTCTCTTTTTCAAGTGATTGACTTTAATAAAAAGGAATTAAAGTATAACAAAATATCTTACTTGTAAGACAGGGAAAATAACTATTTACAATGGCTGTCACTCGACGTTAATACA
The DNA here is from genome assembly GCF_965152235.1 of Eretmochelys imbricata. NCBI lineage: Eukaryota > Metazoa > Chordata > Testudines > Cheloniidae > Eretmochelys > Eretmochelys imbricata. Next base: position 20,405,335 of record NC_135576.1, on the reverse strand, counting down.
AATCTATACATGTAGTTTTGGGGGGCTTTTTGTTTTTAAATTTCTACCTTGTGTCACATTTTATTAAAAAGAGTGAAGAAGAAAAAGTTTCATTAAGGGCCAAATTCTGGCTGCCAAATGAACATAGGAGCCTGTCAGAAAAGTCTAAGGTAAAGGAGAGCTGGGTAAAAGTTTTCCACCCCAATTCTGGGTCACCATAAAACCCACCAAAACCGACCATTTGCAGGGCTGCAAATGATAGCAGCTGTGCAGAAGGCAGCTCAAGGTGTGTTCTACCCATTTGAGTGCATCAGTCACCCGACTCAGCCACAGTAACTATGCTGGGGAGTTTGCCCAAAGGGTGTACATATCCTGCATGGTTGAACTCCATAACCTGCAGGGCTCTAGTGTGCGATTGCACAGGGAAAATTTGGAGTGGAACAGGAGCAGAAAAGTGGAGAAGAAAGGGCAGAGCCGTGGGGCAGAGGTCACTGCCCCTATAAAACATGGATGTTAGAGATACTGGAGACACTATAGCCACAGGGATTTAGCAGCAAATGCAGAGAGCATGCATTTACATCTGCATTTAAACATCCACAGCTGGCCTGTGCCAGCTGACTCGGACTCGTGAGACTCAGGCTAGGAGCTGTTTAATTGCGGTATTGTAGAAGTTCAGGTTCAGTCTTTGGGACACTGCAACTGGGGAGGGACCTAGACCTCAGGCACCAGCCCAAGCCCAAATATCTACCTGTTAGCCCAAACCCTGCAAGCCCAAGTTAACTGACTGGGGCCAGCCGCAAGTTTCTCTATAGCCTAGGAGCAGCATTCTTGGTCCCAAGATGCTCTTCAGTGCACAGCCCAAATGCAAGCTGTGCGCTTAAAGAAGGCATTGCCTGAAATTTACAAGAAGAGACTTCACTATAAAATTTCACACCCCCACTGGTGTCTCTCAGTAACTTAATATTTGATTACGGCACATAAATGAAAGACATTTTAAACTGACAGGTTTCAGAGTAACAGCCGTGTTAGTCTGTATTCGCAAAAAGAAAAGGAGTACTTGTGGCACCTTAGAGACTAACCAATTTATTTGAGCATGAGCTTTCGTGAGCTACAGCTCACATGAAAGCTCATGCTCAAATAAATTGGTTAGTCTCTAAGGTGCCACAAGTACTCCTTTTCTTTTTATTTTAAACTGAGAATCCATGTACAAAAAGAATATTGTGCAGTTTTACTTAGCCCCACTTTTGTGAACTCATCCTACATTTATCTCATCTCACACATTCACACACTTCATTCAGACCCCAACGTATTGCATTTATCTGATTTTGACTGTTGGCTATTTGGAGCAGGATCCCTGCAATTTTATGTTTTGTGAAACACCAAATACACTTAAGACACTACAGATAATACAACAACTTCAGATTTTCTTTGAGATTTGCTGCATTGCAGTTAATAGCTAAATGCAACTACTAATAGTGACTGCCTGACTACTACTTCAAAGAATACTGCTACACCATCATCAGTTTCTACTCTGTTTAATGGAAAGTAACTTTTTCACCTTTCTTTTCTGCCTTTTAAAAATGACAATAACTAGAAAAAAGATAATGATCCAGTCAAGAGCCCAGCCTATTAAAATCCAAGTCCAGATTCTGCACGCTCAATCATTATAATTATGAATTTTATTTTAAATAGTCTCTATTAAAATAATTAACTAGTAACTGTTTATAAAATGTGAATGACAGCTAAAAAGAGTAAAATTCCAAGATAAATGTAATTTATCATTATTGCTGTGCAATTATACATTACCTCTTCTAATAACATTACTTTAGATAGTTATAGTGGTAGAGATAAAATATTGATTTTTATTGGTTTTTCTCTAGGCAGTTCTTAAAACTAGACTTCTCCAAGTTGCTTATTTTTATTTATTGAACAAACTGCTAGCCATATTTAGCAGTTTAGAGCAGCTAACAACTGACATGCCTTCTTATGTTAATCTGGGAATATGCAATCAAAGAAGAGTAGTAACTGTTGCTTCCTGATATACACATTAAGCTCTGAAGTATGTGCTTTAGTTGACTTTAATTTTATTTCCTAAATATGGAGTTTTATAAAAAAAAGTGCCATATGCAACAAACATTAGCACATTGATCATTGCATGCTTCCTTTAGAAAAATACTCTAAATATTTCTCTTGTCAACATTTATTTTGTTTAAATTGAGCTACAGGAAAAAAAGATGAACTAAACTAAAGTCACTCTGCTGCCAGTTTCTCAGTCTGGACATCTTTGTTTAAGGTTTGACTTGGCTTAAATGAACGAATTAATATTGACAAAAACATCAACTAAGCTAATGAGTTGTTAGTTAAGGCAATAAACATGTCACATTAGAGTCAGCGCAGTAAAGAGGTAATTAGCCCTGGAAAAGCTCCGCTGATTGGATCTGTTGAGATCCTTTGCTCTTAACCTTTGAGTCCATTATCTAGTGCAGGACAAGTAGTGGCTATGCTAATGTGAATTTGCCAATACACATCAGCATTGCTACAGTAGCCAAAGACTGCATTAGCAAGTCTGTGCTGATGCTGGTGTCTTGCTATTTATTAAATGTCTATTAACAAATATGCTAACTCCAAAAATGATACAAGCCTAGCTGTACGGAAAACTGCAATATGAAAAGTATTAGAACATATTTAAATGTAAGTCTAAGATGACCTAGTGGCATGGTAACATTATACAGATTGCAGTAAGTTTTGGAGTTGACTAGAGTTTTCGCTCCACATTCCAGAAAAGATAATATACTCAACTGTAAATTGATGCTGCAATGTATCATGCAGTTCCCCCTCTTTTGCTAGTAATTAGCACACTCTTTAAAAAAAAAAATCTGTCTTGGCAAGATGGGAATAATAATGACCAACATATGTCAGTGATTACAAAAAGTAATTAAGAAATAAACTTCATGAACAAAGCCTTCAGTAAAAATACTCAAGCTACTTTTATTGAACAATATTATTTCAGGCAGTAATTTAGAATGTGATTTAGTAAAGGACTCTCCTATATCTTTTACATAAAAACGTGATTTTGTCCCTGATATTTTATTTAAAAGCTGCAAATAGACGGTGATATAGAAACCAGTACATTAAGTGGGTATCAGTAATTTTGTGACTGGAAGTAGCTGACCATCCTTTTTAGTTTAGAAGAAAGTTTTTCATTGATCATGTTTCTCCATCTTCAATTTGGATTTGCTTTCCCCTTCATGGAAATGTCTAGTGGGGCGGAGGGGAGACTGGGTGGGGGAGGGGAGATGAGCAGACAGGACGTTGAACTTAACATAGGATAGACACAGTAAAGTTGTAAGCAAAAAGTTCCAGTCTTGATGATTTTGTACCCATTTTCAGATCTTGCACAATTATTTCTCTGCATGCACACTGGGAATGTCACAGGGAATGACGGGTAATGAAGGAAAAGAGAAGCTTAAAAACCAGAAAGAAATCAGAACAGTTTGCTCCAAGCCAAACAGAGAGGGACCATGAGTAAGTAAACAAATTTTAACAGTAAATTAAAACGTTACCTCTTTAAAGCTTAAGTTGAATTTGTGACTGGGCAACTGTAACTTGCATCACTAGAATATGCACAAATATTTCCATGGTGTTGTTAATAATTGTGACGAAGCAGGACTGTTCTTAATGTTTCCTCTGAATATTGCGGGGGTGCCTCAGTTTCCCCTATGCAGTTCTTAAGTATCTAGGTGGTGGGTTAAGGGTGTTTGATCATTGCAGAGCCCTAGAGGGCAGGTATGTGCAGGGGTCTGGACACAGAGAATGGCCAACATCCTGTTTCCTGACAACTGGTGGCCTGGGCCCTTCCCCCCTGCAAGGTGAGAGCTAAAGGGCTGGAGAACAAAGGAATCAGGTGACCTCCTGGCCCAGGAAAGGAGTGGCGGGAGAGAGTTTCAGTTTGGGGCTGGCTGGGGATGTGGAGTGAAGTGCAGACGTGGTTGTCTGGCTCACTGCCTCCCAAAATGGACCCAGCTGAGAGGTCCTGTTCTCTGCACCTACAAGCTCTGTTTTAGACCATGTTCCTGTCGTCTAATAAACCTTCTGTTTTACTGGCTGGCTGAGAGTCACGTCTGGCTGCGAAGTTGGGGGGCAGGACCCTCTGGCTTCCCCAGGAGCCCGCCGGGGCGGACTCGCTGTGGGAAGCGCACAGAAGGGCAGAGGATGCTGAATGCTCCGAGGTCAGACCCAGGAAGGTGGAAGCCGTGTGAGCTGTGTGTCCTGAAGACAGTCTGTTCACAGAAAGGAGACTTCCCCAGAGTCCTGACTGGCTTCGTAGGGAGCAGTTCCAGAGCATCGCCCGGGGACTCCTTGACAATAATACTTTGCACTTCACTAGTGCCTTTCATTTTTAGGACCTCTGTGTGCTTTACAAACAACTTTGGACGATAAGTATTGTTATTCCCATATTGCAGATGGGGAAACAGGTTAAATGACATGCCCAGCGTCATGCAGAAAATCAATGGCAAAGACATGAAATAAACACTGATCTTTGTTTCTTAAGGCTGGTCTACACTAAAGCTCTAAGCTGACCTAAGTTACAGTACTTCAATTACGTAAGTTATGTATCTGAAGTCGACATAACCTAGGTAGACTTACAACGGTGTCTACACTCTGCTGTATCGAGGGGAGATGATCTCCCATCGACTTACCTTCCGCCTTTCGGGGCGGTGGAGTATAGACGTTGATGGAAGAGCGCTCTGCCATCCACTTAGCTTGTCTTCACCAGACCTACTAAATCAACATCGCTGCATTGATCGCAGCAGTGCCAATTTAGCCAAGTACAGACAAGCCTTCAGTCTTATGCTTTAGCCACTAGACCAAGCTCTCACTAAACAAATATGAAAGACATCAGCCATGCATGTTAACTTGTTTCACCTCTTTTTTTCCAGTATTTATAGTGATGACTCCCCTCCTCTCTATATTTTGTATAGCTTTCTGGGAGAATGATGAACAGCGGTTAGAGCAAATCACAATCTCTCTGGGTGAAATACATTCCCCACATGCTACAAAACCAAATGGATGTTGAGATGTTATGATGATGAGGGAATCAAATTTGTAGACAACTAGCTAGATGCAAGACCTATCCCAAGAAGAAGAGGGGTGCAAGGCCATCATTTATATAATCTCAATGCAGAGAATTTCAGCTATGTGCATCAGTCTACTCATCTATTAAGTGGGTAGAAGATGACTTTCCTCTCTCGTGCGGCGGAATTGTTAGGCCTAAATTAATGGTTTGTCAAGTGCTCCAGGCTTGAAGATCCTCCAGCGAAATAATTATTCTAAGTATAATCTTTGTAACTTTGTTTACTGACAAAGTATCTCTGTTTTTCTGGAACTTCCTTCAAGTCTAGTAGTAATTTCTTTCAGACATTGACGCTGATTTTCCACAACTAAGTTTGTGATGACCTAGACTCTTCTCTTTTGACCTATGCCGATGAGTGTTATGCACCATTCTCACGAAAAGATGGGAAGGCAGCAACTTTTAGGGAATCACAGTTAGCAGTGACAAGATTTCAAAATTGTGTGTGTGTGATTTTCTTTTCTTTTTTACAAACATGCTTGTACTTTACACTAAGTGTATGTCAGCACAGCAAAAGCTGCGCATAGGCTCGTCCATATGAGCTAGCTCAAATCCAGCTGGTAGCAGCAGCAGCAGAGAATACAGCATAGCGCTGGCCTCAGTGGGGGTAGTACAGGTCTGGCACAGACCCTGGGTCCATCCTCGGCTCACTAGCCCACTCTGAAGCCTATGCTGTGCTGTCTTCCCTGCTACTGTTACCCACACTCGACGGTTTCAAGCTAACTTGGGTAGGCTAGCCTAGGCACAACTTTGGCTGTGCAGATATACCTTTAGAAGCTAGTGTGGCTGTCATGTGTGGTCAACAAACTCCTGTGACTGACAGAACGATTAAGGGTACTTTATGTTCAGAATAAAATTCAGTCTGGAATTAAGATAGGAGTTGCTCCTAAATAGGAATAGAAAAACAAAATATCTTAAAATGATCCACAATGTCTATACTCGAACTCCATATCAAATGACAAATCATCAACAATGCTTGTCTGTAGACACATTGTATATTTTGGATGCTTTTATTAAATGCTGTCTCATTAACTTGGAAGATCCTCAGGTAGAAAAACAGATGAATAAATAACTTCAAAAAGCTTGAATTACTGTGTACTGTACTATTATCTGTATCTGCTGTGTTTATATGAGCACTGCACAGGCCAAGTGTGCAAAGAATTATACTGCATTCTCATATCTCTGCTTAATCATTTTGTGCCATGTTTCATTCATTATACAGTGATTCAAAATTAATTCCTCTTAATGTTTTAGATAAACTAAATTTGGTTTCAGTCAGGGCCAGATTCGCACCTACCTGCCACAATGACGTGTGGGGAACAATAGGACATTTACTGTACAGTAAATCAATAAGTACTATCTAGCTCAGTCTGAGTAATTTCAAAAAGGGACAGGAAGCAATTAGCAGTCTCCTGGCTTATTGGTCAGACCACAGTTGTAATATTTTTGACTCCTGCTCTTCTTTCACTTATGAATATATATAGCCCATTCTATCAGAGATGGCACAGAAGGTTTAATGCATCTCTAGAAAACAATCTTTGCTTATTTTGTCATTATCACCTAATATTTTAAATGTAAATATAACAGAATTGAGAAAAATGTAGAATATTATTTTCTTCATGAAATTAATAACAAAGAAATTTTTTTTTTACTTTTTATTATTTGATTAATTAGTGATTTAAAAGTATTTTAAATTAATTAAGTTAGTAGTTGTTGCTGTTTCTAGTCTAGATGCATAAGAATACAATTTAAAATGGTCGGAAGTATGTATTTTAAAGAAGGCCTTCACAATTCACTTTTTTCTATTTCCGTGCAATTTTAAGGACTAAGGTTGTTTTTAAAACTGTTAAAATCTTAATACTCTAATGGTTTTGGAGCAATGAAGATTAACTATTATGAAAAATATATTGATAGCATCCTATTAAACCTATTCTGCCTTCATATCCTATACAATACTACTGGTTTCAGCTGGCTTTCCTGGGGTACAAGTGAACACAAAATTTGTGATGCAATTTATAGCAACCTCTTATGAGCTTGAAAATTAAATGTTTCTTTATTAAATACTTTCCCCCTATGAAATATACAATTTGGTCTTTTGTTGTAGGACTGCTAGAAGTTGTTACTATTTGAACATGGAAAGCCCAACATTTACTCTTTAGTTTACCCGTTGTCAAAATGCACATCTATGTTTTAAACATGTGTCTTAGCAGAACATATATATTTGAGTACAAAATGTGACAATCCATTTTGAAGAGTTAAGACAGCAGAGAAATATTATTTGATCTCAGCAAAGCAAGAACTTCCCTCCTATTAATTGTTATATCAAACCCTTCAGGTTAAACAAAAGTGTCTCAGTGCAAAACAGCTAATCCTAGGGGTAACAAATTGACAGTATTTTCTATGAAGTAATAAACTGATGTACTGCTTTGTAAATTAGATCCATGAATGTTGAGGGTCTATATGAATGACTTCACAAATTATATTAAAATCAGCTAAGATGCTATTTTAAAAAATCCACAGAGAGAAAGACAAAGAGAGAAAGAAGAAAAAATATTTAAAACAGTTGGTTTGCGAGTCTTTTCTGTCTAACTCTGGCCTAGTTAAACTGACCTAACAATGCTATTTTTCTTCCTCTCAAAGTCCGCAGTGGGTGAATCAAATGTGAAAGCAAGATCAATTCTATTCCAAGACGGTAAATGAGCTTTAGATCAGACTTGTTTCAATTTATGGAGAGAACCCAAATACAGCAGCTTAAGTGCATTCTTACTCTGACTATGAAAATATATTATACTGCTATGGAAACAGTAAACAATCTTTTTTTCTCAAATTTGTTTATAATCTAGCAAGGAGGAGAAAAATCAATGTGTTTATTCTTAACTGTGGTTCAAATTTTACACTTTCCTTTACAATTGTTAAAATTAATTTTAGAACACTATTAAACTATGTTATTTACTTTAACTTTTAAAGTAGTACTTAAATGTCATTAATGAAAACTTGATAGTTTTTGTAACAATAAACATCATATATACAGTTTATTTTATGGAAGCTGACTGTTCTTTATATTAAATATTTGGTCATGCTGTTTTAATGGGTCAATCTCACAAACCTTTTATATTACAAATTATATCTGCTAATAAGGTTTTAAATCTCTTTGAACCAGAGTGAGAGAACCCCTATTCATATTAGTGGGGGTTGCTCACTTGAGTAGCCCCATTAAAACTAACGAGAATAACTAGTTTACAACTTGGAACTCTCTAAAGCGTGTGTATGTCTGACATTTAAAAGCAGCAATATTGAACAGGGAACTCTTAAGTTATTCTGGATCAACAGCAGTTGCTTTAGCTGCATAAAACCCAAGTAAGAAATGGTTACTTACTGTAACTGTGGTTTTTTGAGATGTGATGGAAATGTGTATTCCACTTAGATGTGAGCTGGAGAATTTTGCTTAGCAGTACCTTTGGAAGGGCAGCACTTGTGCCTTGTGGCCACAGCCCCTACCATGGCTATATAAGGCAACTCCACCCCAACCCCCCTCAGTTCCTTTGCACCGAATGGGGATGGAGGGTGGGTTGTGGAATACATGTCTGCATCACATCTCGAAGAACCACAGTAACAGTTAGTAATCATTTCTTTTTTGTTGAGTTGATGCAGCCCTGTATTTCATTTGGTGACTCATAAGCAGTACCCCCTAGGAGGTGGGACTCAGACTTCCTAAAGAAGGATTGCAGGATGGCCATACCAAAGCTTGCATCCACCCTGGAAGATGCAGTAATGGTATAATGGTTCGAAAATGTACGTATGGACACCATGTAGCAGTCCTGTAAATATCCAATATTGAGACATCACCGAGGAACGGTATTGACATTGCTTGCGTTCTCGTAGAATGAGCTCACATCCACTGAGGCGGCATAGTCGAAGCTATTTCATATGCAGTCTCGATACAGGATGTTATCTGTACAGAGATCATCTGTAAAGAGACCATTTGCCCCTTCATACAATCTGCACATGACACAAACAGGTGAGGTGAAGCATAGAATGGTTTAGTCCTGTCCAGATAGAAGGCTAGACATCGCCTGACATCTAATGTTGGTGATGCTGCTCCTCAGGAGATGAATGCAACTTCTAAAAGAACACAGGTAAATATACCACCTGCTTCAAATGAAACTGAGAAACTTGTTTAGGAAAAAAAAATTGTCGTAAAGTTATTTTGTCCTTAGAGAATTGTGTATAAGGAGGCTCTGCCATCAGAGCTTGCAACAAACCCACGCTCCTGGTGGATGTTATTGCTACCAGAAACACAGTCTTCTGACATAAAATCAGAAAGGAACAAGATGCCAGGAGCTCAAATGGAGGTCCCATTAAAACTGCTAGGACTATGTTAAGGTTCTACAGTGGAACTGGCTCTTGGAACAGAGGATGGAGCATGGGCAGCGGGTATCTTAGGCTGGGGGAAGCTGTGCCCCCCCCAAACAGCCAGGCATGGTCCCACCCAAGCTCCGCCCCCAGGTTCCCCCCTCCCGCTTCCGCTTGGTGTAGCTCCAGTCTCCCTGTGGGGTGGCCCCAGCTCGGGCCATGCCACATGCCCTCCTGGTGCTCCGGGGCTGGGGCCGCACCGTCCGCCCTCCCAGCGCTGGGGAGGTGCCACCCGCCTTCTAGTGCTCTATGGCTGGGGGCGCTGTGACTGTGCAGCCTGCTCTCCTGTCGCTCTGGGGTTAGGGGTGCTGGGGAACGCACTGCCGCCCTCCTGATGCTCTGGGGCTGGGGGCGCTGTGGCCGCGCCGCCCACTCTCCCGTTGCTCTGGGGCTGGGGGAAGGCGGGTAGAGGCTGAGGACGCTCCGGGGCTGGGGGTACTAGCCTGGGACAGGTGCTGGCAGCTGCGGTGGCGGGGGAACTCTTGGCTCCAGAGGGTGTGTGGAAGGGGCAGGGCTGTGGGCTAGCCTTTCCCAGCCGGCAGCTCACATGCTGCCCATGGGATGGAGACAAAGAAGCCCTTTAAAGAATCTTGGTACTGTGGCCGTGGAGAACCCTGATTTTCCCTGAATAGGGGGATGAAACACCAGTATCGCCACCAGATGTACTCTTCATGAGCTAAGTGCATGGCCCAACAAGTGAAGATGCAGAAAGTACTCCAAGATGTCCTGAACAGAAGTCAGCACTAACTGAATTCTGTGGGCCAACCACGACAGTGAAAACTGCTTCTATTTCACTCAATAGGCCATTCTGATAGAGAGCTTTCTAATTTGAGTGGGACCTATTGAACAGCTGCCGAACACTGCTCTTCCTCCCCGTTCAACCATGAAGCAGCCACCTGTGAGATGCAGGGAGCTGAGTTTGGGATGTAAGATGCAACTGTGATTCTGTGTGAGTAGGTCAGGATGGAGATGAAGAGGTATGAAAGGCTCAATTGACAGCGTGAGTAGGTTTGAGAACCAGCACTACCTCGGCCACACCAGGGCAATGAGAATGAGTTTGGCCCAATCTGCCTTCACGTTTACAGATGACCTGTGGGATGATCAGGACTCGGGGAAAGCATACAGGAGAGCCAACTGACACCTGAGATGGAAAGCACTGGTAACATAGCCTGGACTGAAGCCCCCTCAAGAGCAGAACAGATGACATTTCTTGTCCTTCATAGCAAACAGGTTTTATCATCAGAATGTCCCGAGCTGCGAAGAAGAACCCGAGGACACTCATCTTCAGAGACCACTTGTGACCCAAGGAAAAATTCCTGATTTGAAACCCCAGGCAAGTGGTCGGTTATTGGGTGGTAGTCTCCTTGATGCAGAACTTCCACAACTTGATTGCCTCTTGGCAGAACATCCTGGAGTGTGCTCCCCATTGCCTGTTCACATAATAAATTGTGGTGGTATTGTTGGTAAGCATATGAACTACTGAGCCCTGATATGGTCCAGAAGAGCATGACATGCACAGTAGATGATCTGAAGCTCCAGTACGTTCATATGCTGTGAGGACTCTGGTTCTGACTCAACAGATGCCACAAGACCAAAACAGGAGTCAGTGGTATGTGTTCTCTGACCTCCCTGAGCAGTACTGGGGAGAAACTGATTGGACCTGCTCCATCCCGCATGCTGGCATTCACACTGTGCCAATCCACAAGCCTTCTGGAGGATGCAGATGAGCCCCCACATAACCTAGAGCAACCTCGATTGGTCTTACGCGACCTTTTCCTTGGCACACTTGACCAGAATCTCTGTCTTTTCAGAGAGGCACCAGTTCCAGACTGTAAAGAGGCAGCAATCTTGGAACCTGAGGGCAACCTCCGATCCAACACAGGCCTCAGTGCTGAAGCAGGCCTCATCTCTTGTTTGAGCAGGTGCTGTTCTAGATGAAGATCCCTGAGTCTGTTTTGTGAATGATTTGCAAATTGAACACTGCTCCTTGACAAGGACTTCTACTAAGGACAGCAAGTACCATGTGTGGTGATCATTGTTGGGAATTTCTCCCACACATGACAGTGTTTAAACCCTGGTGAGGGCATCACCAGGGATGTTCTTGAACTAAAGCGAACACTAAATCTAACACTAAGTACTAACTGACTATATAGAACTAGAAAAAATCACTAAGAAACAGAGAGGTTGTGAGGCTAGGAACCACACAGAACACCAACTCTAGCCACTGACAGTAAGCAGGAATGGGGGGGGGCAGGTCAGGGCGGCACTGCCTCATATAGCCAGGGGAGAAGCTATGAGCATGAGACAGGAGAGTCACCCCCCTACGGTTTCTGCTAAGCAAAATTCTCCAGTTCTGGCATTCTGGGTGTGCATTCATCTAAGTGGAATAGATGGCTGCATCTATTCAAGAAACAACATGGCATTACTGGGGTTCAGAGGCGTGTACGTATATATACAAAAAGATCTGGGAAGTGAAATAAAGCCCTAAGCTAGGATTAGGAAGCAGGGCTGTAGAACAGTTTCCCCCACTCGTTGCGTCCTGCTGCTACTCCACTTGAAGGGCTGAAGTGGATCCATGTCATTTAGACAATGTGTCAGTGCCACAAGACCTTGTGATCCCTTCCCTGGCTCACCTCCCTCACAACTGCCCTCCTGCACCAGCTTATTTTGCATGGCAATCTCGTCACATGGATGAAGGGGCTCCCTTCTCAGGTCTCATAGCACAGCCCCAGCACAGTACTTGAGTCATGCAGAGGGTGTCTGTTGATCTTACACACTTGGGCAAAATATACTCCTAGGTTCCAATCTAGGAAAGAGGTGAATGGGATGTTCATAGTACATAAAGTTAAACGTACGCAAGGAGGCTGTGGGTTTAACAGAATTTTTTACAGTTCAAGGTGATAGGAACGAATGATGCCTGTGTAGTTGAGCTGTGGGTTTCATTAGTGGGCCACGTTCAAAGAGAGCATAATAAAGAGAATACAGGACTAGAACTGGAACAACATATATAAAATTCAGTACTATATATACATATATAGTAACATAGAAATGGACATTCTGGATCAGACTGATAGCCCATCTGTCAAGGTTCCTCCCCCACTCTGAACTCTAGGGTACAGATGTGGGGACCTGCATGAAAAACCTCCTAAGCTTATCTTTACCAGCTTAGGTCAAAACTTCCCCAAGGTACAAAATATTCCACCCTTTGTCCTTGGATTGGCCGCTACCACCACCAAACAAATACTGGTTACTTGGGAAGAGCTGTTTGGACACGTCTTTCCCCCCCAAATACTTCCCAAAACCTTGCACCCCACTTTCTGGACAAGGTTTGGTAAAAAGCCTCACCAATTTGCCTAGGTGACTACAGACCCAAACCCTTGGATCTGAGAACAATGAAAAAGCATTCAGTTTTGAAACAAAAAGACTTTTAATAGAAATAGAAGTAAATAGAAATCACCTCTGTAAAATCAGGATGGTAGATACCTTACAGGGTAATTAGACTCAAAACATAGAGAACCCCTCTAGGCAAAACCTTAAGTTACAAAAAAGATACACAGACAGAAATAGTTATTCTATTCAGCACAATTCTTTTCTCAGCCATTTAAAGAAATCATAATCTAACACATACCTAGCTAGATTACTTACTAAAAGTTCTAAGACTCCATTCCTGGTCTATCCCTGGCAGAAACAGCATATAGACAGACACACAGACCCTTTGTTTCTCTCCCTCCTCCCAGCTTTTGAAAGTATCTTGTCTGCTCATTGGTCATTTTGGTCAGGTGCCAGCGAGGTTACCTTTAGCTTCTTAACCCTTTACAGGTGAGAGGAGTTTTTCCTCTGGCCAGGAAGGATTTCAAAGGGGTTTACCCTTCCCTTTATATTTATGACACCATCTATTCCAGTATCTTCTCATTGACAGCAAACAGTACCAGATGCTTCAAAGGAAGTTGCAAGAATCTTTGCTGTAGGCCAGGGGTCGGCGACCTATGGCACGCGTGCCAAAGACGGCACGTGAGCTGATTTTTAATGGCACGCTGCTGCCTGCCGGGTCCCAGCCGCCAGCCTTGCTGAGCCCGCTGCCGAACCCAGGCCGGGACCCCGGCAGGAAGCAGTGAGCCATTAAAAATCCTGCCCGCCCCAGCCCGCTCTTCTCCACCCCGCCCCCCGTGGGGGCAGGGTAAAGAAGTTTGGTCCTTCCGGCAACTGCTGCAGGGAAGGCTAGCTCCCCCCGCCCCCGCCTCTTCCCCCCAGCGTGCTGGGTTCCTGCCCTACTCCTCTCCCTCCCTGCCGCCCATCAGCTCATGGCCCTTGCGAGGGAGGGGGAGAAGCGGAGCCGCAGCGTGCTTGCTGCTCTGGAGAGGAGGCGGAGAAGAGGTGGGGATGGGGCGTGGAATCAGGGCATATCCCCTCCAGCCCCCTGCTGTGAGCCACTCTGGGCAGAGGGCTGGGAGCACCCCCATGACCCTAGCCCACACACTCCCAGCCCTCTGCCCTGACTCCTGCACCCCCCCACCACACACCCAGCCCTCTGCCCTGACTCCTGCACCCCCCCACACCCCTAGCCTCCTGCACCCTCCTCACATACACCCAGCCCCCTGCCTTGTCTCCTGCACCCTCCTCACACCCCCCCAGTTCCCCAACACCCTATGCCCTGACTCTTGCACCCCCCCCACATTCCCACCCCCACTCTAAGCACCAAACAGGAGCTCCTGCACCCCCCCTCCCACATTTCCACCTGCAGCCCTCGCACCAAATGGGAGCTGCCCAGGTAAGCACTCCACACCCAAACCTCCTGCCCCAACCCTGAGCCCCCTCCCTCATTCTAGCTCCTGGCCAGACCCTACACCCCAACCCCCTGCCTGCTCCTTCACCCCCAGCCCTGTGCTCAGCGCACTCCCACCCTCAGCTCAGTGCAGAAAGAAAGGAAGAGAATGGGCTAGAACCAGGGAGAAGGTATGTGGGCAGGGCAGGGATCCCAGACCTGCAGCGGGCTGAGCGGGGCCGGCAGCGGGGACCCTGGCTGGCAGGAGCTGGTGGACGAAACCCCAAACTGGCAGTGGGCTGAGTGGCAGCGGACTGAACCGCTCAGCCCAATGCTGGTCTGGAGTCCCAGCCACCGGCCCTGCTCAGCCCGCTGCCGGTCTGGGGTTCTGGCTGCCAGCCCCTTGCCAGCCAGGGTCCCGGCCTCAGGCCCCGCTCAGCCTGCTGCCGGCCTAGGTGAACGGAACCCCAGGCTGGCAGCGGGCTGAGCTGGCCGGTGGCGAAAGATCAGCATTTTAATTTAATTTTAAATGAAGCCTCTTAAACATTTTGAAAACCTTGTTTACTATACATATGACAATAGTTTAGTTATATAATATATAGACTTATAGAGAGGAACCTTCTAAAAAAATGTATTACTGGCACGCGAAACCTTAAATTAAAGTGAATAAATGAAGACTTGGCACACCACTTCTGAAAGGTTGCCGATCCCTGCTGTAGGCAGTAGTGGGATAATCTGCCGCCAAGAAATGTGTCCTTCAAACCCTCACTATTTAGATGCTGTCTCACGTCATGAAGAATGAAGGTTTCTCACTCTTCCAAATTTTTTGTTTGGTATTTACTATTGGAACTCTTGATATTTTTGTTATTCATATATATGTCTAATCCCTTTTGAATCCTGCTTTTCTCTTTGCCTGAAATTGCAACAATGAGTTCCACAGGCTAATAAACTTCTGGGGCCATGTGCTGAGTTTGGGGAAAAGAGTTGGTCAGGGGAATCCTGGCCCAACCCAGCTCGCTCCCACCATGCGGAGGCTGTCTGCTCCCAGGATTCCCAACGCAGTGTGCTTTTGCTCACTGATGGATTTTAAAGGCATGCTGCAAAGGATGGAGATGCTGGAGCTTCTAAAAAAAGTCAAAAAAATCTTTTATAATGGAAAATGTTAATCTAAATAGAGGGATCACTACTAGCTCTCTCTCTAAAATACTATTTATTTTTTTAATACTTTTATCATGCCTTCTCTTATTTGTGTCCTCTCTAAGAGATCAGAATCTTTGAATCTCTTTTCATTTGAATGTTTTCTCATGCACCTAATCATTCTTATCATTCAGCTCTCTATGGACTAGAGTTCTGAATTTTCTCCAATTCCTTTCTGAGATAGAGTGGCCAGTGCTGAACACCACATTCTTGGTGAAAGTGTAACACTGATTGATATAAATGGCACTTTAATAGTTCCAGTATTTTCTTTCATTTAATTCTTTATGCAACCTAACATTTTTTTTTTAACTTTTGCTTCATATTAAGCAGCGGCCTTCATTAAAGAATTAAAATTCTTTAAAAAACATTATTTTAAAAACACACAAGCTATTGGTTGCCTAAATGTGCACAACTAATTAGATGTACAAACCTATTCCTTAGACATAGACACTGAGCAATATTAAAAAGAAATTTTTAGCCCCTAAATTCTAAATTTCTTATATGAATAGACATACATAAATAATGTAAATAAAACCCCAAATTACTTTTTCTTTATTGGTCTTCTTAGCTTTATAAAACATTCAAATATTACTTTTTTTGTTGAAATGTGATTATAATCTAGAAGTACAAATCAGTACTGGAAAATCTTCTCTTATTTTAAAAATGAATGTACATTACCATTTTCCCCACAACTTTTTGTTCCTACACACATGGTCTGCCTTAATAACAAAGGTGACAGTTGATTATGGCAGCAAAACTTACAGTTCATTTAATCAACTTCACAATTGGCTAAAATTTCCACTCCATACAACTAAATAATTAGATTCCAACAGAGAACACTTTTCACTGTGCTCATCAGAAAACATGCAATGAATCCAAGAAAATCCTTGATACCTAGATAACCATTTGTGCACAAGACACATCTATAGCAATTATGACACATCAGTTGTAAAGTAAAACAACAGTTATATAGCTTAACAAGCCTTTAAGCATTGCTGTTTTTTGTTGAACATACTAACGGTTAAAAAATCCATGAATTAATTTTTATATTATTTTGGAGGCTGGGGTTACCCTTCACATATATGTATATATAGTGCTAGCATAATGGTGTCTGATTATGGTCTCTAAGCACTATTGAAATATCCAAATAAGTTTCATATTATTATTTGAGTAAGAGGAGGTAATAAGTAAAGAACTGTATGAACCACAGATATCTGTTTCTGAATCACCCAAACAAAATAAAGGGAAAAAATATTATGAAATCTACTTTTAAATTTCAACTCCCAGAATATAAATATCAGTTGACCATTCAATGAGAATGATATGTTCCTGTTGTTCCATAATGACGGTATTTAAAAATACCAAGAGGATATCTTCAAGCATCCTGATTTCATAACTTCCATTTTCTAAAATAATAATAGATATCCAGCAGCATTCCAAAAGAGGTACATATGTAAATAAAATCAGTTTTTTAATTGGAAGAAAATCCAGATAATAAAACATATAAAACACACAACTGTGTTACGGCACCAAACAAAATTTTTTTTAATATACAACTGGCTCCCTAACATATGGGCTACCATGCCCCATGGCCAATATTGAGCAAACCTTAGGACTGGACTAAGATTTGCTCAATATTGCTCAATATTAGTAATGGCACCCTAATACATTTTGTGTCTAAGAAACCTAAATATGTATACACATGTAGGTCCAAGTAATGAACACTGGGAGCCCTATACTAACACATATTCAACAACAACAAAAATAACCCTGGTAGCTGCTACTTGTCAAAAGTTCCCTTTACTCACTGAGGTAGTCTTTCCACTGAATCACAGGTGCTTCCTGTATGTGTATCTTTTTAAGATATGGAAGTACATATCCTGAAGAGTAAGTGTCCTGACCAACATTGACAATTTAAACTAGGGATTATATCTCCCAGAGAAGCAGTAAGGCTTTGAGACCAATTTTATACCTTCCATTTCCACAAGACAATGGACCTCACCCCTTAGCCGCGTAATGAAGAATTGTGAAGAGGAATGGAAAGTGGAGTTCAGTCTTGGTATGACTTCAGATTGAAGGGCATATTATCCCCCTTTAATTAACATCAGATATGCTGCTTTGCCTGAAAATATTTAGACAATTGGGAAATGAAATTAAAATTAAATTAAAATTAATTCTAGGCCATCAAGGTAAACTGCAGTTTGCTAGGCCAATGAACCCAAGATGGATAAAAACAAGACAATCTACATTTTATTTTTTATCAGAAATTTTTCTGATTGATAAAATCAAGACCTGTGCTGAATCTGAAAGCCTCTTAAAGAAGAGTGGAAGGGACTGGCTTCTATGACACCAGTGTTTTGTTTCCCTATACAAAAGTCTCCCACTTCAGTGGCCCAATTGTTAATCTGACCGCAAAACACCACAGTCAGCGGTACAAGTGGACAACAATGGATATAGTCAGAGAAGTATCAACAAAATCAGATGCATTGTTACACCATCTCCTCCAGGAATTGCAGCATCCTGACTTTTTCTGCTCATTTGAAGAAACTCCAACTTCTTACTATCTGCAATATGTTCCAATCTGATAGATATTTTATTCTAGAGAGAACAGCAATATCATACTGCCTGTGATAAAGATTCCTTAAAATAAGGAACATAAAGAGCGTATCTTCCTTCTAAATGGGCCCTTTAAGAAGCTGTTGACACCATCAAAGAGCCGAAGGCCACTCTACACTAGATACTTTTCCTGGTATATTAATGTTGCTTGATGTGATTTTTAAAATCATATTCTTATAACAGCAAAAGCATTCCCTTACTGGTATAAGCTACATCTATATACATCTGTGTGTATATAATGTCTGCTGCAGTTTCCACGGTATGCATCCGATGAAGTGAGCTGTAGCTCATGAAAGCTCATGCTCAAATAAATTGGTTAGTCGCTAAGGTGCCACAAGTACTCCTTTTCTATCTACACTAAGAGGGTTTAGCTATACCGGCAAACATTTTCTAGTCTACACAAGGCTGAGGTAGGATGCTGACTGTTAAAAGGAGTCAGGCTTCCTGTTTCTTTGAATAATAAGAGGCTGGGTGGCAATAAGCCAAACGCCATAGACAGTGTTATTCAAAGGAAAGAGCCTGGCGTGGAAAACTAAATCCCCACGTCGGGCAGTCATGCTAGAAAATGATCCCCAGAGAAGTAACTGCTGGGATTCAGTCATTCCTTTCTGGGTCCCACAGTGAACCACGACGCTGATGGATCCAAAATGAAAGGCAATGCTGGGAAAAGCAGTGTCCCCAGAGACCCCTTGAATCTAAAACGAGTTCAGACAAAGAACCTGCAGATGATTACCCCATTCATTATTTACTGTGCACTATTCAAACCCTGCTCTGAAGACAGAATTACTAATTTCCTCATGAGCTCTTCTATGGTGCTCCTCACTATAATATTCAAGTGCTTCATAAACAATTTATTTTCAGAACAACTCTAATATAAGGGGGTGGTGTTATTCCCATTTTACAGATGAGGAATTGAAGCTTAAGTACCCACTAATTCTGGTTGTCTATTTCAGACACCTGGGGCATCAGTAATTAACATTATATTTTAGATACCACTTTATACATTAAAAATACAGCTTCCTTTGGCTTAGGATGCAGCTGTGTGTGTCCAGCACTTTGTCAGACCCCAAAGTCTCAACTCAGGCACCCAGAAAATGAGGAATACACAACTTGTGACCACCTGTGAAAAATATGTGAGAACTCTGTGGCAGAGGCAGGAGTAGAATCCAGTGCTCCAGGACAACATTTGACTGCCTTAACCAGGAGATCATCCCTTCTCTTCCTGCAATCCCCTGCCTCATTCATTACACACCCTCCAACTTCTGCAGAAAATGAGGCAATGGCACATCTTGGACACTGATGAGGCAGAGGTCCTATGGAAAAAACAGTATTTCGATCATGTAATTAAAAACTGTACCATAACATATGCACAAGGAGGCTGAATTAAGGTTGCACAGGCAACTTTTGACTTCCTGCATAGTGGTACGCCTGACTGAGGATCACTGGCACAAAGAGACGCCACAATAGGTAAGCCTGACTGTCCACCACGTGGAAAAGAGAGGCTGGGCCTGAAGTTTTTTGGGTTTAAATACATTTGGGTCTGGGAAAGTTTACACTAAAGAACTGTGCCTTGAAATTTTATTATCCCCAAAAGTGAGGTGCCATTGGCAATATGAGGTTTTAGGGTTCTTTATTTTAAGCAGCTTACAGAAAAGTAATAAACTTGATGTAGCAATCTAAAATCACTTATTGAGTTGTTTCATATTCAGAATGCAATACTTTTAGTTCACTATTTTTAACAACTCACTACAATAATCGGATATAGAGGTTGCTAAAAAGAAATCCCTGAGGACTAAAAATATATATCACATACAGTACTTGTGTTCATCATACTTTTGGGGGAGAAGGTGGAATTTATTCTTAGATTTTGCTGCTGACGTCACTAAGCAGATACAGAGAAATCAGGATGCATATCTGCTGTAAAGATTGACTGATTTCTGCCATACAGATTGACTTTTTTCTAAATATTATCTCTAAGGCCAAGATATAGAGTTTTAGAAAGCACCTTGGGTTTTTTCCTTCAGGGACAAAAATTCTGCTTTGAGACACTGATCTAATCATAGCAGCTAGGATAAAAAAAGAATGCTGCTGATCTACTGGTATGCTGAATTTCAGAGCAACCTGGAGATTAAAATCCACCGATCCAAAAGAACCAGTACAATAGCAGCCAGGAAGAGAATCCATGAGGTTCTGCAAACCTTCTTGCATACCTGGTATCCAATAAGCCAATAAAACAAAGTATAAATAATGGCACTATTAGCAATCTCTTAACTATGCCCAAATAATAAAATCAATTTATTTGTGATAAATATGCCCAGTTTTTTTATTATGTTATTCAGCCAGTTTGCTAAATTTGCTCTGAAAGGCTGCTATTCAGGTGCTCAACAACTGATTTATTGCCTTTGTAACTCGTGATCTTGAGCTGCCTCCTTTGTATTAATTGCTTTGGTGTAGTTCAAAATATTGGCTAGCAGATATCTTTATTTGTAATAGCTGTATACTGTTAGTGGGGACAGACATTCTTCTTAGAAAGATTATTTTTCTATATATTAATTGTTTTTAATGGTGATTAAAATACTGGCACTGCACAGCAGAGCTAATGAATCCAAAACACATTAGGAAAGGCTTCCGCTACCTGACAAATGTAGCGAATAGTCTTTCTTATGCTCACTATGGAGCTCAAGTTTAGCCTTATGTTAGGCTACTTGGTTAAAAAAAAATACAAAATTGGATATACTCCGTGTAAAAGTTTATAATGCTTTATAAGTTTATAATGTTTATAATGCTCCAGTTCAACAAAACACTTAAGTATGTGCGAGACATTTTAAAGCACGAGTAATTACATGCCTATTTACTTCATTTGGACTATTCACATGTTTAAAGTTAAGGGTTTGTCTAAGTGCTTTGCTGGATAGAAATGGGATCAAATTAAGCACACACTTAAGACCACTGCTGAATCAGGACTACAGTGCACACCAGTAAAATGATTATTTTTATTTTATATATAAACACATATACATATATTACCAATAATAATACAAGCTCACAGAGATGATGCAAAAATAAATTCAAGAACATTTGTGAAGCACTCAGCTCCTCATTCTAGTGAGAAGCACCATAAAAAAGCCCATGAGGAAATGAATATTTCTGCATTCAGAGCAGGGTTTGAAGAGTGTGCAGTAAATAAGGCCTGGGGCCACACACTGAAAATGAGGAAAAAACTAAATACTGAACAGCTGCTCATTCAGTGAGTACGGCCCATCCTGTGCACTGAATAAGGCAGGAATCCCATGATCATGTAATTAAGGACTATTATAATACACATTCATAGTTTCATAGAGTCTAAGGCCAGAAGGGACCATTGTGATCATCTAGTCTGACCTCCTGTATAGCACAGGCCATAAAACTCCCCCCAAATAATTCCTAGAGCAGATCTTTTAGAAAAAAAAAATCCAGTCTTGATATAAAATTAGTCAGTGATGGAGAATCCACGATGACCCTTGATAAATTGTTCCAGTGGTTAATTACGCTCATCGTGAAAAATTTATGCCTTATTTACAATCTGAATTTCTCTAGTTTCAACTTCCAGCCACTGAATCATGCTATAACTTTCTCTGTTAGACTGAAGAGCCCATTATTAAATATTTGTTCCCCAAGTAGGTACCTATAGATTGTAATTAAGTCACTTCTTAAAACTTTCCTTTGTTAAGCTAAACAGATTGAGTCTATCACTGGAATGCATGTTTTCTAATCCTTTAATCATTCTCATTGATCTTCTCTGAACCCTCTCCAATTTATCACCATTCTCTGCGAACTGTGGGCACCAGAATGAGACACAGTCTTCTTTCAGCAGTTGCACCAGTGCCAAATACAGAAGTAAAATATCATTTCTACTCCTACTCAAAATTCCCCTGTTTATGCATCCCAAGATCGCATTAGCGCTTTTGGACACAGAATCACAGAGTGAGCTCATGTTCAGCTGATTATCCACCATGACCTCCAAATCTTTTTCAGAATTACTGCTTCCCAAGAGAAAGTTCTCCATCCTGTAAGTATGGCCTACATTGTTTGTTTACAGATGTACACTCTGACATTTACCCGCACAAGGGGGCCAAATTAAGGTTGTAGAGGCAACTTTAATTCTGCCATTTTGAGTGCTTGACTTCACAACCTTAAAGTTCTTTTAATGTAGGGTGTGTGTATACAATTTCCTAGGATTTTAATAAAGCAAACTGAAAAAACTCCAAATTCCACCATGTAGAATCGTACTGATGCCCATGTGGATCACCAGCAGTTGGACCCTTTAAGTCCACAGGATAGACCTCTGCCATCTGAGTTAACACAGTAACTGACAGCAGTAGTAGATTGTCATCCTTCACATGCACAAGCCATATGTTGGCATTGGCCCTTCATGTTGCCAGTGGATTTCACAGATATTTTCAGACAGCAGAAAAATGACACTCAGGATTCTTGTGTTCCATTCCACCATCTGGAGAGGAGTGTGCGCTACTGGCCACAGACTTTTCAGTCCCTGTTTCCCACAAGCCCTATCCCTTCTGCCCACCTTGTACCCTCCCATTTGTCCCTGTGTCAGCTCTCTCTCTTCCCCCACTCAAAGCTCCTCATCTAAGTTTCCCCCATACTACCCTAGCTCCTTATCCCAGTCCCCTCACTAAACCAGAACCAGTTTCTCTCGTGAGGCTCTTTATCTCAGACCCAGGCCAATCTCTTCCCTCCAAATTCCCCACGTTGACTCTCAATTCACCCTGCTGTCCCAGTCTCCCTTCCACCTCTTTTCCCCATCACCCAGTACCAGTCTTCCCTCCCAAATCTTGTCCATCAGGTGCCTTTTTCCTCCTCCTCCATGTTGTCTGGGGTGCCAGGAGAGGGAGCACTGGGAGCAATCTTCCTTCTCTCAGTTCCTTTATCTGGTGCCACAGTGGCCTCCAGCAGTCAGGAAGAGCAGCTGAAGGTACAGTCTTGTTCAGCCCCTGGGTCCTTGGACTAGAGCAGGCCCAGTGCAGATGGAATTTTTGGAGAATTTAGCTACCAAACTCTAACAAGTCTCTACTGAGCATGAGCAAACTATGATTATTTCAAAGGGACAGCAAAAGGTTCATCTCAGCTATCCCTGCCAATATCAACTCCCTACTTCAAAGCACGAGTGCTAGAACTCTCAAGTAAACTATTGTAAGATTTTGGGTTTTTTTTAAACATGGACAAAACAATGTATTTTTCCCCTCATCAGGGTCTTATAATGGAAAATGTTAGGCAATCTTAAGTACAGTTCTCACTAACAGAACCACCTCTAATCATTCCTGTTATTGTCTTAAGCAAATGCAGTGGCTAAGACTGCAATTACAATGCCACTAAAAGGTTCACTGGGATTGCACATGTGACCAGAACACAATAAAATTTCAACCTCTATCCCTTTTTAAGTCTGCTAGTTTATGTTTATTATAGGCAAAGCTGATAGCAATGCCCACAGTTCAGGCTGCCTAACACTTCCCATTTTAAAACCCTATTTTCAGTTGCTTATAACTTTACTAAACAAACTAACTGTTTGCTCGACAATTGGGTGTCTGCCTCAGAATGTATTCTTTTGGAATGTTTCAGCCAAAATTGGTTAACTGTTTCCAAGAACGAGGTTAGTATAACCCGTTATTTTTCCCCATGTTAAAAAATTCTTAGAATTGTTTCACTGAAAAGCTCTAACACCTTCATGCTTTGAAGCAGCAACTGGAAATTTGGCAGAAGTTGGGATGTTTTTGTTTTTGGGATGTTCCTTTTAACCCTGCCCCCCCTGAAATCTGCCCAAATCTAGACAGGTCATAAGCCTCTGCAAAATTGCAGTTTGCACATTCTCAGTAACGTTTACTAAACATTTTGTAGAATTTAGCTCCCAAACTGTTTGCACTGAGAAGACTCCACCCACACAACATTCCTATTCTCCAAAGTCAGACCATGCATGTGCCTGCCACACAGAAGGGCTGAGCATGCTCCCTCACACAGCTTCAGGTTTCCCAGAAATCTGTCCTCTTAGCTGCTGTAGCACCAAGCACTGGAACTGAGAGCAGGAAGACCCTCTCTCCTGTGCTCTCAATGTCCCTACTTCTGGTGCCCAGGCAACTTGGAGGAGAAGCAAGTGGCCTTACTGGAATGCAGAGAGATGAGGTGAAGGTGTGGGAGGCAAGAGACACGGACAGGATGGAGGGGACATGTATAGAAGGGGTCAGGCTGAGGGAGGTGTGGTAAGGGTAGAAGTGTCTGTAGCGACTAGACCACATTTCTCTCCAAAACCTGGAACGCTGGATTCCCAGTCTTAATATTTTTTGTTGTTAACAAGTATCTGCGAAACCCACAAGTAGCAAATGTGAAACTGGCAAAATGTGTGTCTTTGCGATCTTAATTTAGCCTCTGTGCAGATTTACATTATGATGCAGTCTAATTACAAAGTCATGTACTATCTTTTCCACAGGATTGGCAGCGCATAGGGAAACAATTAGGGTTGTATAGTGTTTCAGGCTGCTGTCTGTAGGACCCCCCCCACCTCATTTGTTGCAGTAGTTGAAGTGTGTGTAGTGAATGAGACAGGGGACTGCAGGAAGAGGAAGAATGGCCTTATGGTTAAAGCTGCTGAATGCTGTCCTGGAGAACTGGATTCTATTCTTGCCTCTACCATAGAGTTCCCATGTGATGCTGGGCAAGTCACTTAAACCAAACTTTTCTCATGTCACCACTTACCTCATAGCCCCAGCTGGACAGGTGAGTTCAGGTTCAAATTACACATACATTTAATGGTTTTGTGTGTTGATGGCAAGGGGGAGATTGGGCAACAGCACGCATACCAACACACAGCAAGCCTTCAGTGTAGACGTACCTTAAGCGGGTAATCCTTATTTTCATCCCTACTTAACACTTGGGGTCTGATCTGCAGAAGTGCTGTAAGTGAGCTGTGCTTTGAAGGTATGAGGTGCTAAATACTATGAAACATCAGGCCCGAAGTATCTCACACTGGGCATCCAAAAATTAGTGGATACTTTGTATCTTAATATGTCTGTACCTCCCTTCCTCATCTGTAAAATGAGGATGATAATACCACCTGACCTGAGAGGATGTTATAAAGATCAATTCATTAATGTTGTGAAGCACTCAGATACTGTACTACTGTGGTGTGCATTGATGAGAAAATTCCTAGCAGGGTCAGAAGGGTGTGCAGTACATGAGAGATGGGGCAGCATGCTGAATGATGAAAATAAAATAAAATATTACATAACTACCCAGTTGCTGAGCACAATATATACCGTGCACTGAATGAGGAAACAGTACTACGGAAAAAAATAGTATATGATTTTGTAATTAAAGACTGTACCATTATGTAAATGCAGAAGGGAACCAAATTAAAGTTTCATGGGTAACCTCAAACACTGGCCTTTCCTAAAGTTTGGAGTGTTTGATTTTGTATGCTTAACATTCTTTTAATGTGTTTTGTTCTTTTATTGCACATGTATGCACATGCGCGCACACACACACACAGTGTCCTGCCGAAATTTTCACTTGCTCAGTTTCCTGGCCAGAAAACAGAGAGTCAGCTGCTGTTAGAGGTTGAGAAGTGTAAAAAGGAAAATGGTAGCCCCAAGATGTTTATAAACTAGGACCTCCATTCAGGAGTAGCTTAGAAGTGTTGAGGGCCAGCATAAAATAATAGCTGGAATGACTGTCAGGTTGTATAGTATAGCAAGGAAACCCAAAGTTATTCTTTGAAAGATAGTAGATAATCTGCAAAAAAGAAACAAAAAATCTCAAAAACCTCAAATATGTTGTCATTCATGACACTGACTGAGTTAAAGTGCAAAACACTTATCATTAATAACTATATTTCTAGCAGTGCTTTGAAAAATATACTACATTAACAATGGAGCAGAGTATTTTCATATTCAGGACAGTCATCCAGATTTATCAGCCCATTAACTTTATAAACATAGCATTAGCTGCAGTTTAGGTGTGATGTGGTGAATCTGTAATGAGAAATTCTTTGGGCGGCATTTTATAATTAAATATCTCATGAACCATTTGTAAGGTCAACACAGATTAATGTGAGATGTCAGGCAAGGTCACTGTGTGAATTTCTAAAGAATTCCATCCTCACAGACTGGAAATATCACAATTAATAGATATTTTCTAAAATACAGTATAGCATGATATATATGAATTTTATATAATTTTAAAAGAACCTACAACATTAAGTTAACAGTTTGCCAAAATAAATTAATTACTTTTTAATGTGCTATTCTGAATATAAGGGGTGTATGTTAAATTGTATATTTTGGCTACAAATTGTTTTTCTCATTCCTTTATCTTTGAAAAATTCACAATATATAACTTCTCTAGAAATACACCATGATATACAAAATATATAGATTAGCCATGCTGTGATAGGGTTGGCCTCTGCTGCTCCCCCTTCTGCCCCTCTGTGGCACTATTCACCCTGCCTCAGTTCCTGCTTCCCTCCCCGACTCATGGGGAAAATCTCCTAGGTAGTAATCTCTAGAGAGAGAGCACGTGTTTAGTGCTGGGAACAAACTTAGAAAACAGTCCCAAGTGTAATCCAAACAAAAGGGTCTTCCATCCCTCCTGGGCTCAGTTCTTTCCCGCTCTCCTACAGATCACTGATTGTCAAAGCTTTTTCTCTCTAGGAGTCTTAATTCTTCCAGGACTAGTCACAGGAACCAGCCTTGCTCCTGCAACCCTCCTCAATTATCCTCCAGGCTATCTGTTTGGAAGTTACACTTCTCCAGGGCCTGCCAGAGGAGCCAACTGACTTCTTCCAACTCCCCCTCTCCCAATTAAGTTCTCACAGCCCTTTGTAGGCATCCCAGGACCCCTTCCCAGCTGACTTCCCAGCTGAGCTGGCTGTATTTCAAGGAATCCCTGTTGAGGTTACAGGGACAAACCATCCCGATGTGTCGAAAGAATAGTAAATATGGCAGGCGACCAGCTTGGCTTAACGGTGAAATCCTAGCGGATCTTAAACATAAAAAAGAAGCTTACAAGAAGTGGAAGGTTGGACATATGACCAGGGAAGAGTATAAAAATATTGCTCGGGCATGTAGGAATGAAATCAGGAGGGACAAATCGCACCTGGAGCTGCAGCTAGCAAGAGATCTCAAGAGTAACAAGAAGGGTTTCTTCAGGTATGTTGGCAACAAGAAGAAAGCCAAGGAAAGTGTGGGCCCCTTAATGAATGAGGGAGGCAACCTAGTGACAGAGGATGTGGAAAAAGCTAATGTACTCAATGCTTTTTTTGCCTCTGTCTTCACTAACAAGGTCAGCTCCCAGACTGCTGCGCTGGGCATCACAACATGGGGAATAGATGGCCAGCCCTCTGTGGAGAAAGAGGTGGTTAGGGACTATTTAGAAAAGCTTGACGTGCACAAGTCCAGAGAGCCGGACGAGTTGCATCCGAGAGCACTAAAGGAATTGGCAGCTGTGATTGCAGAACCATTGGCCATTATCTTTGAAAACTCGTGGCGAACGGGGAAAGTCCCGGATGACTGGAAAAAGGCTAATGTAGTGCCAATCTTTAAAAAAGGGAAGAAGGAGGATCCTGGGAACTACAGGCCAGTCAGCCTCACCTCAGTCCCTGGAAAAATCATGGAGCAGGTCCTCAAAGAATCAATCCTGAAGCACTTACATGAGAGGAAAGTGATCAGGAACAGTCAGCATGGATTCACCAAGGGAAGGTCATGCCTGACTAATCTAATCGCCTTCCATGATGAGATTACTGGGTCTGTGGATGAAGGGAAAGCAGTGGATGTATTGTTTCTTGACTTTAGCAAAGCTTTTGACACGGTCTCCCACAGTGTTTTTGTCAGCAAGTTAAAGAAGTACGGGCTGGACGAATGCACTATAAGGTGGGTAGAAAGTTGGCTAGATTGTCGGGCTCAACGGGTAGTGAACAATGGCTCCATGTCTAGTTGGCAGCCGGTGTCAAGTGGAGTGCCCCAGGGGTCGGTCCTGGGGCCGGTTTTGTTCAATATATTCATAAATGATCTGGAGGATGGTGTGGATTGCACCCTCAGCAAGTTTGCAGATGACACTAAACTGGGAGGAGAGATAGATACGCTGGAGGGTAGGGATAGGATACAGAGGGACCTAGACAAATTGGAGGATTGGGCCAAAAGAAATCTGATGAGGTTCAATAAGGATAAGTGCAGGGTCCTGCACTTAGGACAGAAGAACCCAATGCACAGCTACAGACTAGGGACCGAATGGCTAGGCAGCAGTTCTGTGGAAAAGGACCTAGGGGTGACAGTGGATGAGAAGCTGGATATGAGTCAGTAGTGTGCCCTCGTTGCCAAGAAGGCCAATGGCATTTTGGGATGTATAAGTAGGGGCATAGCGAGCAGATCGAGGGACGTGATCGTCCCCCTCTATTCGACATTGGTGAGGCCTCATCTGGAGTACTGTGTCCAGTTTTGGGCCCCACACTACAAGAAGGATGTGGATAAATTGGAAAGAGTCCAGCGAAGGGCAACAAAAATGATTAGAGGTCTGGAACACATGACTTATGAGGAGAGGCTGAGGGAACTGGGATTGTTTAGTCTGCAGAAGAGAAGAATGAGGGGGGATTTGATAGCTGCTTTCAACTACCTGAGAGGTGGTTCCAGAGAGGATGGTTCTAGACTATTCTCAGTGGTAGAAGAGGACAGGATAAGGAGTAATGGTCTCAAGTTGCAGTGGGGGAGGTTTAGGTTGGATATTAGGAAAAACTTTTTCATTAGGAGGGTGGTGAAACACTGGAATGCGTTACCTAGGGAGGTGGTGGAATCTCCTTCCTTAGAAGTTTAAGGTCAGGCTTGACAAAGCCCTGGCTTGGATGATTTAATTGGGGATTGGTCCTGCTTTTGAGCAGGGGGTTGGACTAGATGACCTCCTGAGGTCCCTTCCAACCCTGATATTCTATGACTCTAATAATTAAACAGGGCCATCTTACCCCTCCAAACTGAGGTCCTATGCAAAATCCCAGCTCAACCAGACCCTAGGATCAAGGACCTATCATTTCATCTTCTCCTAAGCTTTCATTCTGCTGCTAATAAACCCTTGATATAAAAAAATATCAGAAGAGGTTGTGGACATAAACCAATACCAGCTGCCTAGAATGATGCCCAATACCACAACGCTTGCAAACTTCTCTGATGAATCATGTGGAGCACAGAGGACATACCTAGAAACCCTCAATGGCAATATTTTTGTCATCTTCTTCTGCTTCTCAAGAAAATGATTAAAAAAAGGAAGTCACAGGTCCACAAACTGGAATTGATATTAGGCTATGATAACATGAATTGTTTACACAGATTCCCAATGTACCCAAGATCACCTTTCTGACCTAGAACAAAGTCAGTCTTTCCAGCTTCTTTGTTGCATAGAACACAGAAACCAACCCTGGAGCCCTTAGGTGTGTCACTGGTCACAAATACAACAGCCAAAATGGGAGTTAAGTGTGATGAAATATTGAAAACTGTGTCAGAACAGGTACTAACAATCTGCCCTTTTAAGGACAGCAAGTGTAGTGGATGGCATCAGCCAAATACTTTATTGACGGGTCACCTTCCCCCTTCTCCTTGTTCTCCAATGTATCCTTTAGATTATGACTCTTTTCTTAGTGATATTCTCCAAGAACTCTGCCATCTCAATTCCTGAAACTGCCTATGTTCACCACAAGGGGAGATGCAGACATGACGTATCATCAGGAAAAGCAGAAGACTCTGTAGCTTAGAAAATCACCTGATGTCCTCTATCACTAGTGTCTTGGCTACAATCTGCACACTCACACCAACCAAGAAGATCACCATGATTCACAGATAAAGAGTGCTCAGAGTACTTTGCTGATAGTTTTATACATACAAGGTTGATCTTAAAGAGAGAAAATGCCATTTCTGACCAGGCCATCTTGTCAAACCCAACATCCCTTCCAGGGTTTGACTCTATCAAACTGGATGAAGTTAAAGAAGCCCTGGAAAATATTAGAGCTACAATCTGTGAAATGGAACCATGGTGCTCCTGGCTTGTGAAACCCAGCAAAGACCAATTATGCCTCCTGCTAATACTTAATGTCTTCTTCAGGAAAACTAGTATTACCAAACTGCTTGAAAAAATAAAGTAGCCTACACCCAGTCCTCAAGAAGCCATCACTCAACTGCAGTGATCAATCCAAGTACCATACTATCCAAAGTACCATCCCATCTCTAACTTCCCATTCTCATTGCTACTGAAAAAGTAGTAACTGCCAAGCTCCAACATTTGACATTACACTCAGGATTCAGTCCAGGCCAAGACTATAACAGGGTTCAAAAGAAAACTAGATAAGTTCATGGAGGATAGGTCCATCAGTGACTATTAGCCAGGATGGATAGGGATGGTGTCTCTAGCCTCTGTTTGCCAGAAGCTGGGAATGGGGGACAGAGGATGGATCACTTGGTGACTACCTGTTCTGTTCATTCCCTCTGAGGCACCTGGCATTGGCCACTGTTGGAAGACAGACTATTGGGCTAGATGGACCTTTGCTCTGACCCAGTATGGCCATTTTTACGTTCAGGCCACATCAGAAAGGCAACCCCAGTGACATTAAAAGATGACATCCTTACGGGAATGGATAAAGGTAAGATCTCAATGCTTATACTGCTGGACCTCTCTGCAGTTTTTAATAAAGCAGACCACAAGGTACTGCTAACACCTTTACAGAAAACAGTAGGAGTAGACAGCTCAGTGCTAAAGTGGTTCCAATCATTACTCTTCAGCAGAACTTAAGTGCTCCTCACCTGTGGGACTCAAAGGGATCCATACTAACCCTTCTTTTCAATATGTACTTGAGACCACTTGGCTCAGCTGCCAACGATATACAGATGACACTCAACTATATATCTATATCACTCATCACTGATGCAAATGGGAGTGGCTAAGTCATTATGCAAGGTAACTTATTTCCCCTTGTTTTTTCCTACCCCCCCCACCCCCTCCTCAGACGTTCTTGTTAAACCCTGGATTTGTACGGGAAATGGCCCACCTTCATTATCATACACATTGTAAGGAGAGTGGTCGCTTTAGATAAGCTATTACCAGCAGGAGAGTGGGTTTGTGTGTGTGTGTGAGAAAACCTGGATTTGTGCTGGAAATGGCCCACCTTGATTATCATACACATTGTAAGGAGAGTGATCACTTTAGATAAGCTATTAGCAGCAGGAGAGTGGGGTGGGAGGAGGTATTTTTTCATGCTTTGTGCGTATATAAAAAGATCTTCTACACTTTCCACAGTATGCATCCGATGAAGTGAGCTGTAGCTCATGAAAGCTTATGCTCAAATAAATTGGTTAGTCTCTAAGGTGCCACAAGTACTCCTTTTCTTTTTGCGAACACAGACTAACACGGCTGTTACTCTGAAACCTGTCATTATGCAAGGCACTGCATTTAGCCGTATGGAATGGAAATCTATCAACTGCATGAAAAAACTTGTACAGATACAGACAGACATCATCTTCCTTTCCAAATGCAAACAGATGGACATCGTACCAAAAGGACTGAAGGTAAAAAATCCATTACAATCTACATACCACACAGACTATGCTGACAGCTTGTGCCACACGCTCTCAAAGAAACTGCGGAATCACCTGATCAACATCCTCTACAGCAAACAGGGAAAGATTAAGAACGAGCTCTCAAAAATGGATACTCATAAAAAAACAACCTTCCACACAAACTTCCTCGTGGCTGGACTTTACTAAAACTAGACAAGCCATTTACAACACACACTTTGCTTCTCTACAAAAGAAAAAGGACACTAAACTTTCTAAACTACTACATGTCACAAGGGGCCACAGCAATGGTTCCCTCAACCCACCCAGCAATATTGTTAACCTATCCAACTACACTCTCAGCCCAGCAGAAGCAGCTGTCCTATCTCGGGGCCTCTGCTTCTGCCCCTCCACCCCCATGAACATGATACAGTTCTGTGGTGACCTAGAATCCTATTTTCGACGTCTCCGACTCAAGGAATATTTCCAACATACCTCTGAACAACATACTAATCCACACAGACCTCCCTACCAACACTACAAAAAGAAGGATTCTAGGTGGACTCCTCCTGAAGGTCAAAACAGCAGACTGGACTTCTACATAGAGTGCTTCCGCCGACATGCACGGGCTGAAATTGTGGAAAAGCAGCATCACTTGCCCCATAACCTCAGCCGTGCAGAACACAATGCCATCCACAGCCTCAGAAACAATTCTGACATCATAATCAAAAAGGCTGACAAAGGAGGTGCTGTTGTCATCATGAATAGGTCGGAATATGAACAAGAGGTTGCTCGGCAGCTCTCCAACACCACTTTCTACAAGCCATTACCCTCTGATCTCACTGAGAGTTACCAAAAGAAACTACAGCATTTGCTCAAGAAACTCCCTGAAAAAGCACAAGATCAAATCCGCACAGACACACCCCTGGAACCCAGACCTGGGATATTCTATCTACTGCCCAAGATCCATAAACCTGGAAATCCTGGGCGCCCCACCATCTCAGGCATTGGCACCCTGACAGCAGGATTGTCTGGCTATGTAGACTCCCTCCTCAGGCCCTACGCTACCAGCACTCCCAGCTACCTTCGAGACATCACTGACTTCCTGAGGAAACTACAATCCATCAGTGATCTTCCTGATAACACCATCCTGGCCACTATGGATGTAGAAGCCCTCTACACCAACATTCCACACACAGATGGCATAACTATTTTACATTTGGGGACAATGTATACCTTCAGATCAGCGGCACTGCTATGGGTACCCACATGGCCCCACAGTATGCCAACATTTTTATGGCTGACTTAGAACAACGCTTCCTCAGCTCTCGTCCCCTAACGCCCCTACTCTACTTGCGCTATATTGATGACATCTTCATCCTCTGGACCCATGGAAAAGAAGCCCTTGAGGAATTCCACCATGATTTCAACAATTTCCATCCCACCACCAACCTCAGCCTGGTCCAGTCCACACAAGAGATCCACTTCCTGGACACTACAGTGCTAATAAACGATGGTCACATAAACACCACCCTATACCGGAATCCTACTGACCGCTATTCCTACCTACATGCCTTCAGCTTTCACCCTGACCACACCACACGATCCATTGTCTACAGCCAAGCTCTGCGATACAACTGCATTTGCTCCAACCCCTCAGACAGAGGCAAACACCGACAAGAGCTCTATCAAGCATTCTTACAACTACAATACCCACCTGCGGAAGTGAAGAAACAGACTGAGAGAGCCAGAAGAGTTTCCAGAAGTCTCCTACTACATGACAGGCCTAACAAAGAAAATAACAGAACGCCACTAGCCGTCACCTTCAGCCCCCAACTAAAACCCCTCCAACGCATTATTAAGGATCTACAACCTATCCTGAAGGATGACCTAACACTCTCACAAACTTTGGGAGACAGGCCAGTCCTTGCCTACAAACAGCCCCCCAACCTGAAGTAAATACTCACCAGCAACCACATACCACACAACAGAATCACTAACCCAGGAACCTATCCTTGCAACAAAGCCCGTTGCCAACTGTGTCCACATATCTATTCAGGGGACACCATCACAGGGCCTAATAACATCAGCCACACTATCAGAGGCTCGTTCACCTGCACATCCACCAATGTGATATATGTCATCATGTGCCAGCAATGCCCTTCTGCCATGTACATTGGTCAAACTGGACATTCTCTACGTAAAAGAATAAATGGACACAAATCAGATGTCAAGAATTATAACATTCATAAACCAGTCGGAGAACACTTCAATCTCTCTGGTCACGCGATTACAGACATGGAAGTTGTGATATTACAACAAAAAAGCTTCAAATCCAGACTCCAGCGAGAAACTGTTGAATTGGAATTCATTTGCAAATTTGATACAATTAACTTAGGCTTGAATAGAGACTGGGAGTGGCTAAGTCATTATGCAAGATAACCTATTTCCCCTTTTTTTTTTCCTACCCCCCAGACCCCCCAGACGTTCTTGTTAAACCCTGGATTTGTGCTGGAAATGGCCCACCTTCATTAACATACACATTGTAAGGCGAGTGGTCACTTTAAATAAGCTATTACCAGCAGGAGAGTGGGTTTGTGTGTGTGTGTGTGTGTGTGTGTGAGAAAACCTAGATTTGTGCTGGAAATGGCCCAACTTGATTATTATACACATTGTAAGGAGAGTGATCTCTTTAGATAAGCTATTAGCAGCAGGAGAGTGGGGTGGGAGGAGGTATTTTTTCATGCTTTCTGTGTATATAAAAAGATCTTCTACACTTTCCATAGTATGCATCCGATGAAGTGAGCTGTAGCTCACGAAAGCTTATGCTCAAATAAATTGGTTAGTCTCTAAGGTGCAACAAGTACTCCTTTTCTTTTTGCGAATACAGACTAACACGGCTGTTACTCTGAAACCTGCAAATATTAAGATGTCAGAATACCTACAAGAGACCATCTCACAGATGAAGAGCAAGCTGAATGCAGGAAAGATCAAAGTGATAGTAGTTGGAAGGGGGAAACGCTTTGAAGAACTAGCATAGATGATGTTCTCAACCTTTCACTGAAGACATACAGCCCCTGTTCGCCCAAGTGGTATGAAGTCTCAGGACCCTCCTGTTTGATGCCTCACTAAATGTGGATAACCAGATAGTGCCAGTGTCTAAAAATACCTTCCTCTGCCTCCAGCTTACTAAGAAGCTTCACCCCTTCTTCCCAGAAGAGTGGCCAAAGTGATCCAGGAATTTGTCACCTCTAAACTGGATTATTTTAATTCACTGTATTGGAACCTGAGCATAAAGACAATGCAGAGACTCTGGCTGGTATAGAATACAGCAGCCTGCCTAATCCATAGTCTAAACTGTCATGAGCATATAAGACCCATGGTTCAACTCCCTCCACTGGTCCTAGTCAGTTTCAGATGTCAAATTAAGGGCTTGGTCCTAATTTTCAAAGCTGCTGCAGATCAAACCCAAGCTATATTAAAGACCAAATTTCAACCTATGAATTGGCAAGACAGCTGCACTCCTCTTGGGCAATGCAGATAAAGCCCAGGGCAAAGTGTGAGAGAGCATTCTCATTTGAGGGGATCCACCTATGGAACAGATTTCGAGAGGAGACTGAGGACATCCAGAGCCTCATTGTCCCAAGGAAATTTTGCAAAACCTTCCTCTTCTGAAAAAACCTTTGCATCATAGCAAGAATGACACTCCCATCTATTTAAGCCCCCTGCAGAAAACAGAAGTGTGCTTGCACGCAGGGACAGGCAATGTCCTTAAAGAAAGGGAATTTGGAAGGGGAGCCTGATAGTGTGTTAGGAACAAGAAACAGTAGAAGGTGACCTTCACAATAGAGAAAGCCAGGAACAAGATATCCTGGATCCATGGAGATGTTTGCTCTGTCTCTTCTGGGAAGGCAGCAAATGCCCATTATGCAGACCTTCTCTATCCTCCACTTCATTTTACTCTTATACTTGAGAGTGAGACCACCAAAACTGAAGTCTCCATAAATAATCAGGACTACCTATGACTGCGGAATCTACAGGAAGCTCAGCATTAACAAGTCCCCTTATAAAGAGGTTTTCCCAGGGCAAGGAAGCTGCACCAGTAGCACCAGCTAGCTCTAGCTTTGGCGATAGATACAGAAGACAGAGTGTTCTACCTACTTAGAGCCTGATAAATGGCGCCAGCCTCGGGTCTGAAAGATTCTTTTCCCACTTTAGGGGTTTCTGAATTCAATTAAGGCCTACTTTGTCCCTGCACACAAATGAAACAAGGGATGGAAACAAGGGTAACAGTCTCAATCTTATCATGAGGAAAGTCTAGAGCTGGAGGTGAGCATGACTTTTGGGATCAATGTGTAACAGCTCAGCATGCTGAACAATTATCATGGGATCATTTCCAGGAAGGCTCATGTCATGTTATTGACTTGAATTGGGACCATATAGAACATGGTTGCAAACAAGGTCCTGTAGTGGCACCAAATCTTGTCTAAAGGGGGTCAAATAAGGTGTCTCAGACAAGGTTATGGTTTGCTGGTTATGATTATGCTGTCTATATGTGTGAATCATTGTTGCGGTTAAGTTATGAATATTGGCTCTGTACTGTCTGTATTTCAAACTTATGCTATGCTTCTGGGTGACACCCCAAACAAGTTGGTGTCAGCTCTGCCTAGCCTGCTTGGTGGCCCATTAAGGACCATCAGCTACACAACTGACCCACTGAGAGAAGGCAGACACGCCTTGTGACTTAGCAAGGTATGCAGGGACATGCCAATGGACAGAAATGTGAGGTTTTTCCATGCCATGTGATGGACAGCTTGTCTTTGGAATAAAGAAAGCAGAGACCACATGGCAAAAGAATATAAAAAGATGCTGCAGCTCCTCCACCTTGTCTTCAGTCCTGCTTCTTACCTTTGGAGGGACTTTGCTATGCTGAAGCCTTGAACCAAGGACTGAAAGACCCACCCCAGCTGCGGATGTACTCCAGAGACTTGATTTGAACCTGCAGTTTATTCTATCACTGCAGCAAGCCTGAACCAAGAACTTTGCCATTACTGTATGTAATTGATTCCATTTAACCAATTCTAGCTCTCATCTATATCTTTTTCCTTTTATGAATAAACTTTAGATTTTAGATTCTAAAGGATTGGCAACAGCGTGATTTGTGGGTAAGATCTGATCTGTAAATTGACCTGGGTCTGGGGCTCGGTCCTTTGGGATCAAGAGAACCTTTTTTCTTTTACTAGGGCATTGGTTTTCATAACCATTTGTCCCCATGAGTGGCACTGGTGGTGATACTGGGAAACTGGAGTATCTAAGGGAATGGCTTGTGTGACTTGTGGTTAGCCAGTGGGATAAAACCAAAGTCCTCTCTGTTTGGCTGGTTTAGTTTGCCTTAGAGGTGGAAAAACCCCAGCCTTGGGCTGTAACTGTCCTGCTTGAAGCAATTTGTCCTGAACTGATACTCTCAGTTGGGTCCCACCAGACCCAGCATCATTACAGTTCAGTACTATTAACCACTCCATTTAAATCTTTTCCCCAGGTCTGTTCAAGTAGACCTAATGTCTCAGAACCAAGATGGAGATGGCCCGGGAATCTAAACTATGCAGCAATTGCAGAAAGTATCATAAATTACCTATCTAAACCAAAAGTTAAATTGGAGGGGTTTTTTGTTTGTTTGTTGTTATTTTTCGTGATAAAATCTGTCTTTATTAATGCAGCAAGCAGGTAGCCATGAAAATGAAAGAAATGAGACAGCTGGGGCATACATGACCTTATAATCTCAGCTTTGAACACTGGGGGCTGTGAGAGGGCAGTTACATACTGCTTTTCTAAAAGGTTCCTGAAACTTACAAGTGCTGGAGAGGCTGCATTCCACAAGTGAGAATGTGTAGACGTCATTTCAAGGAATCATAGAATCAGAGAATATCAGGGTTGGAAGGGACCTCGGGAGGTCATCTAGGCCAACCCCCTGCTCAAAGCAGGACCAATCGCCAACTAAATCATCCCAGCCAGGGCTTCGTCAAGACTGATCTTAAAAACTTCAAAGGAAGGAGATTCCACCACCTCCCTAGGTAACCCATTCCAGTGCTTCACCACCCTTCTAGTGAAAAAGTTTTTCCTAATATCCAATCTAAACCTCCCCCACAGCAACTTGAGACCATTACTCCTCGTTCTGTCATCTGCCACCACTGAGAACAGTCTAGATCCATCCTCTTTGGAACCCCCTTTCAAGTAGCTGAAAGCAGCTATCAAATCCCCCCTCATTCTTCTTTTCCACAGACTAAACAATCCCAGTTCCCTCAGCCTCCACTCATAAGTCATGTGTTCCAGTCCCCTAATAATTTTTGTTTAACAACGAGGGAGTTCTTAAAAATAGGGTTTGATTTAGAACTGCAGCATGACCAACAGAAAATCTTCCAAGTTTTTCATGTTTCTATACTTTGCTATGAGCTCAGTTTTGAAGTCAAAACAGGAGTATGTTAGGGGTGTGTTATGTCTGCAACCCTCTTCAACATTTCCATCGACTGGGTAATGCAGCGTACAAAAGAAGACATGCCAAGGGGCATCAGATGGACACTCTTCTCATCTCTTGAAGACCTGGACTTCGCAGATGATCTCACTCTCCTTTTGTATACCCATAAGAACGTACAAACGGCCATACTGGGTCAGACCAACACTCCATCTAGCCCAGTATCCTGTCTTCCAACAGTGGCCAATGCCAGGTGCCCCAGAGGAAACGAACAGAGCAGGTAATCATCAAGTGATCCATCCCCTGTCGCTCATTCCCAGCTTCTGGCAAACAGAGGCTAGGGACACCATCCCTGCCCTTCCTGGCTAACAGTCATTGATGGACCTTTCCTCCATGAGTATATCTAGTTCTTTTTTGAATCCTGTTATAGTCTTGGCCTTCACAACATCCTCGAGCAAGTTGACTGTGCGTTGTGTGAAAAAATACTTCCTTTTGTTTGTTTTAAATGTGCTCCCTATTAATTTCATTGGGTGACCCCTAGTTCTTGTGTTATGAGAAGGAGTAAATAACACTTCCTTATTTACTTTCTCCACACCAATCATGATTTTATAGACCTCTACCATATCCCCCCTTAGCTGTCTCTTTTCCAAGCTGAAAAGTCTGAGTCTTATTAATCTCTCCTCTTATGGAAGCTGTTCCATACCCTAATTATTTTTGTTACCCTTTTCTGAATCTTTTCCAATTCCAATATATCTTTTTGGAGATGGGACGATCACACCTCCACACGGTATTCAAGATGTGTGCATACCATGAATTTATGTAGAGGCAATATGATATTTTCTGTCCTATTATCTATCCCTTTCCTAATGGTTCCCAACATTCTGTTCACTTTTTTGAATATCGCTGCATATTGAGTGGATGTTTTCAGAGAACTATCCACAATGACTCCAAGATATCTTTCTTGACTGGTAACAGCTAATTTAGAATCCATCATTTTATATGTATAGTTGGAATTATGTTTTCCAATGTGCATTACTTTGTATTTATCAACACTGAATTTCATCTGCCATTTTGTAGCCCAGTCACCCAGTTTTGTGAAATCCTTTTGTAGCTCTTCGCAGTCTGCTTGGGACTTAGCTGAGTAGTTTTGTGTCATCTGCAAATTTTGCCACCTCACTGTTTACCCCTTTTTCTAGATCATTTATGAATATATTGAATAGAACTGGGCCAAGTATAGACCCCTGAGGGACACCACTATTTACCTCTTTCCATTCTGAAAACTGACCATTTATTCCTACCCTTTGTTTCCTGTCTTTTAACCAGTTACCAATTCATGAGAGGACCTTCCCTCTTACCCCATGACAGCTTACTTTGCTTAAGAGCCTTTTAGTGAGGGACCTTGTCACAGGCTTTCTGAAAACTTAAGTATACTATATGCACTGGATCACCCTTGTCCACATGCCTGTTGACCGCCTCAAACAATTCTAGTAGATTGTAAAGGGAAATCATGCCTCACCAAAAAGCATGTTGACTCTTCTCCAACAAAATATATTCATCTATGTGTCTGACAATTTTGTTCTTTACTATACTTTCAACCAGTTTGCCTGGTACTGCAGTTAGCCTGTAATTGCCAGGATCAACTCTAGAGCCCTTTTTAAAAATTGGCATCACATTAGCTATCCTCCAGTCATTTGGTACAGAAGCTGA
Source organism: Eretmochelys imbricata (assembly GCF_965152235.1). NCBI lineage: Eukaryota > Metazoa > Chordata > Testudines > Cheloniidae > Eretmochelys > Eretmochelys imbricata. Next base: position 20,365,490 of record NC_135576.1, on the reverse strand, counting down.
TTTAAACGATAGGTTAGAAACTACAGTTAGTAGTTCTGCAATTTCACATTTGAGTTCCTCCAGAACTCTTGGATGAATACCATCTGGTCCTGGTGATTTATTACTGTTTAGTTTATCCGTTTGTTCCAAAATCTCCGCTAATGACAGCTCAATATGGGACAGTTCCTCAGATTTGTCACCTAAAAAGAATGGCTCAGGTTTGGGATTCTCCTTCAAATCCTCAGCCGTGAAGACTGATGCAAAGAATTCATTTAGTTTCTCTGCAATGGCCTTATCGTCCTTGAGTGCTCCTTTAGCAGCTCGATCGTCCAGTGGCACCACTGGATGTTTAGCAGGCTTCCTGCTTCTGATGTACTTAAAAAAAATTGCTATTACTTTTTGAGTCTCTGGCTAGTTCTTCAAACTCTTTTTTGGCCTTCTGAATTATATTTTTACATTTAATTTACTAGATTTTATGCTCCTTTCTATTTTCCTCACTAGGATTTAACTTCCACTTTTTAAAGGATGCCTTTTTATTTCTCACTGCTTCTTTTACTTTGTTGTTTAGCCACAGTGGCACTTTTTTGGTTCTCTTACTATATTTTTTAATTTGGGGTATACATTTAAGTTGAGCCTCTATTATGGTGTCTTTAAAAAGTTTCCATGCTGCTTGGAAGGATTTCACTTTTGGTGCTGTACCCTTTAATTTCTGCTTAACTACTTTCCTCATTTTTGCGTAGTCCCCCTTTCTGAAATTAAATGCTACAATGTTGGGTTGCTATGGTGTTTTCCCCATCACAGGGATGTTAAATTTAATTATATTATGGTCACTATTACCAAGCGGTCCAACTATATTCACCACTTAGGACTACATCAAGAATTGCCTGTCCTTTTTGAGTTCCAGGACTAGCTGCTCCAAGAAACAATCATTTAGTGTGTCAAGAAACTATTTCTGCAACGCAACACCATATACAAGAAAAAACAAACCAACTCAACACACATAGCCAGCAAATCACACTGAAAATCACCTGCAAAAAGATGATATCATGACCCTTAATATTGCCTCACCATCACCAGTACGTTCATTACTGTTTCTACATTCGTGAAAACTTCACATACTTGGGCAGCACCATCAGCCAGAATGGTGGAAGAGCCAGGATATCCAGAACAGAATCAAAAAGCCCGGATCCAAGAAGCCAGAACACCTTCAGGATCTTAAATACAGTCTGGAAATCAAAATATAACACCAAAACCAAACTTAAGTTTAGAGCTGCGTACTTTCAACACTATTTTATAGTGCCAAATGCTGGGGAATGAAAAAACAGGATATGTCTAAACCATCTTCACTCCATAGAACCTGCCTCAGAAAAAACCTCTGTATCTTTTGGCCCAGAACAATCTCAAACCAAGACCTATTCATACAGTGCAGCCAAGAAGATATGAGCACCATCATTACCAGGAGGCATTGGAGATGGATTGGCCATGTGCTTCGGATAGAAACTGATTCCATTATCAGAATAGCATTAAGATGGACACCAGAAGGCAAGTGAAAACGAGGTCACCCAAAAACAACATGGCGAAGAGCTGTGGAAGCTGAGCTGAAAAACCACAGCTGGGGAACCACTGAAAGACTTGCCAAAACCAGACAGGAGTAGAGCAGCTTCGTCAATGCCCTAAACACCAGAGGTGTAATGGGTACTAACTAACTATACTTTGCTGAGTGCATGTGTTCTCTCAACAGGCATTCCCCTTTTCAATAGCCAGCTAGGTGGCTTTTCCTTGTGTACCTTTGACTTGTAGAGCACCTACAACAATGGACTTTTGGATACTAAAATAAGATGATAATTTTCATGGCTCTTAGGAGAATTCACAGTGCTCAATAAAGTGACTCATTTACAACCCTGATGCAAAACTACCTACGCAGAAATTAGAATTAAATTTTAGAGGAGAAAAAAAGCATTTTTTTCTTAACAAACAGGATTTCTCTGTTTAACCTCATGTATACACCTGATACTTTACCCTGTAAATGAGAACAACTAGGAGGTTAAGAAATGAAGAGAAAACAGCATATCTTCAGACATGCTACAGTAAACAAAGCCTTGGTGACCTCTGCTCTTAAGTAGGCAGGACACTGCATTATGCATTGACTGGAGCTTTTCCAGGGTCAGCATTTTCATTTTTGGGTACAAAGCATTGCAGTAATACAGCCTGAAAGTCACAAATGCATGGATCATTGCAACTAGAATCCCACTGTGAGGACAATTTCCTAGATAGCTAAAAACCAAAAAAAGCATTACTCACCAAAAAAAGCATTACTGTAATTGTACCATACATCCAGGAGCAATGGAGAATCTAGCATGAGTTTGAGGCTGTGTGCCATGTTGATTGACTGTACTTTGACATCCTGAACCAATGGCAGGTTAGAGCACTGGCAAGCTCAGTATAATGTTTTCACCTTTCCCTACCATCACCATGTATCTCTCTCCTGGACTGCGTTTAAGTCAAAGCACTAGAATGCTTTTATTCCATTTGCTTATTTTTTCCAGGTATTGGGTCATCATCGTGTAGATGTTGCACTTGTGCAGTGGAAAGATATATTTTCATGCTCTATTAATTATAATTAATATAAATTATTCTTATTATCCACATGCTGGTGGTACCATGGTGCTTCATGATCTATAGGAGCAGTCCAATATAGATGTTGAAGAGGGTTGAGAATACTAAGCCATTCTGGGCTCCAGATAAGGTTTCTGTCAGAGGTACCACAGCCTCAAAACCTTTCCAAGATAAGTGAATGCACCCAATCTAGTGCTGCTACATTTGCTCCTATGAGGGTCTCTCGAGTGTTAGCATCAGAAGATCATTTACTGGCACTGACTGCTGAAGACAGCAATATAAACATAGAAGCTTGTTTCCTGTCCACAATCAGGATAGGTCCATCAGTACTAACAGGGCCATGTCCTGTTCAGAAGGGTTCAATATACTGTAACAGCACAGATTTTATTGGACCTTAGAAGCCATCACATTTTCAGTAACCTTGTCAAACTCTTTGTTCTATCGTATCAGAGACTTAAGTCCTATTTTCAGCTCTGCCAGATAGGATCCTGGGTGACTTAACTGATTCTCATTCATAAAGTATTGGGGAAGGAAGTAAATTATACTTGCCAGCCCTTGCTCAAAAAGAGTTGTGAAGTACTGTGAATTAAGGCCATTCAGTGGAAGAGATGGGACCAGAACTCATGGTCTCCTGGTTCCTAATTTAGTACTTTTTCCTAGGCCATAAAGATATTTTTGAGGGGAAAGCAGAAGCAGTGGTATGCACACATGTACTCTTGGGTGCTTATAAATCTACACTATCTAGTTGATAGGTGGAATTTTTAAAAGCACATAAGGGAGTTAGGCAACCAATTCCCATTACAAGTCCAACCTTGAAAGAATTCAATTGACTTTAATGGGAGGGGAACCTAACTCCCTCAGGTGCTTTTGAAAATCCCACCATATATTCATAAAGTTCATATATTGCTCAGCTACATATTTCAGAAATAATTTCCTGATAGTTAACATACTAATTTGAAGCTAAGTGCTCAAAATTGGTTCCTTTTCCTTACTCTTTGAAAATGAGATTATTAGTGAACAAGGAGTATTGAAATAAAAACTACTGCATAGTTATGATGTGGTTAAAAGAGCAAAGGAGGACACAACATAGAATACTTACATGTATGTCTTGCCAAGGAATAGTTTGATCCACCACTAGTTAAACCAAATCCCTCAGGAATTTGACTGGAACTGCGTGGCCTCGTCAACAGTTTTGGAGGTTCAATTTCAGCTCCAAATTCTGCTCCAATCACGCCGAGCAAGACAATAGCAGTGGCTTGTTTCCGTCTCTCTTCATAAGATGTAGATATTTTTTTCATTTGTGGGAGACCAGATAGACAACCTGCAATGTAAAATAAAGGGCATTAGGATGATTGGTCAGCAATATTAGCAGTGGAAGTCCACGCCAATCAAATTTTATATATTTAGAAGAATTTTTCATATTTATAACAAAACTGTTCTTTTCAGCTACTTGAACATATACTGCTGGGAAAATGCTATTTAGAGTTGTCAGAAAACATCAAATATATATATCAAAGGTCAAATGGGAAAACAAAACTGGTCTCTTTTCAATCTCAAGGCACTTGTTTGCTATGCTTACTTCCCCCTATAGGAAAATGTGGAGCCAGACAATTTTTAGGTGATTGGTCCTGGTTCCATTTTGTCTCTCAAAGTCCCCAGTCCAGGCTAAAAGTTTACGTACGACTTGCCCCTTCCTCAGTCTTCAGTGCCACCTACAGAAAAGTACCATGTTCTTATAGGAAAAACTGTTTTAATTTCATTGTTTCTCCAGGTTTGTTTGTTGAAAAAGAATGAAAGACTTCTAAGATTCTGCAGTTATGAAATCAGTATTTTCTGGACGGTGAGTTGTGATCTTGATTCTTATTTACATCAGTATTAATTTGCTTTAAGACAAACAGGTTATCTTCACAGAAACAGTCTACGAAATAGACTTTTTAAAATACGTATATTTTTCATGTTATAAAAAGCTGTTATTTAAGTGACCATCCTCTTCTTTTTTGATGATTACTTTTAACCCACTGCAACAGTACATGGCACTGTGCAAATAATTTTCGATCTCATGATGCTAATTACAGAATATTAACTAATGTGCTTGCTAAAACGAGGGGAAAAGTCTCATTGCAAAATTTCAAATATAGTTATTAATAATCCAATATATCACACACAACCTTTTTATTTCCCTCAAGTACTGCAGATTACCACATTTTGTGATTTAGGGAGTAACCTCACAACCATAATTAACGCCCCCCAAAAGAATGTACCTTCTACATATATTTTGACAACTATAGTTCAGATACACTTATAATAATAACTCAAATTACACCAGCAAATTCACTGGCATATATCTTGCAAAAGTAATGAAGTCTTAGCTCTCGCAGCACTCTGGGATTAAATCTTTGTTGAGAAGTTGGAAGAGACCACCTGGTATACTGTGAGAAAATACTAGGTTTGAATAATGAAGTGTGAATTAGTGAGGGTCTACTGTATGTCTAGCTTTTCTAGTGAATTTCATACTACTGTACTAATAGAAAAGTAAATATTACTTAAAAAATAAAACAAGTATAAGAATCTCTATTAGAATATAGCCCCAATTCAGGTAATGATGCTGTAGCTATGACTGTGATATGCCAACCAATTGGGGGGGGGGGGATCTAAAACCTTAACAATGCTAAGGGGGAAAAAATCAATAGTCACTGCCTTCCCAGAAAGAAGGATGAAAATGGACTATAAACAAACAAAGTGATACTTAAACATTTTAATTTTTTATAACTTATTTCACATATACATAATTAAGATATACAACACACGAATGGTACCTGAGATTTTGATATATAAATATATTATCTTTTATGTGTTTTATATAGCATACTTGGAACACGAAGCAAACCATGCTCCCCTCCCCCAGCCCAGCAAGAAGCATGCTCCATAACAATAGTTCAAAGGGAAGCTCTATTCTGCAGTTGCACTGATTGTTCTGTCAGCTGACCTCTGCAGAAGGGAATTGCTAACCGCTGCCGAGCTCCTTAGCTGACAAATGAATGATCGCGGCTCCATCTATTTTCACTATGGCCGCCTCTAGCCCAGGTGCTCAGACAGAGAGCCCGGTGTGACATCTTAGATCAAGATGAATTGGCACAAACTCCTGATCCAAGATTGTTTTATACCATTTAATTTAGTTTCTTCCCCTGCTTGGATGAGCACAGCTCTGGTTATGGATTTCTATTCTAATGTACTGAAGCAGGCACTGAAAGAAGCCAATGAAGCAGATGCTGGAGCAGGGGACTGCAGGGATACTGATCAATAGGCAAGGCATTGACCCCAGCCGCTCAGCCTCTGCAATGGCCACTGCTTAAAGAAAAAGAAAAAAGAAAAGAAAAGAAAGAAAAAACACATGTGCTGCTTCCAGTAGGAAATTAAACAACAGAGGCACTTGGTGAATTCCTGCCCCCACTTTGTTGTTCTTCCTTCTGTTTGATTACAATAATATTGAATTAACCCTTTATTGTACCGTGAAGGATGTCTTTTAAAACAATATCCTTAAAAACATAAGCCAAGGCCAATAAACCTGTCAAGTTTCACCCCTAAACTAACAAGTAACCCATTAACAGGTGCCTGGCCCATAATGCCAGAATTCTGAAGTTAAAGGTAAACTATCAATTGCCCTATTGCCAGATATTTTAATTATATTCTAAAAAGTAGGCTATTATGCATTTATCTCACGATTTATAGACTCACTAGCTGCCACTGCCACTCATGGCCTGTATATGAAGCATATAGGATTTTAAATCTCAGCAAGTCTTACAACTGTACTTCTCAAGAGTCTCTAGATTGCAAGATTCTGACTCTTTGTTAACAAAGCAGTAAATGCTGTGACCAAAACAGGGTGGAGGTAATGTAGTTCTGACAGTCTCATTAGCAACTCATTGTACCAACATAAATTGCTCCTTCTTTCTCACCACTGTATTTTTTTTCCTCCTTCAAAGGAAAAAAAAATTTCAGTGAGCACTTGTTTTTGCCCTTACTTTCTTTGAATTATTAGTAGGAACACACAATTAATTGTAATGATTTCCTACAAATAAACTGACAGCCAAATGGGAGATTTTAAAATGAAATGTCTATAAAAAAAGTCCTTTCTACAGTTGCATTTGTCTCATGAAAATTTGGTATTTTCTCACAGCAACGTGACTCCATTTAATCATGCTAAAGGGTGACACAGAGATCCATTTTCTTGACAGGACGGTTGATCACCCTATCACAGAGAGAAAATTAATAACCTCAAATAGCTTTATGTGGAAAAAAGAAGCTACACTGGTGAAAGGAGAAAATGTTCTACATTTTAAGCCATACAGATAACAAACTTACTGTATTACACACAAATAGAAGTGACAGATTTCTTCATTTGCTCAGATTTAGCAAAATGAACACATATTAAAATATATTTCAAAGCATAAAATCTCTAATACTAAAACAAAGCCAGTAGTTAACAATTGTCTCTACAGATACCTTAATATGAGTAAATATTTTTCTAAACTGTTCAAATAAAAATATGAGTAAAATATTTGAGAAGTTAAACTGTTTAAAGGGCTGTGAGATATTGATTACTTCATTTAAAAAGCAGTCAGAGTGCAACCACGAGGTCAGGATAAATTTAACAGTTTGAAGCACTTTACTAAATAACTCTAAAGATCATGTTAATTGGCTTTGCAGAGTTCTAGGGTAAAATTAATTTTATCTTAGCTTCCAATAAAAGGATTAAAAGACATATTAAGTTCTTCAGGTTTAACTGGAATAGGAATCAATGAATTTGAATTAAGGCTAAAGGCAGTTTTATGAGAGATGGACTACTACCAGATACTTTATATCTGCTATTAGGAACATATTGATGGTACTCTGTTATTGTATTAGGTATTAAACTCTCAGACAAGTAGATGCCAGGACAATGTATTACTGTAAGGATAACCCATAAGAACATGTGTTGCTAACGTAGTTTTCCCAGAGTGGATGATGCCTCTTTTGGTTTGAGTCCATCCAGGATGTTTTCCAGCTGTGCCCCAATCAAGTGCTATGAGATGACACAAAGCTGTTACATAAAAATACGGTGGACTATAAACTTGAATATTTTAGCCATTTATGTAGAATGCTACACATGTGAATGTAATCAGTAAGATTTAATCATTACCCATAAACATCTATATCATAATATTCCTCATTGGAGAAAACTAACAAACATCGAGCTTCCAGCCTCTGCTTTCCATGGCATACCTTGTCATTTTTGAGACACATTTCAAGCGTGATTATGTATAATGCACATATACAAGACTTTCTATCAAACAAAACAAGAAATAAACAGATTTAATGAGTTTGTTCAACGCAGCAAATTAATTAAACAAATGGGGCACTGTGTGGGTGCAGGGGGTCCGCCAGTGGAGAACCCATTACGTGATCAATGTTTAAATAGACAGGAAAGACAAAGGGTGGGAGAAAAGGACTATATTACTCAAGCTTTGGCAGCACATATACTAGAATTGGAATGATACAGAGAAGATTAGAATGGTCCCTGCGCAAGGATGACATGCAAATTTCGTTGCAGATGGAGATTTGAGGCACAGCATGATTAAGTGACTTGCCCAAGATCATAGTAGTAAGGGGAGAACCATGACTAGAACTCTAATCTCAATCCAGTACCTTAACCAAAAAACAAACCCTACTTTCAATTCTTGTATCTATCTCAGCAACTTCTATAGCACCTACCATTAAACACCGAACATGGTAATTTAGATTTGGAAAGCACTGCCCATAGAGAACAACTTTCAGTGAGAATATTCTCAGGGCATGTATCTTTCATTCAAGAGTATTTCACTCAAAACAAATAAAAATATCCTCCCTTGTTTGCCATTATCACACTCTCCCCATCTTTCACCCTCTTTTCTGTTAAGAAAAGCATATGCAACACAATGTGGCAAAAGCAGAGATTAATAGCAACAACCAATGACAGTTTGTGGATTTGAAATTTTGGAGACAGTTTTCAAAAGATAGGAAGTTTTATAAACCAAATATGTAATAACTACAATGAGGATATGGGATTTGTTTACATTCATATGAGATGAAAATAAATTCTATAATTGCAGTTTAATGTTGACAACAACTGGAAAATCTGAACATACAAAAAGGTTATTTTCAAGCCCCTCACAGAAAACATTTACACAACAATTAAAGTTGAGTAATTTAAATAATTCTTCCTCAGACAAAGCAAAACAATTTTCTCACAACTTATACATTAACCCAATACATTTGTAATAAGCTCTTAAAAGTGTAACTCACAGCAGATTAATTTATTTGCAATATAAATAGGACACTAAAGGTTAAGTTAGATGCATGTAAAAAATCTGCACATCATATGCATACAACTAGCACTTGAAATTGATCAGAACATTTAACAGAAAGCCAAATGCCACTTTACAACTTTCCCCAGGTAATTAGCTCCTAAGACAATACACAATAGAAGAAAATAATAATGTGTACAATATTTCAGTGCTTCTCAAACCTTATGAAGAGTTAATAACGTTTCAAATAAACCAAAACTGAAAAATAATAGTATAAAGCAATACTCAGAATGGGAGGTAGCAGAATATTTGCCACAAGTGGGAAGAGAGACAATATAATTCACTTGATATAGCCTCCAGAGAGTTATGGTTCCTTCTTTCATTGATGAAATGAATAAAGTAGCCCTTGTTATGATGTACAAATATTCTGAGGGCCTGAAAATTTAGCTATTCATTATGTTGGTAGTTTTCTTCCACTGACTGAACAGACAGAATTCCTCCACAAACCCACCCTGTGATATTTTGGAGTGTTGTTTATTTTTGAACTGGAGAAGATTATGTGTATCATGACCCCTGCTGGACTATAAATGTCCTGCCCATGTATAGTAATTTTATATAATAAAGGTGAGCTGCCCTAGCTAACCAGATCAAGTTCTCTAATGCTGGCCTGAATATCCTGTGTATTTCTTTTCTAAACTAATCATGTCCAGATTGCCTAATTAGAAATCTAGTCTAGCTCAAACTTTAAAAGAATCAACACCATTGCTGTCATAAGATTTTACATCATTCTCTCCATACTTACGTAAGTCGTAAATAATATGGGTCACGTATATATGGATGTCAGAATAAATATGCTGTCACATTTTCTTAGATGTTACTTTCTCCTAAGAGCTGTTACGGATTCTACACCACCACTATCCTAATTATGGAGATAAACTTCTACTTTTTAAAGTCCTTTACATTTATATTACAATTGTCTATTGATCTTAGTTGTAGAGCCTCAATGGAGTTTCACCAGGGATAAATTTGGTCCCATAAAATCTGATTAAGGCTCCTATTTCAATGAATCTTTCCTGTTTTTCACCAACCTCTTGATGGAATCATAACTAATAACTCGGTGCAATGTGAATGTAAAGTATGGCATAGCTTAAAAAAACAGATTAATTTACAGTACAACTTTACTGTGAGACAGAATTCTGACACCAAAGAACTGCTACAGTTGAGAAATGAGGTTCTATGCATATTAATTCAGATTCTGGATCTTTAAATGCTTGAAAAGTGTCACCTCACATATTTTGTCAAAGGTCATTCTAATGAAATGGGGCAAGGATATTCAGTGACTTCTTCCCACTTACAACATTTACCCCCAAACAAACACATATGGAACAAGTTCTCAAAATTCCCTTACCACATTTATATTCTACTTGCAGTGTCATTAGAGAACAGAACAAGGTTTTTAAAAGAAAGAATAAATGCAAACAGAAGATGTACATGCTTAATGCTAAACAAAAAGCTCTCAGCAAGAAACCTCAAATACTGAACGCTGGAAAAATTGTAAAAGAACATTCAGTCATGTGAAAATATCATCCGTGTAACGCTGCCAAGGTCTGTGAAACCCAGTGTGTTGATCTGCTGAGTAAGTGCTGGATATGAAAGTTAAGCTGCCTTTGTGCAACTTAACTTATGCATCCAACTTTTTTTGGGGGGGGGGGATAGAAGAGGGGAGTGGGGAAGTATAGTTTGCTCCTTTCAACCAATTCCTCTCTTCTTTTAGCTTTCTATTTGGCTGAGCACACAACAAATATCAGTTAAATAGGGCAAAAACCTCTATGGAGATGGAAATTCCAACACATACTGATGAGCTAGGAATCTTCTTTTACCTACAACTATTTTACCTTGGGATAATTATGTGGATTTCCATGGATTTACTGATATTTAAACCAATGCAAGTGAGAGAAGAATGAGACCATTACTGCACCCACAGAGATATCTCCAGAACTGGTTTTCTATACAACTTATGATGATGATTGCTTTTTTGATTTCTAATTTTGTTTTAAATTAAATTAGTTTGTAGCTTGATTGCCACCATGACCTTTAGAATGCAAACCAATACAGTGCTATCTTGAATCTGGAAGCCTGACAACAAACAACAAAAGAGGGAGGAACTTCTCAGTGATTGTTAACTCTAAAGCCGAACAACGTTACTATATTTTAAGTTTTTAATGGCTATCTGTAATAAACATACATCTAATGTGGGTGCACCTATCTGTCATGTCCTGACAGCACATTCAAAAGCTTATGCTGCAGAAAAAAAGGTTAAAGGTTTAAATGGATAAACTCCTATATTTTTCCTTGATCCTTAATGGAGAACTCTCCTCCTCTACTGCCAATGAATGGACATTATTCTTTCCTTCCCCAACATTAAGAGACTGGACTGGATTCTCACTGGAGAAAATCAATGCCAGTCCTTGTAAAATTGGGGTCAATATGAGGTGCTCCCTCCTCAGAAACATCTTAATCTGATACTTTCATAGCCCTCCCATATTAGGCTGGCCTGGGGATCAAGACTGTGAATTAAAAGTGAGTCTCATGCAGTAGTTTAATGCACTAACTATAGGGCTACCAGTCTAGCTATTAAACAGTCTTTTAATTATTCATAGAATTGAGATACTACCTACTGACCTTAATTATTAAGAGTGAAAAAGTAGTTTACCATGTAGTCATTTATAAAGTGTTGGACTCCTGTGGCACACCTTCTAGAATTTTGTACGTTTCATATAGAACTTGCCCAGGAGAAGTACGGGCACTTCAATTTAAAAATCTAATTAGTGTCTTTAATGATCTCTTTGTTTTAGATACAGATAGATGCTACTAAAATATTACACATTGGGCCAAGTAGAAATAAGAAAGCAAGTAAAATTTCATGTTTTTAAAGAAAAATATCTCACTGCAGATTTTGCCAAAATTTTCTGCAGTTTGTAATGTACAATTTCTAGACAGAAGATATGCATATTTGGATAGCTTGAGAGCACTCAAAACACCATTTAAAAATCCAGTTTATGAAACATTAGTTATGAGATCAAGGCAGGGGCATATTTTTCCCCAAAAGGAAAGGTAATGGAGTGGCAATATTATAATATATTACAAGTATACTATAATATTGTAAAAGTCAAGATTTTTTCTATTTAATTTTCATTTAAAATCATGTACAGTTATTTTATATTTAAACATTTAAAATTTTTAAAAAATTGCAATATCTTGCTTTTGCAGGAAACATTCTGTGGTTAACAAGAATAGCCATTTATATTAATAATACACAGAATATTTTTGTAACATTTACAACAGAATTTTTTAAACAGCGTGACTTGCCTTTTTGAGGTTCCCATGATTTGGACACCAGTAATATAGTGACTACATAATGAAGTATCTCAAACATAGCACAGAATGTTAAAACCTCCTCTGGTAAACGAAATACTGACCAGAACACTAGAGTGTATTCTTTCCAAAACCAATCATGCAATCATTTACATACAGAAATGAGCAGAAGGTACCTTAGTTTAAAGTTCTAATTTGAAGGGCTTTGTCTCTAACAGCATGGACATCCACTAATAAAAAGTATGATCGGAAATCTTAGTATGGGATTAGAACCCATCTGTAAATCCTTATCATTCTAGTAAGCTTATTTCATTTTATTCATTACGGACTCCTTGAAATATGTGATTGCGAAATTCAATTTCTTTAATAATGAGTTAATATTGAAATATTCAAGTTTAAATTTGTTAGAAATTTCAATGAGTCTGTAATGCAAACATTTAAGAGTAGCTAACAGCAACCACAAGGATTAAGACACTGATTTTCTGCAGCGTAGCTGCTGCTATTCTAAGCTGATAATGTGTTTAAATCCACACCAATGAAACCAATACAACGGTGTTTTATTCAAGGTGAGACCAAATAAACCTGTCTGAAGCTTTGAGAAATAGGATTTGCAGTACACTTTGAGTCCTAAGTGCCTTTCAGTCCAGGGACCTGTCATTAAATAATCATTAGCCATCATTCATTCTTCCTAAAAAGCTTAACATCTAAACTTGTTCAGCATTCACTAAAGTATTAGTATAGACTACCAAGTACTCATTAGCACTTAGTGATGTTTATACCGTTCTCTTTAACAACGTATGGCCTTGTTACAACATACTTGGAATAGCATGGTTTCACTGAATACACAATGTATTCATAGCTTCCAGGTATCCACAAAGCTGAAATGATTTGTATATTGTCTTGTTAAAATATAATACTATTTGTAATCTTATATTTACTCATACATTTATGGTTTGCTGAAACTGTTTCATATCTTATTGCACATTGTCAGTGATTCTCAGCATTTCCTAACCTCAGTTTGCCTCAATCTTCAGATTTAGACCAGTGACAGATGAAATTTTAATAACTGTATTAATCTATCCACGGATTTCTATTAGATTCACTCTGTTGCCTGTTTTGTTACAGGTAACACAGACCTGGACTTTAATTGTTGAATTATAATGAAGATGCATAATACTAATCACAACAAACTGATTTCACCTTTAACTGCGAAATACTGAGGTTGTTACTGTCGAGCACTTGTTATCCCTAACAAGCTACAGCAAACAAGGATCAAAAATTAAATATTTATTTAATTCAGAATAGCAAGTTAAGCAGTAATGTTTCCTTTTTGGTATGTACAAATATACAGCTGATTGTTTTCTTTCCAGTTAAATGAAACCTTTCTTTGCTCACCAACGATTTATTTGGAAAGTATGTGGGTTGGAAATTCCCTATTCACTTTTAAAATCCAAGACCACAAATTAATTATTATGCTTTGCAGTGTGTGTGTGTATCTCTCATTGGTAAGTTCAACTAAGTGATCATTGCATTAGTTTAATATAATTCTGTTAAAAGCCATATAATATAATATTTATTTAATGAGTTAAGAATTAATTTAAGTGTGCCTGTATATTGTATTTATTATGCTGCCATTTGTTTATTTTACCATACAATTATAAATTATAAAAATTCATAAATTATACAAATATTTACTGTACAATGATCTTGTAATTTCAGTTACTAGATAAAATCATGCATCTGTATGCAGCATTTAAAATTCCATAGATTTCTCAGTATTGTGCTGTACTATGTTAGAAATCTATAGCTTATTTCATCAATATCATCTGCATAAATGTACAAATAACATACATAAAATCTTAAGCCTCATACAATTGCATAACAATAAAAATAATGTTATGCATAGAATAACATACATAAAATATATGCCGCATAGAATTAGGATATTCTGAGTATGAGGTTCTACTGTAAATAAAACAAAATTCGATTTTGTTTCTATTAAAGTAAAAAAAAAAATCTGGCCTACTTTCCCAATGTAAACTGTAAAGAATCCATTTTGTCTAGGACAATTTTTCACTGGTCTATGCTCTGTGAGAAAGAGAATCATCTTCATCCATTTTATGCTCCTTGAAATTCAATAGAGTGAAATATTCAGTCATAAAAAGAATGCTACAGTACAGAACAACAGTCTAGTGAATAGCAATATACTATGGAAAATACAGTAAATAAAAATATCTACCTATATATATATAAATGCATTTTCTATATGGCATAAGATTAACAAATAGCAATAATTAAACAATATCTTGTGTCTTAGAGTTAATAATATATTTAAGCATACATTAAACAACAAATGGCAGAGTTAAATATTTGAGTAACCAGACCTAGAATACCTTGTCCTGTTTTCTTTTCAAATTAGAAGATTAATAAAATTATATTCTTACAATGTCACAGTATTTTAATTGATATTAATATTGAAAAATGAATCATGAGGTATAGTACATTGATATTAGAATTTCACAACAACATTTTTTTCTTGCCAAGGCATCAGTTCTGGCTACATTAAAAACACAGCTAGAAATATCAATACTCACAACTCTAACAAGGAAACAAAATATTAAAAAATAATAAAGGTCACTGTCAGCAAGTTTTGTGTCTGAAAAGAGAGTAGTTAGTTTGCATGTAGTTAATAGCTAAACAATAAAGAATACAAATGTTTTCCCAAATGCTTTTAAAGATATGTTAGATTAACAGTTGTTAAAAATAATTTAAAACAAAACAAAACAAAAACAAAACCCCCCAAACTCCATCACCTGATCAATAAAGCAATTCATTATTGAATATCAAATCTCTCTGGACATAGGTAAAACATCCAAATGTAAAATTCAGATCCATAGTGGTTTTACTGAAACATGATTACTACTTTCTTCAAAAGGAATGTAAGAGTAAAACTATTTTAAATTATAGTCATTTTGAATATGAGTTGCAACCTATCTTGATTCTTTATGTTCTTACTAGAAATCTATGAGAAGGCAGGTAAAATTAGATAGCCATGTTTTGCCCGGAAAGCAATAAGAGATACAGCAATATCAAACTCTAAGTTCTATGTTTTTAAGAAACTAATATTCATTTTTCTGTAAGGAAAATTGTTAAAAGTTAACAGCAGAATGTATACTTTCAAATGTCATCATACAATTTTAGAGACAAGGTGGGTGTCTCTCTATATCTTGGGCCCAACACAGCTACAACATTGCAAACGTTATATAATGTTGACACATCCAGCTTCATAAAAATGCTTTTAAAAATATTTAATTTTTTTAAAAATCCCAGTTTTAGTATGATTAAAATACATTTCTCCATGGCTTGTTTTACTATATTTCCATTAAATAACTTAAAATGCTTAATGAAATCCATTTGACAGTGAAACGGTCCAACTATCACTACACACAAATAATAGGATATATTTATTTTTATGGTAGGTCTCATCATAGTATCTGTAAATTAATTTTAAGAAAATTTTAACCTCTATGCAAATGAAAACTTAAAAGGTAAAATTATAAAGTAAAAATTTGGTGCCAAAGGTGTGACATAAAAAGGGAAAGGTGAATACCACCACGGGAAAGCGTAGCAGAAATATATTTAAAATCTTCTAACAGTATGGATTGGCAAATTAATAAAAGAAAGGGAAATTCAGAGTTACATGTGTACCTACAGTTCAACCCACCTAGTTTCTCAAAAGTAATAAACAGCAGTTATATTTAGTGATAGATTCTCAGCCTTTTCTTAAAGCTGATTCTATATTCCTTGAACACCCAAAATTCCCAGTGATATCAATGGGAGTAATCTATATATGTAACAAATAGAGGGAAGTGCCTCAAATTTATTTTCCCTCTGCAAACATGTAAATACCCAAGCAAACTGTGTGATCTATTAAGCATACATATTTTTATTAATATAAATATGTGACTATTACATGCGACTATACATTTCTGTATTATTTAACCTGCTATATTAAAGCATGCTATCTTTTACGGGGAAATAATGACTGACCCAGAAAAAACAAAGAAGAGCTTTACATGTAAAGTTAAATATTACTGGCTAGTATGTCAGCACAAATATTTTAAGATTCACAAGTAGTAAAAGGTACATTTTTAGCAATTTCTTGATTCTTTAACCCAACATTCTTTAACATGCATGTATATTTTATTCTGATTACAACACATTGAATCTCCAATTAAGTTTCACTTTCAAACAGTATAATCAATAGGATATGCTTCTCGCTTTCTGATTTAAATCTGTGTATTCATATTAATTATGAGAAACTAGTATATAAAGCCTTACTCCGAAAAATGCAGAAGAATGTATCATTTTAGATGTTATCAATACATTTATTTAGAAGTAAAAGCAAAAGAAAGTCACAAAGGAAAGCACAAATCAGCATCAAAATTATATCAGGCCATACTGTATTGCAGAAGCTCAATACTAGACTGCAGCTGCTGGAGGAACTCCAGAGAGAGTTAACCTGATGTGATAAAAGGCTTGACAGAGCAATTCTGACTGTGCAGCAATGCTAAGTTGTGGGCTAATACGAGAACAGGGGGCCCAATCGGTGTCTTTCAACACGCGCAATTTACACATGGCTTTATCAATAGTCCTAGTGCTGAATACAGAACACACTCTATTTGGCTTTCAGTCAATTAAGCTTTAAGCTGTCAGCAAACAAGACTTTTAAGTTAATTTTGAATCACCGCGAATCAAGTTGAAGGTTGTGAAAGGGCGCGCTCACATGCCGGCATGAAAAAAGCAGTTTAATTGCCTCTGAATAGCTATTATTATGCTGCAATTGGCCTACTGAATCTTAGATGATCTATTTATTTATCAAAGTGCAACCAAAGACTAGTAAAAGAATTAAATTTATGAGCTAAGCTTTTAAAATTTTGCATAAGTAGGTAAAATTACATGCTTCTGTGTACAATATAACAGATCAAAATATTAGATTCTTTTATGTTCAACATGTTTTATTAAACTTACATTAAGTGACATTGCCTATTTAAAAGAAAGACAAAGTATTGTAAACTTAAACTACAGATATCTGAAATGTAGAAACAAATAATTTTCAGTATAATAATTCCAATTACAGTTAATATCTTTTTCTCAACTTGAGCCAAATGGCCTTTGTATAAGTAGGTGATTGCTTTAAATGACCATAGCTTTGAAAGCAGAATGCATTTAACTTTGTAGAATTAGAAAACAGCAAAAAAGTATAACCATGAAAAATCTAAGATTAGACTTCTGAAGTTATAGGTATAAACTTTGTGTCAGAACTTTATTTTTCTTGATGTCAAACAGAGTAAGAAGATTGATTAGTTTAAATTTATGTCATAGCATCACCATTATGAATAATTTTTTGTCACTTTATAAGTTCTTTTCACTCTGTAATAGTAGCTTCTTGGGAGTTTGCTAGATTATAGACTTCATAAGGAAACAGATTTTTATTTCAAAGCACTTCAGAATGTGCAGAACTTTAAGCACTAAAGTACTCCCATTGACTTCACTAGTTTCAGAGTAACAGCCGTGTTAGTCTGTATTCGCAAAAAGAAAAGGAGTACTTGTGGCACCTTAGAGACTAACCAATTTATTTGAGCATAAGCTTTCGTGAACTACAGCTCACTTCATCGGATGCATCCTGTGGAAACTGCAGAAGACATTATATACACAGAGACCATGAAACAATACTTCCTCCCACCCCACTCTCCTGCTGGTAATAGCTTATCTAAAGTGATCACTCTCCTTACAATGAGTATGATAATCAAGTTGGGCCATTTCCAGCACAAATCCAGGTTTTCTCACCCTCCCCTCCCCCCCCCCCCCAACTCACTCTCCTGCTGGTAATAGCCCATCCAAAGTGACCACTCTCAAGTTATGTATACACCTAACTGCTTTGCTGGATCAGGGCCTAAATGTCTCCTTTTGCATTATACATACATAATACTCTATTATTTGACGGTTACATGAATACCAGGCTGTATATGTAATTTTTTTTTTTTTTTTTTGTAGGAAGAAAGGTCATTGAAGTATTTGGACTGGAAAATTCAAGCACAATTAAACTATTTTGTAAAGAGAAAAATGAACGTTTTATCTATAAACATTAGGCGTGTTTTTTAAAAGATGCAATGGGTACAACAGATTCTTCTATTGCAGGATGGTACAAGAAGTTGACTAGGTACTATATTATTGGGAAGCTCAGTGTTGCATGAACACCTGCTATATTCTCACAGAGTCGGAACCTATATGGGTTTTTGAGTTTGCTCATTTGGAGTCTGGGCATCAGAGAACCCCAAATAATGTCTCAAGACCTAAAACACTAATTTTAAATCTGCATTTAAACAAGCAGAGTTCCACAGCATACATCTTTGGCAAGGATTGAGGACTTCGACTGTAAACTCTGTGGGGCAAAGAATCAAATTCTATCTGTATTACACAGCATCATGCTATCCTTGTTGCCATAGAAAATATTAATAACCAAAATCTGATTGCAGAATTTTAAAAATTGGTGATATGTGACCTAAAAAGAACATGGCTCAATTTCATATTCCACAATGAGTTTATAGCATTGCAACGTGAAGGAAAAAAAAACACCTAACTTGTAAACTGTGTAACTCTGACCTGACATTCCTTGGCACACAAATACAAAATCCCAGAATGCTTAAAATATGTAAAATAAATAAATAAATAAATAAATAAAATCTTAGTCACTTTTCAGAGTAGAATCACACTTCAACAAATTGCATATTTCACTCAACAAAATGGTGTATCATAAAGTATGTTGGGCATGAGGTCCATGTAAATGATTTGATATGTGATAAAACAATTGATGATCCAAAAGTTCCTTCAGAACTTTCAGAAGCACTCAGGACAGGAGGCGTTTCCAAATGCAAATTTGTAGATTTTAAAGATTTAGTGACAGTGTTTGTCTCAGACACATAGGCAATTTATGTAAATTAATACCATTAAGATTAATGTGTATTATGCATAATGATGGGAAAACAGATTCTCAAAGTCTTTGGCCTACCCTTACATTTACTTGTCCCAAGAGATTCAGCCCTAGTGCTCTAATTCTAGCTAACACAGGTGATCTAGGGTTGCCAGGTGTCTTGTTTTCAACCGGAACGCCCAGCTGAAAAGGGACCCTGATGGCAAAAGTCTGGTCAGCGGCACAGCGGGGCTAAGGCAAGGCTCCCTACCCGCCCGGCTCCATGTGGCTCCCGGAAGCAGCGGCATGTCTCCCCTCTGGCTCCTACTTGTAGGGGCAGCCAAGGTGCTCCGTGTGCTGCTCCCGCCCCAAGTGCCAGCTCTACAGCTCCCACTGGTCAAGAACCATGGCCAATGGGAGCTGCGGAGGCAGCACCTGCGGACGAGGCAGTGCACACTGTGCAGAGCTACCTGCCTGTGCCTCTGCATAGGAGCAGGAGGTGGGACATGCTGCTGCTTCTGGGAGTTGCCTGAGGTAAGCACCGCCAGGAGCCTGCACCGCCCCCCCCCCCAATGCCCCAACCTCCTTCCTTCCCTACAAACTCCTCAATCCCAGCCTGGAGCCCCCTTCTGCACCCCAAACCCTTCATCTCCAGCCCCACCCCAGAGCCCACACTGCCAGCCAGAGTCCTCACCCCCGCCCCATGCCCCAACCCCCTGCCCCAGCCCTGATTCCCCTCCCGCCCTCCATATCCCCTCCTGCACCCTAGATCTTATACCCAGCCCCACCCCAGAGCCCGCACCCTCAGCCACAGCCCTCACCTCCTCCCACACCCCAACCCCCTGAGCCAGCCCGGTGAAAATGAGCAAGTGAGTGAGGGTGGGGAGAGCAAGCGACAGAGGGAGGGACGGATGGAGTGGATGGGGGCAGAGCCTCAGAGGAGGGGCGGGGCAGGGGGTGAAGCAAGGGGGTTCTGTTTTGTGCAAGTATAAAGTTGGCAAACCTAAGGTGATCTGACTGATTCAGATTTAACCTGTGATATCCTACTCATACAATCCATTTACACTTGGTGTGAAATTGCAGAAAATCCTGAATGATTAACTCACTCTTGTTGTGACCCAAAAATGTGAATTTCCATAGACGAAAAATCTGGCAGAAGATCACACCTGCTTCACCGCAACTCCTGCATATAACAATTCCACAGTTGAACTAGCAGGAATAGAAGCAAAATGGTTATGAAAATGATATAATCTATATTTCAAATCAGTAATTTTCTTCACTTGTCATCTGTTTATATGGGCTCTGATCCAACCTCCACTGAAGTCAATGTGAATCTTTCAACTGTCTTTAATGGGATTTGGTCCAGGTAGCTCATAGCTATAAAGAAGGCTGCTGTACATCAGAGTGTATCTTAATGCCACATCTACTGCACCTGTATCTAATTTTAACCTTGTGTTATAAGAACTGACTCTGGAATTCTTCTGCACTTCACTGCCAATTTATGTAGCACATGTTAATACATTCTACGGCACCTACCTACTGGGACTGCCACAGGGAAAAGAAAAAGCAGAATTCCCATTGCCAAATAGTGAAACTCTAATTTCATGGCTGTGTTGCACGAGTGCTATATTTCACAGCAGTGAAATATGGCCTTTCTTTAAAATGTGAGAAAAAGCTCAGACAATTTGTACCAGATTTTAACCAATGGTATTTCAGTATGTAAATTAACTTACCTAATATACTGTGATTAGAGGCATTATCACATCACAAACCCACCTCCCAACAATGATTTGTTCATTATGATCTTGAAATCAAATTAAGCTTTAAAAATGTCCTTTCCAAAAAAAGAAAAATAACCTTGCCTTTCCTCCCATGCTAAAAATGTAGAAGTCGGAGCTTGTCTGATAGCTGTTTATTGACCTTTTTAAGTGAGGTGAAAGTCCAAATCTAGTTCTTATGGACAGGATTTCCTATTACAAAAATCATCAATCACAACTGGCCTTTGGCAGTCTCAGCAGAGAGGCTAAGGAGGCAGTGAGCATAGACACTTTACTAGCCTATCACCTCTTGAAGTGGGTCTCTCCAAATCAGCCTTAAAGACTATTTTGGAAGTAAAATTGTACTACTACTGTTGCCTGTGAGGTAAGTATTAATTGAGTAAACAAGCCTTCAGCTTTCAAGCACAAAACTCACTTTAAAAATACTAACTCACTAAGAAGGACAGAAACATTTTGTTTAGAATATTTGTTGAAATTTTTTTCTGAAAAAGGTGTGATATTTTACAAATACACCGGGAAACTGATACGATACATATATGTCTGCATTCTAATGGTATAGGAAACCCCTGATATTATTTGATTTTGAAACTATGTCATCAAGATATCTTGCTGCGTGAATTACCTGACATTTCACAACTATGCGTTCTCTGTGTGTAGGCCTATACATTAAATAGGCATTAGAAAGATTAATCTAATTAGCTGACAAAGGCTTAATTGTGCATGCATCTAATATACAGTGAAGATTTGTCAGGTCATATTACCCTCCCTAAATCCACAACACCTATGAAAAAGGAGAAATATTGGAGAAAAGGATCTTTAAAAATCACCATTTTGGGAGATGGTCATTTAAAAACCTCTCTTTTCCCGCCCCTCCCCTTTTTGTGCTGCTCTGACATCCATTTCCATGGAAACAGCACCGTTCAGTAGAGGAGTTGGAACTTTTGCAGATTCAGCTGTGGCTGCAGTCAGAGGGACACACAGTTCCCTTTTCTTAATTTTACAATTAGGCCTTTTTAAAAGTAATCAAAAAGACATTTTATGTTAGACATGAAAAGGTTGTAAAACTTCAACTCGTCTTGCCCTCATCCCATTCCCCCTCAACCCCTTTGCTTATATTGTGCCTTGGACATTAGTTACCACCGATTAACAGAAATTAACCACAATCACAACAACAAAAAATGGCAGAAAGGAGAGAAGTAGCTGAGCAATCCTGCTAAATTTTAAACTTAGTTTTACTCTTAGCCCTGAATTCTATGGGGTTTATTGTAGTAAATGAGGGGGATCTGATTCTATTTAATCAATCATCATGGAGTTGAGGTGCTACCATGATTATAAATATTCTTATTTAAAAATAGACAGACTAAGTTACACAATTTTGGGGAGACAGAATTCCTCTAAACATTTATGAAAATTATGTAAATGGCTTTAAGATCTGACTGCACATTTTTAAAAGAAAGTCAGCTCCGGTACCTCTCTTCAAGTCTTCTCTGCACCCACAAAATGGATTTTAAAATTGATTAGGTCAGGACTGCCACTAAACCTATTATAATATTAAATGCTTATCTATTTAAAATACTATTTCCCTACACTGAAACAAAAAGGGGTTTTACCGCCTAAATAGAATAAAATATAAATTCCACATTTAGAATAAGCAACATTTCTAAACTAAACAAAAAAGACAGGGTTAATAGATGCTGGGTTTAACATTTGATTTCTTAAAAGCTAGCGCAAATATACACATATTTCTACTTCAGAGTACAAAATGCATAAGGTGTTTAAATCAGTATTAATTAAGGGAACCAAGCCAATGGGAGCTGCGGGGGCGATGCCTGCAGGCAGAGACTGCCCGCAGAGCTGCCTAGCCACGCCTCCGCCTAGCAGCTCAGCGAGGAGGATGTTACCACTTCCAGGGAGCCCCCCAGGTAAGCGCCATTCAGAGCCCGCCTCATGCCATCCCGTGCCCCAACACTCTGCCCCTCCCACACCCAAACTCTGCTGTTGCTGGGGGTGGGAAGCGCGGAGACAGGCAGGGAGACAACCACCCAGCACCAGTGGGAGTCTCGGGCCGTGCACTGCCGCCCGCCCCTCCCCAAGCAGCCGGGCTGCCCTCCCTCAGTACCTGTGGGGCCCCCGGTCAGCCCCCCGCCACACAACTTTTATTCACTGGTATCTGTAGTAAAATTCATGGACAGGTCACGGGTCATGAATTTTTGTTTACTGCCTGTGACCTGTCCATGACTTTTACTAAAAATACCCATGGCTTAAACACAGCCTTAATCATCCCCTTGTATGCTATAAAAAATTTTAAAGTATCAAGAGAACAACTTTAGTGTCTTGAAAATCCTGTTCCCTAGGGACTACCTAGTAAGCCAATCCTAAAAATCAGTAATTGCTGATTTTTCTCAAAAAATTGACTTAAAAAATAAAAACGTTATTACTAAGATTAAAATAAATAAAACCTTTAGTTTTTTGCCCTTTATAACTCATAGCATTTTTTAAGATTTCACAACAGTTGCTGAAGCAGGAATCAATGAGAACAGGCAAACATATTTATTTAAAATGTGGCCAAAAGGCCAGAACTTTATTATATAAAAATTTAACATGATAACCCCTAATGGCAACAGGGTCCTGGTACTGGCTGAAAAAGGTGAGGAGGCAACAGCAGCCACTTAACTCACTTCACTGATACCGCCCTGTCACCATCTCCCTTCAACACACATACTGAGTTCGGAGTGTCCTGTCTAATCAGGGATTAATATATTCCATCTAATAGCAAAGCCTAAACCAAGCTACAGTTCTGAACAACTGACTGTTCATGGAGAGTTTGAAACCTTTAAAACCTGCACCTGGTTTTCTAGCAACAACCCATATGCACCAGCAACAGCATCAATTATTGGTAGTATAGAACACACTCAAGTGTGTCATGAAAATCTGCTCTGGTCAGTCTACTGCAGTGTATCATACCAGAGAATGAAAACAGCCCTGAAAGAGCTCCAGCTGTTGCAAAATGCATTTAGGGTGACCAGATAGCAAATGTGAAAAATCTGGATGGGGATGGGGGTAATAGGAACCTATATAAGAAAAAGACCCAAAAATCGGGACTGTCCCTATAAAATCGGGATAGCTGGTCACCCTAAATGCATCAGTCTGCCCACCAAACAACACAGGACTACATGAGCACATCACACCCATGTTCTGGACACTACACTGGCTTTCCAATGAACACCAGATCAAATTTTAAGTTCAGATCCTGATTTTCAGGGCTTTTAACAGGCTGGGGATGAGGCTACCTCAGGGACTATTTCCCTCGGCAGCCATGACCTTCCATGGCAGATGCACTCCTCAGTAACAATGGATTTATCAACAATGATGAGACTTGCAAGAGGAGACAGCTTTTCCTGCAGCTGTCTCCCAGCTTTGGAACTCTCTGCCTTCTGGACAAAACACAAGAATCAGCTCTTTAAGCTCTCTCACAATAGTAATGTTAAAAACAAGTCTTTTTTAAAATTTCTGTACAACCTTCCCTCTGCCATCTGACAGGAAAAAAGGAGATGAGTCCCAAAGTATCAACACTAATTAAACTAAACTACAGAGTCAATCAAATATGTAAGATACTCTGATATTATAGTGGTAAAAAATAGATAGGCATGTTTTTCCATTAGTAAGGGCATTTAGCCCTTGTCTCCTTGCCAAATTCCAATTTAGATCATTAAATTTTGCATATTTAAATTTCCAACATAGTTTCAGTTGAACACCGTGAACACGGTTGAACTACTCGATATAGTCTTAAATGGCTTCCTCACACTAGTTCACTGAAGGTAGATCTGTATACACACCCATATATATTTAGTTTGTTTTTAAAAAGTGTTACTAAAATATTGGATAGTTTCAGTATGTGAAAGTACTGAGAAACTCAATCTGTTGTGCAAAACTTCACATTCCAAAGAACCAAATCAGCTTTGAACTGAACCAACTCAGTTGAAGAGACAGCAGAAAGCAATGCTAATCAAATACCAAAAGCCTTACCTTGGCAAAATCCATTCAATCTACTAAACAACGTTTTTTTTTCTTTTTCAAACTGAGCAGTAGCTGCACAAAACAGAGGCACGGTCTTTTAGAATGTTGTGATTAACCTGCCAGTGTCCTACATCAAAGATCACAACTGTGGATGTTAGGACACAGTGAGCAAATCATGTTATAACCACAACTGCTAAGAAATATTGTACACAGACACAATTTTTGTAAAAAATAAAGTATGCAAGCTGTGCAGGTATTTCACTGCAGATGACAATATAACCTCAATCCAACCTGAAGTTTTACCCAAACACTAACATAAAAACAGTTTTGGGGAATACAAATTAAACACTGTTTGCTTCTCACTGTGGGCCAAGCAATTATTTTAAAAATGGTGTTGGAAAACCATTTCCCAGATCCAGTTTCCTAACATTGTTTTAGAAGAGTTGTCAGATGCACAATGACCAGGCAAAATGCGGTTAATGTACAAACCAATTTTTCATCATTGTTATTTCTAAGGAGCAATAAAATTACATGCCATAAACAAAGAATTTTTGTTGTGGTGGAAAAAGACTTTGTCACCTCCTGTCTGGACTACCCCACTACAATATAGCTAGGCATGAATCCATCAACCCTTAGGAAATGAACTAGTATAGAATGCTACCATACATCTCCTCAGCAACATGGGTTACTGTGAGCACATCAAACCTGTCTTCTGCTCTTTACATCAGCTTCCCGCAGAATATCAAGTCAAGTTCTCTGCCCTTATTTTCAAAGTGCTCAACGGCCTGAGCCCAGTATCTCTAAAAAATTGCCTAAACTAAGATCTGGAATGAAGACCGAATAGCAATTCTGCTCCAAAAGGATAAAGCTTATTTGTTAAAGAGACAGAGAATTCTGAGAGACCAGACCAAGTCCATGGAATGAACTCCAAAAGGAAGGAAAGAAACATCACAAACCTCACCACCTTCCGCTAAGGTGCAAGATGTGCTCCTTAGACTTTGCCTTTTCCAATACAAACACACAGCGGTATGTACATTTACAAACAAAACCAAAACCTTACCAAAACTAAACTCTACACTTAACAGCCTTTTCTCCCCCAGGCGAGAGGATGAAAGAACAAACCACATGTGACAGACATTAGTCACATTGCTTAATTCACTGCAGGAGGTTCTCAACTATTAGTAGTAGTAAGGGTGGTATAAAAATATATAGAATAGAACAGACCACATCTTACTGAGAATCAATTTATTATTTTTAATCAAACATTTTCCTTTTCAATTTAAAGTTACTAATTCTACAGCTTATTTACCAAGCATTAAACTGATTAAGATATACTAAATAATACTGTTTCACCGATGAAGCCTCGCTCAGTGATTGCTATTTTCACATACAAGGGTGACTGTGTTTGGACCCAGTGTTACTGATGATGTCTTAACACTAGCAAATTTTGCACTCTACTTCTAGAATAGCAGAGGCAAATCCTAGTATATGTCATAAAAGATTTACTATATAGCCTTTTTGAGAATACAAACTACATGTTTTATCTTTCTACCTGAGGTGATAAAGCATCTTTGGACAATCTGGACTTTAAATAAAAATGTAATGTTTGCAGTATAGTTATAGCCATATTGGTACCAGGATATTAGAGAGACGAGGTGGGTGAGGTAACGTTTTTTTATTAGGTTAACTTCTGTTGGTCAAAGAGACAAGTTTGAGGTACACCAAGGTCGTCTTCAGCTCTGGAAAAAGTACCGCTTTACTACCTTTCCCAGACCTGAAAAAGAGCTCTGTATAGCTCAAAAGCTTGACTCTCCCACCAACAGAAGTTGGTCCAATAAAAGATATTACCTCATGCACCTTGTCTCTAAAAATGTAATGGCTGTTTACTAAGCCAAATTTTGTAATCCCAACTCTGTTCTTTATGGACCTAATCCAAAACCCACCGAAGTCAACAGGACTCTTTCCATGGAATTCAGTAAGCACTGGATCAGACTAAGACAATGTAATTTACAGTGTTCCAGTGCTTTTAGAAATGAACCATCAAGACAAAGGAAAAAAGTTTTTGTGCTTTTTACTGCTTCTTTATAATGAATATAGATGACTCATAGTCAATTTCATGTAATTTAGATGCAATATTTAGGATCTGTTAATCATCTAAACATACAGAAAGCGTTTCATGATTTTTTATGTAAGCTCAAATAAAAGTCTGCGTAGATTTAAACATCTTCCTGCAGCATTTGCAACCCAAACATACAACACTGAACTGTTGAAAGAGAACCAGACAGTGAAATTACTAGAAACAAATTTGAAAATTAAGTCAGCTTTCATTTTCCTCCTGGAGCACAACCCAAAAAGAAATTTTAAACAGCATAAATGAAGAAAAATAAATTACTTCAATGTCAATGAGCTCCAGTGTTCTCAGTAACACAACAGGAAAAGTTTGATTTTTAAAATACATGATTTTTATACAGCAGGGATAATGATACTGATATCCTTTGCAAAGTACTTGAGATCTACTCATGAAAAAGTGCTATATAAGAGCTAAGTATTTATTATTATTAACCTGACAATGTCCCTTTAAAAAGAAAAATGTAAAAACCCCAAAGACTTCTACAGTTAACAAAGTTATTCGAAATATCAGTTTAGAGAGATAAATTAATCAAGAGAGAAACCTTTAACTGAATTAATGAAAGAGACATTCTGAAAAACGTCTACCTGATGTCAATGAGGAAAGATGGGGAACCATCAGAAAACAAAGCCATAAGTGCTTTTCTAAAGGAAAGAGGACAACCTTTTGCCAAGTTAATAAAATTATTCAGAGTAACCATGGAACAAAGGAAGATTGCACAAAGTTGGAACAATGCACCTGTCACCAAAAAGACAAAGAATTAAAGACCAATCACCTTACTAATTCTAAAAGCTTTCCACAAACACCAACATTCTTGTAATAACCAGCAGAATAAGTAGAACTGACATATTACTTAAACACACAAAATAAAAAGGCTTTGAGTATGAGTACTCATCAGCTACAGATTACACTGAGTGCCGTCATGAAAATACGGGAAAGAAAAATTTAAAACATGCACAGATTTAGCATTATTTTAAAAACAAAAGAAGTAGAAACAGTTAAATGTATACATATTAAAGAAGAGGATCTAAACTATCAAAATCAAAGTAATTCAGATTTAATTCTGCATTCTTTCTTAGATACTGCATGGGAGTAAAAAAAGACACTGAGAGAGAGAGAGAGAGAGTGAGTGTGTGTGTGCGTAATATTATTGAGGTATATAATAAAGTAAGGAGCAATAGTTTTAAACTTTAATTTCCTTGCTTTTGTACCCTTAGTCAGCACCTTGAGATTAATATACACACTGTACAGAAGTTTGTGATTGATAAATTACATATTTACAATGCCTTGCTAAAGTTGGATTATAATATTTTCTACATTCTAGAATCTAGAAAATACAATAATGCAACTTAATGTAGATGTTTTAGTTGGATACCTACATGGATTTTATCCTTGGCATGTGACAGCATGATTTACAGCTCTGGAGGGCTAATGTTGCTTCTGTTCTGCTCCAGACATAAAAAAGGGCCAATATCTAATCGCCAATCTTGTAAACACTTAAACATATGTATAATTTTAGTTGTTTGAGTGAAGTTGTATACATGCTCAAGGGTTTGCAGCACCAGTGCCAGGGGAACAAATTCTGCTCTCAGTTAGGCAGCTGCTGAATACAATACGATTGGTATACGCAGGTCTGAGGGCATACCTCATCTTTAGTTAATCTCTTTTCAGTTTTGTAGCTTACACGCTGAAGCACTGCAAGCACTGCTTTCCACTGATAATGTAACAGAGATTTTAAAAAGCCTTTTTAAAGGCTCTAATCATGATTGGTGTATCATACGAAAGGTACATCACCAATTGCTAAATAGATCCTGTTCTGACATTTTAACAAAAATTTGCTAGCAATTCCAAACTGGCAAAAAAACAAACATCATTTTTCTATGCAGCCATTTTGAAATGTCAGCCATTGCTAATCAATATGAATATGTTATGACTAGACACAGTGGCTCACAAACTGGTCACAGCAGCAATTTTACAGTCCTCTAATCTGGTCACATTGCCAAGATGGCCAAAATGTTTCTTCATTAGCCTAATTTATTACAATTGGGAATTTTAAAAACTTGGAATTCTTCCAAAGCGTTCTATGCTACATACTTTTAAGAAGTAATTTTGAAAAAATTAGCATTTTCTTATATTAGCACTTCAGAAATAAATATACGTAGCACCATTCCTGCACTGACATCTGTCATTCAAACAGATGTCGGCCTATAAACCTCAAAACTGTTATTGCAAGTTTATTGGGTGACATCTGTTTGAGTTACAGATGCCCATATCTTTTCAGATATGTGCATTTATATATTGTTTAATTAAGCAACTGACCCCAACCGTCTTTTTGGGACACTTTTCTTACAAAAAAAAAAAATCCTAGACTTCTTATCCTTAACATATCATTGTTCTTTTCAAACTACTGCAAATTGTGAAATACTGGATTTTAGATCAAATGGATAATTAGACTAAATAAATTTTAGAAAAATATTTGTCAAAACTCCTTTTAAGCCCATGCTACTGCAAATGAAATCAACATGAGAAAAAAACAAATTTCTAAATAACCTGAAATCTTAGTTATCACTCTATTCTTAATTGTAATACTTAAAAGGTAAAAATGACATACAAGAAACAATATACATTTTTTTATTTAGCATCTGAAAGAGTTGAAATTTGCTTCAGATGAGAAAACCTCGCTTATCTGGTATTCTATACAATAGCCAGTGCAGGATATGGTGGATGGTTTTTCAAGGAGTGATTAAACACAAATTAAAAGCTTCTTTGATCTCTGTATGACAGGCTTGTGAGAGACTACATACCAAAATGTGTGTTGACAGCGTCTGTGGAAGGTTCTCAGGTTTGGTCTAACCTACTTAAATGAAACCCAGCAGGAACTTTGTCAAGAGCCTGACTCTTTTGGCACCCTTATTGTCCTGAACAGTGGGTCATTGGCTTGTTTGTTGGGGATGGCAGATGGTTTCATTTGTTGTGTACTTCCACTCACCACCAAATTTTAGGTAGTAGCCTGGCCAGTGATGGGAGAGAAGTAATGCGTGGTTGCACCTGTCGCTTTCACTTCAAAAAAAGTCCAGCTCCAATAGTAAAAGACAGTAGGGAAAAACGGTTAAGACTGGCTTCAGAAGCTCGATAAATCAAACAAGTAGGTGGCCTTAACACTGTATACAGCTTTTAATTAGTAGTTCTTTCTGATTCTTTTTAATGTTTTCTTTTATGATAAGGTTTAAATGCTTGTCATACTTTAGGGGGAGCTATTGCATCATAAGAAACTTTAAATGTTAATTGTTAACAGTAGATAGAGGTGAAGGGGAAATTATACAAAGAAATAAAGAAAATAGCTAAAAAAAATATAATTAACCTGAATTGAATCTGAAGTCTGATTTCTACCTCATGAAAAGTGTTAACGCTCTATTGATAAGATTCATACAGATTCAGTGCCTGAAACCCTTAATCACGATTGCAACCCTACTGTGTAAGGTATGGAACTGAACATACAAGATACAGTCCCTACCTTTACACACTTACAATCTAAGTAGCACTGAAGGTAATGTAGGCACACTACATTTTCCACTGTATCGAGAGGAAAAATATCTGCAATATGGATCAAGTGTGAGGTCTTTATTCATGCCACAGAATTCTTCTGAATAAAGGCTTAGTAACTGAGTTACCCACGATTGAGACACTGAATTGTCAGTGTACTGTAAGTCAAAACTGAAACATACTGACAAAGCTATGTGGGAAAAGTTACCCACTACAATGCATTTATGCATGGCTCTTGCATTAATTTTATGGGAACCAATTCACACATCGAATCATCACCCGATTAGTCTTCACATGTCCCCATGCCATATAAAATTAAACTAAAATGCTTACTAATCTTTTGTAACCATTGTTCTTTGAGATGTGTTCTTCATGTCCATTCCACGGTAGGTGTGTGCGTGCCACGAATACTGTTGCAGGAGATTTTTCCCTGAGTGGTATCCCTCAGGCCGGCTCTAGCGCTTTCTGGAGCCCTGTGCGCATGCACTGGTATAAGGGGTGCGGCTGGCCAAGCACCCTCTCAGAATGGTGCCAGGGGAGCACTTTCCACCGATACTGAAGTACTTGGTGCTGAACTGGAGCAGCTCGGTTCTGGGACTGATCTGAGGGTGGCTCCCATGAGGATAGCCTTCAGCGTCATGTCTCTGTTCTTTTTAGTGCAGGGTCTAAAGTCCCGACAGATCTTGCACTTGTCTCTCTCATGAGTTTCTCCCCTCCTCCCCCACAACCAATTTTGATCAGTTGGAGTGCGGGTCACTCACTGGCATAGGTTTGCCACAGGAGGCACAAGGCTTGAAGCCCAGCCCCTGGGGCAAAGGAGTCCCTCGTCAATAGGAACTATCTGTTTACACTTACTATATACACCAACACTAATTACAAAAACCACTATATACACAAGACTAAGATAACTACGAACCTCTGGGAAGAAAGCCTTGCCGGAGCAAGAAGGGTCATTCCAACAATGGTGATGGGTGGTAAGAAGGAACTGAGAGGGTGCATGTCCAGTGGTACCTCTTCTACCAGTGCATAAGTGCGCAGCTCCAGAGGGCGCTAAAACCGGCCTGACGGATACGACTGAGGGAAGAATCTCTGGCAACAGTGCACACGGCACACATACACCAACCATGGAATGGACATGAGCAAGCACACAAAGAACTATATTATCCTCTGTACTGTGCCTACTTTTGAGTTTTGCCAGTAGTATTTATCCTGGTGATTCAGTTCTTCAGCTTACCCAATTCCTCAAACCCGATTTCCAAGACTCTAATCCACCCCATCAAATGCCATTATTTCCAACATGATGGTCCCCTCAGCTCCTGACAAGGGTTTTCAACTTGTCTTTTCATATCAGATACTAAACTACATGGACCAATGGTCTTATCCAGTATGCAATTCCTATGTTTCTGTCTCTAACCCTAGTTAATACCAGCTACTTCAAAAGAAAGTTCAAGAAATCCTGCAGAAAGCAGTTATGCAATAACCTTCCTGCCAGGAAAGTTTCTTCCTAACGTGCATTAGAGTCTGGCTTATGCCCTGAAACATGAGGGTCTATATTGTTTCCAAAACTCTTGGTTGCTTTTACTAATCCTCACTTATCATTGAATATTCTTATTGTCCACAGAAGTGTTCAATCTATTTAAAGCCTGCTACGTTGTTGGCCTCGATGGTATTTTGTTGCAATTAGTTCCACAGATTAATTGCATTATGCGACAAAGCATTTTCTTTAACAGTTTTGAATTTGCCACCTTTCAAATCCATTTAATGTCACCTGTTCTTGTAATAAGAGATATGGTGAACAGAAATTCCTAATCTAACTTCTCTGCATCATTTATTATTTTGTGAACCTTTTCAGGTCTCCTCTTATTCTCTTTCTAAAGGCAAACAATACCAGTCTTTTCAATCTCCCCGCCTATGGGAGTTTTTCCATTCTAGTCATTCTCATGGCCCATCTCTGAAAGCAACTCTATATTTGCTATATCATTTCTGAGATAGACAGACAAGTACTTTTTAGTACTTGTCAAGGTTCCTCCCCCACTCTGAACTCTAGGGTACAGATGTGGGGACCTGCATGAAAAACCTCCTAAGCTTATCTTTACCAGCTTAGGTCAAAACTTCCCCAAGGTACAAAATATTCCACCCGTTGTCCTTGGATTGGCCGCTACCACTACCAAACTAATACTGGTTACTGGGGAAGAGCTGTTTGGATGCGTCTTTCCCCCCAAAATACTTCCCAAAACCTTGCACCCCACTTCCTGGACAAGGTTTGGTAAAAAGCCTCACCAATTTGCCTACGTGACTACAGACCCAGACCTTTGGATCTTAAGAACAATGAACAATCCTCCCAACGCTTGCACCCCCCCCTTTCCTGGGAAATGTTGGATAAAAAGCCTCACCAATTTGCATAGGTGACCACAGACCCAAACCCTTGGATCTGAGAACAATGAAAAAGCATTCAGTTTCTTACAAGAAGACTTTTAATAAAAATAGAAGTAAACAGAAATAAAGAAATTCCCCCTGTAAAATCAGGATGGTAGATATCTTACAGGGTAATTAGATTCAAAAACATAGAGAACCCCTCTAGGCAAAACCTTAAGTTACGAAAAAGATACACAGACAGAAATAGTTATTCTATTCAGCACAATTCTTTTCTCAGCCATTTAAAGAAATCATAATCTAACACATACCTAGCTAGATTACTTACTAAAAGTTCGAAGACTCCATTCCTGGTCTATCCCCAGCAGAAACCAGCATATAGACAGACACACAGATCCTTTGTTTCTCTCCCTCCTCCCAGCTTTTGAAAGTATCTTGTCTCCTCATTGGTCATTTTGGTCAGGTGCCAGCGAGGTTACCTTTAGCTTCTTAACCCTTTACAGATGAGAGGAGCTTTCCCCTGGCCAGGAGAGATTTCAAAGGGGTTTACCCTTCCCTTTATATTTATGACAGTACTAATACCAGGAATTTTATTAATTAGTTCTTTATTCACTACTTTATTAAGACATTCAAAGAATTCTGATATATCTGTGAAGCACAATATTCCTTTGGAGAAACTATGTTGGTCAGATCTTATCTAATGATCAAGATGTTTTATAAATGTATTTTAAAAATTATTGTTTAAGCCAATTTACCACGTATGGAAGCAAGACTTACTGGTTTGTAATTACCCAGATCTCCTTTACTAAAAAGTAGCACAAAATTTTCTACCTTCAAATCCCTTGGTATGGCAGCTGATTATACTGAGTAATTATATAGGATTGATAGCAGTTCAGCCATATCATTTTTAAGTTACTCACAACAATGATGTGTACCACATGGTATTAGTGACTTGCTGAATTTTAAGCTTATCCATTTGTTCCAATATGAACAATGTCACCTCATTCCAGGAGTACCTCATCTTTATTGAAAAATAACAGAGATAAAATATTTAGCTTTTTTGAAATGCCTTTTTATCCTCCTTAATTGCTCCCTTTATCCCATGGTAGTCCAGAAAACTCATCAATATTCTACAGGCTTCTTACTTCTGATGTATTTCAAAATTTCGTACTTGTTTTTACGTGTCTGGATATTTGCTCTTCAAATTCTAACTTCCGCTTCTATTTTCTTTTTACACTCTGTCTGCTGTAGTTTATGCTCTTTTTAAAATGGCTTTATTAAGCTTGGTTTCCATTCTCTGAAGGATATCTGTTTGACTCAAATAACCTCTTGAACCTTGCCATTTAGCCATACTGTTTTACTTCTTGTTTCCCCGCTTCCTTTTTGTTGTTGTTGTTGTTTAAAGGTATATATGCCCTTTGAGACTGTTTTTGTATCCTGGGCCTCCAAATAAATCTAAGGATTATTAATTTCTTTATTTTTGACTTGAGTGCTTTTTGATTAGCTCTCTACATTTAAGAAAGGAAGATTTTAAATAGATGAGTGCTACCATGTTAGTTTTTGGTATCTTTCTTGCCCAAATGCATATATTATGTGATTTAGGTATGAAAGTTTTTTCTATGGTCAATGTTTTCTTGCCTCTACAAACAAATGTATATTATCTCAGGATCAATCACTTTTCCAAAAAAACAGTTTTGACTTTGATTATCCTTCCTGGAAGACCACATGTTTCTTTTCCAACTTCTCAGCTTCCACTTCCTACTGCAATTTATTATGCACAATGTATTCCAGATATACATTCAGATCTTGAATATCTGGGTAAAGGCCAAATTTCTAGCTGGCCCCAAACCAGCCTCTAAAAATTGCACATAAAACCTGCATTTAACAGGTAATTTGGTGCCAGATTCTTGATTTTTCAAGAACAAATGCCTGTTTGCAAAAAGATCACCGCAAACCCAGAACTGGCAAAAGCAGACATCTTAGAAGATGTAGCTGAAACCTGTCCCCATATGTCACTGGTGTTACTGCCCCATGCCCTACTGTTCCTTAACTGAATAAAAAGAGAATGGGAAGGTAGGAAGAGTGTTACACCTATAGTTTAAAAAGGCAACTTTTTTTTTAACCTCTTCTATAGAAGTTCCACTTCCAAATTTTGTGCTGTCTGGGTTCCAGTTTCCTCTCGCAGATAGAAACATTCACATTTTAAGATTCTCTACTGACCTTGAGGGGTGAAAAGCAATCTTGAAAAATTATTTCGAATGGTCTGAAATTATGTTTCTTTTGTTTTAAAAGAAAGAGAAGCATTTTCACAATTGAAATTTAAGCCTGTTTAGTTTAAAGCAGCTGAAATGATACTGTGAATTAGTACAACAGTCTGATTGTATCCTATGATGCAATTTTACTTGACAGTTTAAAACGTACGGTACACAATTACTAGATGAACAATAGCTAATTTCTTAAATTATGTTTAAATTGGTCTTGATTACCAACTAAAAACAAAACTTGATGTCGCAAATGCAGTGCACATGATTAAAGGGGTGTCAAGTGTTAATGGGCGAGTCTAATATTTCTTGAGTCACAGGTTCTACCTTCTACCAGTAGAGTGGCTCTCAACCTTTCCAGACTACTGTACCCCTTTCAGGAGTCTGATTTGTCTTGTATACTCACAAGTTTCACCTCACTTAAAAACTACTTGCTTACAAAATCAGACATAAAAATAGAAGTGTGTCACAGCACACTATTATTGAAAAATTACTTACTTTCCTCATTTTTACTATATCATTATAAAATAAATCAACTCGAATATAAATATTGTACTTACATTGCAGTGTATAATATACAGAGCACTATAAACAAGTCATTGTATGTATGAAATTTGTGTTTGTACTGACTTGGCTAGTGCTTTTTATGTAGCCTGTTGTAAAACTAGGCAAATATCTAGGTGAGTTCATGTACCCCCTGGAAGATATCTGTGTACCCCCAGGAATAGGTATACCCCTGGTTGAGAACACATATCACAAGCAAAATGATTTTGGTGGGTCTTAACATATTAATCTGCAGAACCAGTTAAATTACTGCTCAGTTTTGTAAAGTTGGAAGTGTGATCAGAAGAAACCTATGAATGGAACAGAGATGTTGCCATCAAGAATTTGGCAACCTGACAGACCTTTATGAATGCTAATTACATTCCTATAATGTGTCTGGCAGAGATAAGAGGAGCTCAGAGACCACAGTGATGGGTACAGTATAAGGACCTCAATGAGAGCATCTTCCCTCCGTGAACAAAGAAATCCCAAAGACATGATTCTTTTCTAGGCATGTTTTATCCCAATCTGAGAATCCAGAGTCTGTAGTAGTGGAAAGCTGCAATGCAACAGAACTTCATTTATTAGAATACAGAAACTTAACACATGAGAACCAAAAACAGTGACACAAAGCAGGCTGATGTTGGAGGCACAGAAGCACAACTCATTCCACTTTGTTCTAGACCGGCTTTTTGTAGACGAACCTGGAAAACCCACACTACACTTCCCCACAGAGCCCTCTATAGCCCGCATGCAGAAGAGGAAGCCCCTTTCAAGTTGAAAGTGATAGCTTCTAATTCTAACAGATTTCAATACACCAAAAGATTAACACCCGCAGAAAAGTTGAAATCTCTCAAAACCACATGTAAATGGGTTGGCTAAAATTTCTAAATCAACCACAATTCTTAAATATCAGTTCTGGTCCTCCTACTCTCCACACAACCACTGTTAACAAATAGTGGCAAACAGAGATACAAGATGCAAATTATGTCAGATGAGATGTACAATAAACAGACCTTTCCTATAGAAGTATTCTAAAAGCTATGTTGATTTTAAGTTTATTATAGGATGTAGTCCTGAAAACTTAGGCCAATATGAAATGCTGGGTTCTCAGCCCTTTTGAAAAACAGATTAGTTGTTAATGTCTAAATATAAATTTGGAAAACTAAATGTAGGCACCTAGTTCTGAAAACCTTGGCCTCAGTGTTTGTGTTCCCAGTTCTTTTGCTAGTGGACAGTCTATTGTTTCTACAGCCTTTGCTGCTGATTTGACTGCACATCCTCCGGAGAGATCATGAATAGGCTCTTCTGAAATTAAAATACTAACAGGTGAATTAAGAGGCTTTTTTCAACCTAGATCCAGTACAGGGTTTTGTGTTTTCAAATAACACTATTAACTGTTTGTAAATTACATTACAAACATGTAGTACAATTGTTCCCAGTATCTACTTGTGCATCATCCCTTCTGTTAGCCAATACATGTATGTTAGGTGTAATGCACACCACGTTATGCTATCCAGCATGTGGGAGGTTAGGTTAATTTAATCTATTATGCTCTTCCCACAATGCTCTGTTCATTCATATCAAGGTATATATCTAAGGCCCTATCAAATTCACAGCCATGAAAAACACGTCACAGACCGTGAAATCTGGTCTTTTGTGTGTTTTGACCCTATACTACACTGATTTCATGGGGGAGACCAGAGTTTCTCAAATTGGGGGTTGTGGTGGGGCGGTGCCCCAGCCCCAGGCAAGAGTGGGTTACGGCAAGCCAGAGTGGCTATGCCAGATGGCAGCCAATCAGGGAGGGCATGTTAGAGAGCCAATCAGGGCCAGGCTAGGCCCTATATAAAGGCTGTCCAGGCCACAGGCAGTCAGTCTCTCCCAGGCCTTTAGAGGGTGAAGATCTATCTCCTGTGTGAGGAGACTAGCATCAGGGACAGCGCAGTGCTTGGCAGGCAAGGGGAGCAGAAGGGAACTCCCACCCAGTACCTACCAGGCTGCGCGCCCTGAGAAAAGGGCCTTGCCGGTGCAAAGGGGCCGAAGGGGAAACTGCCCAGGGAGAGAGAGATGGACAAGGGGAGAGAAGGAGGGCAAGCAGGAAGGCTGCCACCAAAGAGTTCCTGGGTCGGGACCCAGAGTAGAGGGCGGGCCTGGGTCCCCCCCTTGCACTTACCCCTGGCAGTTAGGAATGGCCATCATGGACTGCATCAGACCCCTGCCAAAAGGGGTTATACTTTGGGGTGTGGCTGGCAATTGTGGAAGGGGGTGCGTGTGGACTAGGGGGCACTGCTGGAGGGCAGTGTCCTGAAGAGGATGCTGCCGAATGAGGAGCAATGCGTGTCCAGACACCAACAGAGGGCGAGAGACAGATGGGACACCACCAGCGGAGGGTGCTCCACGTGGACTGAACTAATTCCCAGAGGTACCAATGGGAGGTGCCGTGGTGGTGAGTCCTGACTCCACCACAGGGGGTCACAGGGTTGTTTTAGGGGGGATTATGGTATTGCCACCCTTGCTTCTGCACTGCCTTCAGAGCTGGGTGGCTACAGAGCAGCGGCTGTTGGCCGGGAGCCCAGCTCTGAAGGCAGCACCCCTCCAGCAACAGCGCAGAAGTAAGGATGGCAATACCATACCATGCCACCCTTACTCCTGCCTTCAGAGCTGGACGGCTGGAGTGTGGCAGCTGCTGACTGAAGGCCCAGCTCTGTAGGCAGCAGTGCAGATGTAAGGATGACGATACCACACCAGGCCATCCTTACTTCTGTGCTGCTGCTGGTGGCGGCTCTGCCTTCAGAGCTGGCCTCCCAGCCAGCAGCCACCACTTTCCAGCTGCCCAGCTCTGAAGGCAGCATCACCGCCTGCAGCAGCGCAGAAGTAAGGATGGCAGTACCACAACCCCCCCTACAATAACCAACCTTATGACACCCACCCCACAACTCCTGTATGGGTCAGGACCCCTAAAATTACAACACCTTGAAATTTCAGATTTAAATAGCTGAAATCATGAATTTACTATTTTTAAAATCTTATGACCATGAAATTGACCAAAATGGGCCATGAATTTGGTAGGGCCCTGTATATATCCCACAATTCCCTGCACAGCTTAGCACTTGGCATATGGAACTTGTCAGAAAGAAGACACCTGAATGTTCTGCCACTTTACAAGCTTGCAGGGTATCTTTATGGTCCCTAGCACTGGGAATGTGGTATCCAAAACAAGAGATAAGGAAAAGTACAGAACAAGTTAAGGAAGTGGAATGAACTGGTGGGTTCGATTTTTAACTGACGTATAAAGTGCTTTTGGCTTGTATACAACCAAACTATAAATATGGCTACTTTGAATGCATATTTCAGAGCACACCTTCAGTAGAAGATGAACTGAATGTTGCAAGAAACAGTTTCCCAAAGAAAATGATATGTGTAGCTCCTTTTCATATTGTACCATGTTGTCTTTGGACAATAAATTGGCTAAGTTTGGTTATTTGGGCTCTTCAACATTTTTAATATTGAACCACATGTATAGCCAAAATCAATTGGCTATACCGTTGGCAATACTTCCTCAGTTTCTATTACTTACTTTTCTTCTAAGGGCCTTTACTTCTCCCCACCTCACCTTTAGATATCAGCTGCTGTTTCTCTTTACAATCTTATAAAAACAAAACAAAAAAACCCCTAAGAATAGTCAACTCTCTCTCCAAAAGCACTTAGCTATGGTGGTGGTGATTATGGAGTCCTTATAGAAAAGACTTCATGAGGAGTACT
Organism: Eretmochelys imbricata; assembly: GCF_965152235.1. Classification (NCBI taxonomy): domain Eukaryota; kingdom Metazoa; phylum Chordata; order Testudines; family Cheloniidae; genus Eretmochelys; species Eretmochelys imbricata. Next base: position 20,325,816 of record NC_135576.1, on the reverse strand, counting down.
AAAGAATTAGCTTTCTTTTATATTTATACATATGTCTACACACAGGCATGCATGCATGCACAGTATTTCAGAACACATATGTGTATTCTGAATGCTGATGCACATTGCGCAAGGCCTAAAAGCCACAGCTGGCCAGACAGCGTGTTTTTTTAAAATCCCTTTTTTTCCCCTTTAACAGGGTGTGCACACTAAAAGCCATAATTCACAAGTGTGATGTAAAAACCTCTGAAATATGAGACATTGCTGTCATTACTCTTGTGAATTACAACTTTTTTTCATACAGGTTTGTGATCAATTATAAGGGCAATCCATGTAATATATAGAATATATATAATAGTATGCCACAGTATAATGTAATTTATTTCCATCACTGAAGTAATATCACACAGCTCACCAGAGGCCAAATTTGAAAGTTCATTCTGAAGGTTATTCCTTCATGTAGGTCTATTTTGTACCATTGCTCAATTTTCCCTTCAACTATTTGCTTAGTTTTCATCTTTGAACACGTTTCTTACTGAGATTCAGTTTAACTGAAACAATGTGGAAAAAGTGTCATTATTTAGCAATCAGGAGACTATGCCTCTAAGGCCTAACACTGAACATGATTCAAAAGCCAAGTGTGGTTTGGAAAACAAATTCGAATCTGTATGTGAATTTTTAATCTAGCATATTCTGTGTGTGCATTTTTTTTAAGTGTCTTCAGGCTTTTGATGTTGCGTTAACATTATATTTTTTTCTTGTCTCTTTAGTAAAATCTTTATCCATCTGGTGCCATGTCAAGTATAAGAACTCAGAATCTGTAGATATCATACATTTCTGTTTTTCCAGCTGGTCATCCTGCCGGGAGTTGGCTGGGTGCCCTGGGCCAGCAGTATTGTCTAATGGCGATACACTGGAGCATAATGCCTACCTGCAAGAGTTCAAAGGGGTTGCTTTGCCTAGCGGCAATATCAGGGGAAGGGTCACCTAGTGGCAAGAGAGGGGAGGGTTGGGGACCCGGGCCCGCCTGACTCCACTGGGGTTCTGACCCAGGGCCCTTCAAAACAAGGTACCTGGACACAGACATGTTCAAGTCCCAATACCCATAAGCACATTCCCTGGGTCACTTCCTACCCTTGTCCCAGTCACTCTGGTGATGTCTCCAGGATTGGATGTAGGCTGTCTCTTGAGTCCTTTCAGTTTAATCTCTAGGGGCTCCTCTGCTGGCTTTCCTAAGTCATCCATCTTGGCTCCAGTGGTTGGCTGGCTTCCCAGGGTGCTGTTGGCTCAATCCAGGCAGTTTGAGTCCCAGCAGCTTCCTGGCAGGAGGCTGTCACACACAACTGCTCTCCTCCTCAGTCAGCCCAGACTGAGCTGAGCTGCTCCCTTTTGAATGCTCCCTTCACCAGGACCACGCCCAGCAGGGGTGAAGGGGCATGGCCTCTTTGGCCAGAACTGTTCTTTAACCCCTATTTTGCCCCGGGGAGACTGGTATACCCCGTCATGCACACAGCCAGATCATTACTGGGAAGAGAACTTGTTTACCTGGTACTACTCACTTGAGGATGAGCTTCCTTCACAAAACCACATAGGGTACACAAGTAGTGTTCAGCAATTGAAGTTTTCCCATTAATTGCCTCATTCCATTTGGTAGAAACAGATGGAATTTATTTCCCACACATCATACGCCAAGGTCTTTTAAAACATGTTGGCATAAAATTCCACCACCCAAACAGAAACGTATTACAGGAAGAATAGGTTGCTATATTTAGGTGGCCTAACTATTCCATTATACAGTATTATTTCAACCTTTTCTTTGAGAAGGTCTCACATCACCATTGTTTGAAGTAGGCTTTTGATATTCAGCAGGGAAAATACTTTCAGGCTACAGAAGTGCCTTTTCTTTGTCCCATGAAATTCCATTCAGCTTTGCTGAGGTATAAATTGTTAAAATTCACCATTTCCTTTCTCCTGTTTGCATTCCTCAGGAAATTTTTGGGAACATGGCAATTAACAGACATTCTTTGGCTGGGCTCATGCTGGCTGCCATGACTGCACCAAGCTGTACTCACTTCTGGAAGCTGCCAGAGCAGCTATAATGGGAGAGGGGTGCATGAAGGTGAAGGGAGCTGATTCCCCCCACTCCAGACCCAGCACAAAATCCCAGTAGCCCAGGACCTGCTCTGGGGGAGCCACTCAAAGCAGGAACTGGGCCAGAATACCTTCCACCCCTGTCAGTATCTCCTGGACCCAGTGCCAGGCCTCAGCAGCCCAATTACCCTTCCCCTAGGGCACCACATGGGGCTGGAGCTCATTCAACTCTCAAATAGTGGGGTAGGAAGGGGAGAGAGAGGAGCCAGACTCCCTCTAACTAAGCATGGACTTAGCAGCCCACCCACACCTTCAGGGATTTAGTAGGGGGCAAGGAAACCCCACTCCTGAATCCTATGGCGGAGAAGACGAGAGAAAACCATGCTGGGCCAGGTTGAGCTGCTTCCCAGTCACTGGACCCATTAGTCCATCCTTTCTGGGATAGTCAACTCCAGCTGTTGACTGACAGTCCTCAAATACTAGTGGTCTGTGCTGCAGTGAAGAAGAATCAGCTTCAAAGTTGACCGATTATGAACCAAATATTAAAATGACATATTAAAATTTTTAGTTATTTTGCAAAGTCAAACATGCAAAAATTAGAAAATTCCACATTTAATTGCTTGTGCAACCTTAATTTTGCCCCTTGTGCAAACGTGTTAGGACACATTCTTTAATTACATGATCTCATAATATTTTTTTGCCACAAAATCCCGACCTAGTTCAGTGCACAGGACAGATGTATAAGGATACAGAATTAATGCTGTGCAAGTAATTGTAAATCTGGAATCTCCTATTTTTTGAGTGCTTGAATTTGCAAAAAATTTTTAAATGCAATTATGTACATAATACCAACAGTAAGTTCCATTTATATACAACTGAGGATCATTTATAGACCAATAAGCAGACAAGACTGCTGACCCAGGGCCAAACTATGTCCAGAGACTTAAACAGGAACCAAGTATTAAGATATTCTGTGGGAAGAATATGTCCCATGATGCAATACACAATGCTAGCTAACACAGTGAATCCAAGACTACACTTATGATATACAGAGGAATCCCCCAAAATAGGGCACAGAAGATCTTCCATTATTTATCTCAAGTGTACTGTCATTTGTAATTGTACAGTGAAAAATTTCATCAATATTCACTTAGTATGTAAAATTGTAGTTTGTAGTGCCATTTCCCTTAAGTTATTTTCTTTCACTCTGTATCAATTGCATACAGTGCTATCATCTAAAAATATTATGATAATAAAATGTTAACTAAACATGAGAATACTGCAGTGATAATCTGGGTCCAGAACCTCTAAAGCACATTAGTAGTCAGCTGCGGGACACATTATGTAAGAACAGGATTAAATATTTATTTTTACACTTTACAGCTCTCTTATTCACTCCTCTTTTTAAAATTTTGTTCTAACACACAATTTGTAGCCAATTTTTTTTTTAAATCAACAATCTCATCCTCTAAAACACACTCACTTTCTGCTGGGGTTTGGCTTAATAGAGTATCACCAAAAGTTAACATTTAGCAAGAGTTGTCATTCAGTTATAATACATTTACTTTCTATTCTACAGAATTTGTAGTCAATGCTCTTCTTATTTTAAATGTAGTGACTATAGCATCTTCTGACATGGTATGATTCTGATGCCATCTCCCAATACTAGCACCATTGTCCTACCTCTTGTCTAGGACTCAGCTCTCAAGAACAGAGAAATAATCACTTCTGTGAGTCCTCTCTCGCCTCTAAAAGCAGTCTGGGCTTTTGGAAAAGGGAAACCCGCCTGCCTGCTCTAACATGCCTTCATCCCACTAACACTGCACACCTCCACCCTCCCTTTTTTTCCTTCTCCTATGACTGCAGAGGTGTTAATGGGCTACTCTATCTTGAATGGTCCCTTCTTACAATATATGCTAACTACTTATTCTAAACAGTCTGTTCCATCTTGCATTTAGCTGTGATGCTTAGAGTAACTTTCCTAGAACTGAAGTGCTCTGTGTGGTTTGAAAGCTTGTCTCTCTCACCAACAGAAGTTCCTCCAATAAAAGACAGAGAAGGTGGGTGAGATAATATAAGGCCTTATATACACTAGTCAGCTTACAGCGGCACAGCTGTACCCATGCAGCTGTAAGATCGCTCGTGTAGCTGCTCTAGGCTGACGGGAGAGACCTGGGACTGAGACAGCCACAACTACACTGAATACATAAAAAGAAAGGCATTCTTTACTACTTGGCTCTTCCTCCTGATCAACATGGATCTTCTCGAATGGAGGAGAACACCAATACCTGGCTCTCATCAACCACCAACAGGAAAAAAAAAATCTACCACTAACAGAAGTTGGTGCAATAAAAGATATTACCTCACCCGCTCAGAATGTTTCAGCTATTTCCATAACTAAATGATTCTAAGATACCACAACCTCAGCCATTTTACTACTACTACTTGTCTTGCCAGAAGGAAGTCTACTCAGATTGGGGCCAATACTGAAAGCCTTCTCCACTTCAATATAGCTACTTCTCTGAGCAAGGATCACTTACATGAGTAATGCTTGAAGTTACAGGACCATAATTGTTACTAAGCATTTGAGTGCATGGGAGAGGCTAAAGATTTTCACTATTTTACAGTATGTTCTACCATAAACCAGTAATATGGTAGAAAATATATTTTATTAATTTAGCATTGCTTTAATGCCAACACAGCATTAGAAAAATGTGTTGAAAACGTAATAAAATTTACCTGCAACCAACTCAAAGTCTCCAGCCTCTTTCATGCATTAAAATGTTGTCAGCTACATCAGCACAGAGGGAAGATGGCAGATTCTGGTTTCTTTAATTTTTAATATTTATAGTTATTTTAAAAGAATAAACTGCAATTTCCCTTTAATACTGTAAATATCTTGAATTATTTAATATCTCGTTTAGTTTTCCATCTTTACAATTCCCTTTATGCAGCAATACAAGCTGTCACACACAATGGAAATGCTGATGAAAGGAAAAGCCTGTGGTTTCTGACAGCAGCAGTGAACTCTGACCTTCAAGGACTATAAAATAGCCAACTTGGGTCCATTTTACATGAATGAGTTGAGTGATATATGTGCCCTAGCTTAAGTTTACAGAGATAGAAAACATCCTATGAAAACTATAGAAATTATATAAAAAGCCTTCCAGGCTCAATAAAAAAGTGAAGCTTCACAGTACATAGGTTTCCCTTGATTTTGTGAAGGATGTTTACATGATAGTAGACAGACTGATTTCTATGTGGGATTCAAACAATTTTTAAAAGAACAGTTGCACATGAAAATGAACTGTGGGTATGGAGACAGCCACTGCATGCTGTAGGAGAATTGGTCATGTATTCACAAATGGGATTACAACAACTACTAATCCATCACAGCAGGCACAGGCATATTACCTATCATACAGGCCTCAAAGGAATAATAGGGGGGGAAAACCACTCACTTGATAAAAGTACAGTAAAAGCTTTGTTATCCAGCAGTTTAGAGGAATGGGGAGTGCTGGTAAGTGAAAAATGCCAGTTAACTAAGAGTTTGGGTTTAGGAGGGGGTGTGGGGCATGGACTTTGGGAGGGAGATTAGGTGCAGGAGGGGGCTTGGGGCAGCAGGCTGGGGTGCAGGAAAGGTTTGGAGTGCTGGATCCAAAGGGTGCTCACCTTGGACAGCTCCCTGCAAGCAGCAACCTGTCCCAGCTGCTTCTAGGTGGAGGCGTGGCAGGTGGCTCTGTGTGCTGCCCCTGCCCCACCCCAAGCACTGGCTTTGCAGCTCCCATTGGCCAGGAACTGCGGCCAATAAGAGTTCTGTGGGCAGAGCCTGTGGGCGGAGGCAACGCACAGAGCTGCCTGCTGCACCTCCCCCAAGGAGCAGCCAGGACAGGTCACTGCTTTTGGAGAGCTGAATGAGGTGAGCACCCCCTGAATCCAGCACCCTCAAACCTCTCCCACAGCCCAACCCCCTGCCCTGAGCCTCCTCCCACCCCCGAACTCCCACTCAGAGCTGAGCCCGCTTTCCACACTCTCTCCCATGCCCCAACCCCCAGCCCCACATCCCCTCATGCACTCCAAACCCTCATGTCCGTTCTTACACCTAGGAGCAGTAGGGACATGTTGCTGCTTCCGGGGAGCCACGTGGAGCCAGATAGGGAGCCTGCCAGCCTTGCACCAACTGGACTGTAAGAACAGCCATACTGTGTCAGACCAAAGGTTCATCAAGCCCAGTATCCTGTCCTCTGACAGTGGCCAATGGCAGGTGCCCCAAAGTGAATGAATAGACAAGTTATCATCAAGTGATCCATGCCCTGTCACCTAATCCCAGCTTCTGGCAAACAGAGGCTAGGGACACCATTCCTGCCCATCCTGGCTAATAGCCATTGACGGACCTTTCCTCCATAGATCTATCTAGATCCCTTTTGAACGCCGTTATAGTACTGGCCTTCACAATACCCTCTGGCAAGGAGTTCCAGAGGTTGACAGTGCGTTGCATGAAAAAATACTTTCTTGTTTGTTTTAAACCTATTAATTTTCATTTGGTGGCCCCTTGTTCTTGTATTATGAGAAGGAGTAAACAACACTTCCTTATTTACTTTCTCCACACCAGTCATGATTTTATAGACCTCTATCATATCCCCCCTTAGTCGCCTCTTTTCCAAGCTGAAAAGTCCCAGTCTTATTAATCTCTCCTCATACGGAAGCTGTTCCATACCCCTAATAATTTTTGTTGCCCTTTTCTGAACCTTTTCCAATTCTAATACATCTTTTTTGAGATGGGGCGTCCACATCTGCACACAGTATTCAAGGTGTGGGTGTACCATGGATTTATATATAGGCAATATGATATTTTCTGTCTTCTTATCTATCCCTTTCTTGATGATTCCCAACATTCTGTTCGCTTTTTTGACTGCCACAGCACATTGAGTGGATGTTTTCAGAGAACTATCCACGATTCCAAGATCTTTCTTGAGTGGTAACAGCTAATTTAGACCCCATCATTTTATATGCATAGTTAGGATTATGTTTTCCAATATGCATTACTTTGCATTTATCAACATTAAATTTTTGCAAGTTTTGCGAGATCCTTGTGTAGCTCTTCACAGTCTGCCTGGCACTTAACTATCTTGAGTAGTTTTGTATCATCTGCAAATTTTGCCACCTCACTGTTTACCCCTTTTTCCAGATCGTTTATGAATATGTTAAATACGACTGGGCCCAGTACAGATCCCTGGGGGACACCACTATTTACCCCTCTCCATTCTGAAAACTGACCATTTATTCCTACCCTTTGTTTCCTGCCTTTTAACCAGTTACCAATCCATGAGAGGACCTTCCCTCTTATCCCATGACTGCTTATTTTGCTTAAGAGCCTTTTAGCAAGGGACCTTGTCAAAGGCTTTCTGAAAATCTAAATACACTATATCCACTGGATCTCCTTTGTCTGCATGCTTGTTGACCCCCTCAAAGAATTCTAGTAGATTGGTGAGGCATGATTTCCCTTTACAAAAACCATGTTGACTATTTCCCAACAAATTATGTTCATCTAGGTGTCTGACAATTTTGTTCTTTACGACAGTTTCAACCAATTTGCCCGGTACTGAAGTGAGGCTTACTGGCCTGTAGTTGCCAGGGACACCTCTGGAGCCCTTTTTAAAAATTGGTGTCGCATTAGCTATCCTCCAGTCATTTGGTACAGAAGCGAATATAAATGATAGGTTACAGATGACAGTTAGTAGTCCTGCAATTTCACATTTGTGTTCCTTCAGAACTCTTGGGTGACTATAAACCGGACTTTCTATGAAGATTAGAAAAGCCACTTTATAGAGCTTTCCAGTTGGTATAGTGCCAGATAATATAGCTTTTACTGTATTAATTCTTCCTTCAACCAGTCTTTTTTCCTCTCATTCCAACAAAGAAAATAAGTCTAAATCAACCCACAACGTAACACACACAAAATAATTCTGAAGGCATTATTATAAGACAAGGGTTGGTGATCCTACTTCATGAATTTCCCTTTGCATCCATTGGCATCACCTCTCCATCTTGCAGAAACTACTGCTAATATACAATGAAATCCAAGGAGGTCTAAATTGCAGACTCTGCCAACCTATGCAAGACAGTGACCTCAGAATGAAATGCACATCAGAACACACAGAACTAAACTGAGGTGCTGTGGTTAAGCTTAGATTAGAGGTATTTTTTAAAGCCCTTCCAGTTGCTCTTGCAGTAATCATCACCAGCCAATCCCAGAGAAGTTCATCCCTACCATAAAGTGCATAGGCAGGCATCCTTGCCTCTGGCAGCATGACCTTTCCCGGCCAGTGCCAAAAACTTACCAGAATCTGAATGACCCTTCCACGTTCACCTCCCATGATACCACCTGAAGCCCTGACTCAGTTTCCTCAAAAGGTAATCTTACATTAGCTATCTTATTAAATGGATTCAAACTACCTTACTTATGTTGCTGTAAACTCAATCTTTAATTTTCTACTACTCTTTAAAATGAAAGAGACTTCAAGGCAACGGAAATAAATATTCACTGTTATGGTTCCAAATACCACTTTTGTTCAGCTAAATCAAATATTTGAAAATTAATATGGAAAAGAAGAAAAGAAAAGATCAAATTAAAATTCCTGCACATCAGCAGGAATAGGTCACTTTTAAAATTTGTTTGTAGGCTGCTCAATTTATAAGCCCTTGTATATCAATATTTGAAGATACAACCTTTTCTGTGGATTAATATGGAAAAGGGAAATATTTATAAAACCCAGACTCCAAGTTACCTAGAAAAATCTAAAAATTATTATAAATTCCCAGACAAAACACTACAATTAAATGAAATTAAAGTTGAGAGTAAGTACCAGTAACAGAGATTAAAAATGTTACATGGATGTTGCAATTATAACCAAACCAAACATTATAAAATCCAGGAAATTCAGAGATAAGTTTATGTTAAGGTAACCAAACAACTTTTATTTAACCATAAGTGATATAATGGAATAACTATATTATGGTGATTCAGGCATTTTAGTATTTGTGACCCCATATTAAGTTTTTACAGATTTTTTTTTTAAAGATATGTCACATTTTTTCTCCTTATGGCACCTATAGGGCAGAGTTAAGGTTGTTTGTGTGCTTTAACTATCCATGTCTTACCTTAAGAATCTAGCTCTTAATTTGCAATTGCTTATTTATTTTAAAAATTGAGTTAGTGAGACCACCACTATGTGAAGCAGGAGCAAGAAGAGCTCAGTTTCCAAGTCCCAATGTCTCTGGGTATGTCTATACTGCAATGTAAGCCCAGGGTTTGAATTCAGGCTCAAGTCTACCCCAACCCCTTCCATCTACACACCTCCATAATACACACACCTCCATAATATGATAATTATACATTTATATCTCAATATACACATAGGCCACAAATGCAGTACGATAAAGGATAGTGACATATGTTAAATGGCATGTTTGGCTACCTGACCTAAATTCTGCCAATTCAGGGCCTGATTCAAAGCCCAGTGAAGTCAATGTAAAGATTCCTATTTCTTTAATAAGCTTTAGATCATGCTTCTAGTCATCATGTCTTGTAGTTATATCAACATTCCAAACATCTGTTCTATTTTATGTATTTATTTGGGCAGAAAAACATCCTTCAAGAGAAACAGACTCTTTTCTTCCTAAATTTGGAATCCCCTCCTTATCCGTAATTACACTTGTTTATTGTACAAGACAGGCAATATTCAGCTTTGGCCTACTGACAAGCCTAAGGTTCTATAGTTAGATTTTTTTACAATACAAGATGTATAGAAATTTATAGTAACAGTAAAGATGAGTCACAGATTTCTAGAGTTTTGGAAACAACAGACCTTCAAGACACACAGTTATGTGTTGAAATGGCATTTTATTATGTCGAATTGATTTTTTCCGTCTGAGGTCTGTCCAATTGGATTCATAGGAACTAAGCACAGGAGGAGGAATAACAAAAAAAAAAGGGGGTGGGGAGGCGCGTCCAGATAGAATGTAAAAAGCAGCATGTACTGAATACATCATGAATATGTGGTGAACCTGCCCACCACTAATAAATAGTTTTTGGAACTAATGAATAATATGGTTATCCAAATTCATGTTAACAAATTTTTGTCAATGAAGCATTTGTTATACGCTCTTATTATACATACGTAAATTTAAAAGTAACTTAATATACTCTGCTGTGCTATCACTGATCACAGTCTGTAGTATGCTGTGAAGAGCATCTTTTTTTAATCTAAAGGTTATGCATATTTTTTTTTTATGACTTGTCTACACAGGGAAATTTACCTATAGAATTACGCTGGTCTAATTATAATGTTATAGCCATGCTGGTATAAGTCTCCAGGTGGACGCTATTATTCCAGAAATCAACAGCAGCATAAGCTATACTAGAAAATGACATTATTATTCTGGACTATGAGTATTTCCACATGGAGTTATACCAGCACAACTACAACAATATAATTACGTTGGTACAATTCTGTTGGTAAATTTCCAAGTGCACATAAGCCCTTAGTATTTACTACAGGTAAAATTCTCTCTTTTTTACTACTGTGTGTGAATTTTGAGTTATTTTACCTTCATATTCTGGATGGTGAGATATTAGGAAATCTCACGGTGGACTATGATCAATTCCTATAGGGTAACTTAGGTTTTTGAGTGTCAGAGAACAAAGGTGCTTTTTGTGATGCCTCATGCATATTGGTTCGCTCAAACTAGAAAAGGTTTATTTTTATGTTGTATTTATTGCAACTAAATTGCAGAAAGAAGATGACTAAATTAAGTTTAATCCAGTTTATCACTGTACTGCACTTCTGAGTTCAAATAAAAAGAGGGACAAATTTGTAGGGCAAACCCGAAATGTTACTATAGCATTTGAATGTATTTAGTTTTCACCTGCACATCTACCAATGTGACATATGCCATCATGTGCCAGCAATGCCCCTCTGCCATGTACTGGACAAACTGGACAGTCTCTACGTAAAAGAATAAATGGACACAAATCAGACGTCAAGAATTATAACATTCAAAAACCCAGTGGGAGAACACTTCAATCTCTCTGGTCACTCGATTACAGACCTAAAAGTGGAAATTCCTCAATAAAAGAACTTCAAATACAGATTCCAATGAGAGACTGCTGAATTGGAATTAATTTGCAAACTGGACACCATTACATTAGGCTTGAATAAAGACTGGGAGTGGATGTGTCATGACACAAAGTAAAACTATTTCCCCATGTTTATTCCCCGCCCCCTACTGTTTCTCACACGTTCCTGTCAACTGCTGGAAATGGCCCACCTTGATTATCACTATAAAAGGGTTTTTTCTCTCCTGCTGGTAATAGCTCACCTTACCTGATCACTCCCATTACAGTGTGTATGTGTATTGTTTCATGTTCTCTGTGTATATAAAATCTCCCCACTGTATTTTCCACTGCATGCATTCGATGAAGTGAACTGTAGCTCACGAAAGCTTATGCTCAAATAAATTTGTTAGTCTCTAAGGTGCCACAAGTATTCCTTTTCTTTTTACAGAATATCTACTAGATTGGAAGGCTGTAAACATGCTGACCATAAAGTGATTGGAAAGTTACTGCAGAAGAGTCCCTAAGGCCATCACACCAATGTGCAGCTGCAGCATGCTGCGTTGCACAGCTGAGGGAACACAGAAGAAACCAAGGGAGGTGGCATTTTGATATTACAGTTATCAGCATTGCAATAAAAATGGCACTTACCATATTTCACCTTGGTATAGTGACAGTATTGGTATTCTAAAAATAGCATTACACTTTTCTAATACTAAACAGAATTCATTCTCTGCCATACTTTGAGGTATTCATGATATTATTAGTAGCAAACCTTGACTTGTAAATTAAATCAGGATGCTAGGTTTATACGGTAGGGGGGAAAAGTTAAAGATCACATTTTCAAGTCTAGTTGCCTACAATTCCACTCCTAAAGCCATATTAAGTAACTACTAAAAGAAGCCTCATTTTCAGAAGCACTGAGAACTCACAAATCCCACTCAAGTGAATGGGAGCTGTAGGTGCTCAGAACTTCTGAAAATTAGATCACTTATTTAAATGCCTAAATTTGGTTTCAGGTGCCTAACTATAGGCTCGTCAGTTAGATAACACTGCCCCAATTACCTACCTGCAATCCTTTACTAAAGATATAAGCTGTAATTGTCACATTCTTGGATTCATGCCACCAGCACATTACTCAGAGTTTTGTTTGCTGATAACCCTGGCTAAGAAAGATGGTACTTTGTATTCCAACCTGAAAGGGAATAACTGAGAATCCCTAGTTCCTTTTTAACTACTGTTGCATAGGAGCTCCCAATGATAGGGCTATTCCATGCTGCTGATGCAATTACTCCCCCCCCGCCCGCTTTTTTTTTTTTAAATGACTCTCTCAGGACAGTTATTTCCTGTAAGACATTGAGTCAAAATTATGGTAATAGTGAAGGAAGGACCCGAAGGAGATATTATCTAGTCCCTTGATTTCGGAAGTTTTTCATTGGCCACTTGTGTTTGCAACTTAGAAGTAATGTTTGGACGCCCAGTTGCTTTTACAATAAAGATAATGGATTTCAAGTAGGCAGACTTCAGCAAACTCAGGGAGTTGGTAGGTAAGATCCCATGGGAAGCAGTCTAAGGGGAAAACAGTTCAAGAATGTTGGCAGTTTTTCAAAGACACATTATTAAGGCCACAAGAGCAAACTAGCCCACTGCGTAGGAAAAATAGTAAGTATGGCAAGAGACCAGCCTGGCTTAACCAAGAGATTTTCAATTATCTGAATCTCAAAAGGGAGTCCTACAAAAAGTGGAAAGTAGGTCAAATTACAAAGGATGAAGATAAACAAATAACACAAGGATGTAGG